>NC_092877.1:237417582-237730764 GCF_028372415.1 Notamacropus eugenii
TAGCGGCTCATGGAGGCATACACAGATGTGGAAAAAAGTAAAGCGTGCTCATATACAGCAAATATGACAGCAGATAGTCCAATTTGGTTACAGTATAGAGAATATGGAGAATAATAAGGCTGAAAGCTCGGGCGATTTGAGATTGTGCAAGCTCTGAAGTGCCAGAATGAAGATTATTGTAACTCAAATTTAGGACTGCAAGAAACCTTGAAGAACATTAAATTCAGACTCTTCGTTTTACAGATGAGGGAAATATGGTACAGAGATGTTAAGTAACTTGCCAAGAGCCACACTGTCTGAGGCAGGATTAGATTTTAGGTCTTCCTAACACTAAATAATTCCAAAATGGGTGTTCTCTTACGAGCCATTGAAGATAATTTTATCAGAGAAATGAGATGATGATTCAAATCAATTAACAAGCATTTATTAAATTCCTACTATGTGCTGGTCATTGTGTTGGGCATTGGGGATACAAAGGCAAAATGAAAAATAATCCCTGTCCTCAAGCACTTTACAGTCTTTCAAAGAGGATGTATTTACACAAATTAAGGAAATCCAATATCATTTAAGGAGAGAGAATACTAGCAATTATGGGGATCAGGAAAAGCTTTCTATAGGAGGTGACATATGAGAGCCATGAAGGAAACTAAGGATTTTAAGAAGCAGAGATAAGCACCTACTTTCCAGGGCTGCTGTGAGGATGAAAGGAGATAATAACTGTAAAGCGCTTATTACAGTGCCTGGAACATAATAAGTGCCATATAAATGCCAGCTATTACTATTATTATTATTATGAGGGGGAAATACATTCCTGGCATCAGCATCAGCCTATGAAAAGTCAGGGAGAATGGAGATAAATGCAAAATTCAGGAAAGCAGTTAAACAGGTTTGGCATTAAGAAAGGGTATTATGAAATAAGCCTGGAGAGATAGGCAGGGGACAGGCTACAAAGAACTTTAAATGCCAAGCTTAGGGGTTTGTATCTTACTCTAGAAGCCACAGAGGAGTGGCATGGTGAGGCTTCTGCTTTAAGAAATTTATTTTGGCACGTGTGTGGAAAATGGATTGGAGAGAGGAGAGATCAATTAGGAGATCCTTACAAGAGGTGGCAGGAGAGCTGATGATAACCTGCACTAGGCTAATTGTAGGATAAGTGGAGAGAAAGGTGGAAAATGGGAGAGATATAGGGTAGAGAGTATTAAGAAGACTTCACAATTGACTGGATATGGTGGGGGTTAGGGAAAAGTAAACAACTGCAGATAATTCTGAGATTATGTACTTAAGGGCCTAGAAGGATAGTAACAGAAATATGGAAATTTAGAGGAGGAATGCATTTAAGAAATAAGATAGAATAGTTGTTTTGAATATACTGTGTTTGGTAGTGTTGCCTGTAGGACATCCAGTTGGAAATATCCAGCTGGTAATTGGTGATATAGGCTTGGAGTTCAGAAGAAATAATAGGGCCAGATGAATAGGTTCATGAGTCATCTACATAGCAATAATTATATCCATAGGGGCTGCCTATCCAGATTTATATATAAGAAAGACTTACATAGCAGAAAAGTGTATAATATATGAAAGAGAGGACAGGTTAGAGAAAGGGAGACTTGTAGGCAGGCTAATACACTAGTTCAATTGTGTGATAATGAAAGTTTTAGTATGGTTATACTGAGAAAAGAGAGCAGACAGAAGGATGTTAAAGGTATAGAAATGAAGGTGGTATTGACAGGAGACATGAAAGAATCCAAGATAATACAAAGGTTTTTACATGTGTGAGCCTGGCTCCATGGACAGATATAATGAATCTGGAAGAAGGAGCAGGTTTTGAATGAAAGATACTCAGCTCAGTTTTTTTCCCCCAATTTAAAAAGCATTTATATTCTCTCCATTTATCATCAAGGGAAAAAAAAAGAAAATAAATCTATCAAAACACATACACATATGTGAGTAGTGAAGCAAAACAAATTCCCACCTTAACCATATACATAAATGTACATCTCATTCTGTACCATCATCTCTATGTCAGAAGTCAGGTGGTATACTTTATTATTGGTCTTCTGGAATCCTGGTGGGTCACTGCACTACTGAGAATTTTTAAGTCTTCTGAAATTGTTAGTTTTACAATATTATTGTCATTGTATAAATTGCTCTCCCGGTTCCACTCAAGTCATTCAAGTCTTCTCTGATTTCTCTGAAATTGTCCCTTCTAGTTTTTTACATCGCAACTGTTCTATAACATTCACATTCCCTAATTTGTTTAATCATTTCCCAACTGATGCTTCTCCTTTAGTTTCCAGTTCTTTGTCATCACAAAAAGAGTTCCTGTAAGTATTTTTGTAGGCATTAGTACTTTCCCTCTTCCCATGATCTTTTTAGGATACAGTCAAGTTTAAGCTCAGCTTTGGACTCAAAAAGCATGAGCTGTCAATGAAACATGAGGTTAGAGATGTCCTGCACACAACCACTGATATGAGTCCGCAGATGAGAAGAGATCAGGACCATGAAGTGCAAAAGGCAAAAACAAGGAACAGGAAAAGGAGATGAAGAAGTAGGTAAATAGATAAAAATACAACCAGAAAAGTAGAATGCTTGGGAATCCAAGAAAGAAGAAAGTATCCAGAAGGAGGTGGTCAACATTAACAATGCAGAGAAGTCGAGGAAGGCACCTGAAAAACACACCATTAGATTTTGAGATTGACCTTCAAAGAACTGTTTCAATAGCACACTAAGGAAAGAAACCAGACTGCCATGGAGTGTGTATACCAAAAGACCAGGAGAATCAAGTGTATACTACTCTTTCAAGAAATTTGGGGAGAAAAAAATGAAACCATAGCTAGATAAAAGTAAAAAGTCAAGGGAAGGCGTTCTTTTAAAATAGAGGATTAGAATCCACTTTCTTTGATTTTAAATAGATCATACCTATTTTCATAGAATATATATAATTTAAAAGATAGTCACAGATTACAAAAGAGGTTTCTAGCCACAAATATAAGATAGCTTCTTCAACTGCCCCTTCCTCCTTCAAATCATCAATTGTATCAAATAACACCAGTTCAGCATAGAACCTTGCAGAGCATCATATTGCACAGAGGATAGAGAGCTGAGCATGGGTTTAGGAAGACATGGGTTTAATTCCTGTTAGAGACATTTACTAGCTATGTTTTCCTGATCTAGTTACTTAACTTTTCTGACCTTCAGTCTCCTCTTTTATAAAATGCGGAAACAATACCCACTTCATAGGGTTATTATGAGATTAAATGAAATAACAATATGTAAAGTGCATCACACACCTGAAAAGGCTTATATCTATGTCAGCTATAATATTAATACAAACTCTCGGGTTTTGATGAGGAATTGTTCAAACAGTTTTTAGAGCTTGTCATTTGGTTAATGATTTTGCCTCCTCCACAGAGGTTAGGAAGCAAGTTACATCTGTGGGAAGATGTAATTTAATTAGCCCCTATTTAATTAGCCCCTAAGAGAGTGGGATGACTGCAGCTCTCTATTTCTTGGTTTCCCCAATAGTAAACATTCTTACTCTATTGTCAGTATCCCTCTTTTAACTGAATGAATTTTCAGAAAACCACTAAATAAGCACTTGTACCACATGCGAGCTAGGTAGTTCAGTGGATAGAGTGCTAGGCCTAGAGTCAGGAGTTCAAATCTGACCTCAGACACTTATTCACTGTGTGACCCTGGACTTAACCCTGTTTACCTCAATTGGCAAACCACTCAGGTGTCTTTACCAAGAAAACCCCAAATGGGGTCAACCAAGAGTTGATCAACAGCAACCATGCCTTAGAACTTCAAATACAAAAGGAAAGAATTGCTTGCAGAGAGTTGCATTCCAATGGAGACAACATACAAAGGAGAGTAGTGACCAGGAAGTGGCATTTGGTCTGGAAATAGAAGACAGAGTTGAGTTATTCATGGTTACAGAACTGGAGAGTGGCAATTGGAGTGGTGGCGAGAAGTACGCTTCCTGCCAAATTTTTTGTTTTGACTCCTGGAAATAGCAATTCCTCATACGAAATTTAGTTAAGTTGTGTTCCCCATGGGGAGTGTAGGAGACCTCTTTTCTGCAATAGGAATTTTAGGAGGCTAGTATTAGCCATGAGGAGACAATAATAAGCAGAAATTGCACTGACAAAAAAAAATAAGTGAGCTGAAACCTTCCCAGAACATGACTAGACCATCTTGTTCTAGGTTTTACCATTAAAAAGTAGTGAAATGTTCTTGACTCTTGAAAATTACAAAAGGGTGCCACCTGTATTGCCAAGCTATCCTTTCAAACACCCTTTCAATACTGTTGGGACAGTTAGATGGAACAGCAGATAGAGAGCCTAGGCTTGGAGTAGGAAAGACTTGAGTTCAAATCTAGACTTAGACACTTACTGCATGTGTGACTCTGGGCAAAATCTTTGTTAGTATCAGTTTCCTTGTCTGTAAATAGAGATAAGAATAACACCTGCCTCCCAATGTTCTTTTGAAGAACAAATGAGATAATTGTAAAGAGCTTAGCACTACCTGGAACGTAGCAGTATATAAATACTAGTTACTATTATTGAATGTTCAAATCCAGCCTCAAACATTGACAAGTTTTGTGACCCCAGACAAGTTACTTATTTTGTTTCTATTTGCCTTAGTTTCCTCACTTGTAAAATGAGGATGATAACATTTACCTGGAAGGGCTGCTGTGAGAACCAGATGGGATGACATTTATAAAGTACTTCACACAGAGCCAAACACAGAGTAGGCCCTATAAAAGTGCTCATTCCCTTCCTCTTTTAACCCCTGAATATATATACGTCAATGGGATGTTGCAGAATTCTTAAGTTGATTTTTTGGCAAGGATACCTTTCAAGGTGGCAATTTCTTTTTTCAAGAAATCTTTTCTATTTCTTGAGCACAAGGACCATGTGTATTAAATTTACTTAGTATGGCGCTTAGAGAAACACCATGCATAGTTAGGTGCATAAGAAATCCTTTCTTTATGACCACTGAAAGAAGAGCAACGCCATAATTTGCTCAACTATGCACATTATGTTAGCAAATACGATATTTTCATTTTGGAGTTTCCATCTGTGGATATGAGATAAATTATTTCCATTGTAGTTTCTAAAATTCATTTTTAATACACTTGGGAAAAATACCATGGACAGAACAAAGAGCCAGACAAGCAATATAAAATGTCAAAATAGGTTTTTTTGAAAATGAAAAAACTCTCAATTTTTACTAAATCTTAAAGTACTAATAAAATCTTAGCCAAGGGTGAGAGGTATATAATAGTTGAGATTTTGTTTAGAATTCATTATTAGTTGGGCACTTCCTATGAGTTTAACTATCTTACATGTAACTAACCAAATATAGATCCTTCCCCCACTCCCAAACTCTCCTGATCCCCAGACCCAGTCTCTAGCAGCAGCTATGTATTTTCATTTGCATGTTCCATGGCCATATTAAAGTTCAATGGCTCTCCCATCCTCAAAGGGTCCCTGACACTCAAAAATCTTGAACTGCTTGAACTGCTTCTTCTTTCATGATCAAGTGTAATCAATGAGCCAAGAAAATTCTTTATGATGCCTCACATATGCATCCCTTCCTTCCAGTCTCATTGCTACTTTTTTAATTTGGGCACATCTCACTCACTGGTTACTTCCAATAACCTTTCCTCTGTTCTCTTCCCCTCCAATACATTCTGCATTTCCTTGTCAGATCAAACTTCTGAATACACAGTTTCCATCATTTTCTTAATTTAAAAGACCTTACAAACACCAACAATTTCTCACTGACTGTAGAATTCCATACTCTTTAGCTTGATGAAATATCTTTCCATCTGCTCTCAACCTGCACTTTTTAGCCTTACATTCATATAAATTAGCTTATTCTAAACATACTATACACTTTCCCATTTTGGTTCATCTATGTGGAATGCTTTTCTGCCCTTGTGTCTAACCAAATCCAAGTACCGTTCAAGGTATAGCCCAAGTCCCTTTCTCCTTCATGAAGCCCACAATGACCTCTTGGTTTTCTGAAACCACATGTGGTAAGCTAGGAATTAGCAACACGATGTAGTGCAGTGCCTCTTAAACTGTTGGTTTCGACCCCAGAAGGAGTTGCATAACTGAATGTAGGGGTTGCAAAAATTTTGGCAGCGTAAAAGGTTCCTGAACACATGACAACCAAAAATTAATTAAAAATCAGACTCATAATGCATGTAAAGTAAAAACACAGCAATTCATAACATGTGGCAGTTTTAAATCTGAGTCAAGGTGTTTCTGGTAGCATTTGTTGGCATTGCATGGCATGATGGCATCCTCAGTGCAAAGTGCACATGTTGTGTGTTCAGAAGCAAGGCTGCAGTGGAGTGGCATGATGCAAATGGACCATCACTGAAGAAACCCTTTGGATTCAATACAGAAATATAATAGTTTAATTATGGGGAAAAAAGACTTTTAATATTTTCCTACAATTACTCCTCAGCATGAAACTATCAAATTAGAATATCTTTGGAGTGTATTAGAATAAATTAGATTGAATTAGAATTGTATTAGAATGCTTGATTTTAAAAATTGTTGTTATCTCCTTCTTTTACAGAAATACTAATATTTAATTGTAGCAAGTAAAGACAAAAGTCCTTTAATAATATTTCTCCACCAACATCACTGCATGTGTAAACATCAATTTTTAAAAAAATTAAACACAAACAGATGTAATTTCATACACTAAAGTTAGTATTTATTTGAGAAATTGTTAGCAATATTTATATTTTAGGAAAAAATATTTTTTTGGTTATGGATAAGTGACTGAATTTAGACAGAAGAGGTGATGATACTGATGACAGTGTGGCAGAGTTTTCACTACCAGGCTATAGTAAATTGACAAGAAAAAGAAAATATGTAGAATTGTTTTTGCAATATGGATTTACTTCTAATAATGATGATAGCATGGAAAAGCCTGTTTGCTTTATTTATTTTTTATATTATTTTTAAAATTTATTTTATTTATTTTATATTGATATTATTTTCTTTAAAAAAAAGAAAAGAGGGAAAGATAGGAGCCAAATGAAAAGGGAACATTAATGGAACATAGTCTTCTAGATGATAGAGGAAAGGATAGAGAGGTCCAAAAGATAAAGTTAGCTTTACAGAAGAGACATTCTTCCTCAAGTTAAGAAAAGGACAGTAATAGTAATAAATAGATGACATTTTGAGGTTTTCAAAGCAGTGTACATATATTATCCCATTTGACCCTCCCAACAATCCTGTGAAATGTACTATTATTACAATCTACAGAAGAGGAAAAACAGCTACTGTCTGAGGCTGGATTTGGACTCGGTTTTATGTGACTCCTCTTTATTTGTAATGAAGTTTTGGATGTAGAGAGTACGTAACCAGTCAAAATAAAATGACATCTCAATTCCAAGCATGCAGCATACTGCAATAAAGCAAAGGAATATTTTGAGCGACTTTTAAATTCTTCAAATAAAGAAAAACAATGTTTTGAGAAATTTGTTACTGTCAACAAAAAGCATTTCCTTGCATCCTACAAAACTTCTTATTTAATTGCAAAAACTAAAATTCCCTACACAATAGATGTTTTGTTATCTCCCACTATTAAAATGTCAGAAATAGTTCATGGGAAAAAGTATGGGGATGAAAATCATGAATTCTTTAATTGAATGCCACTGTTTCCAAAAGAATTTCTGAAATTAGTAATGACATATTTGAGCAGCTCATTACCAGTCTTAAGAGCACTTCAAAGTTTGCAATTCAGTCAGATGAAATAACTGATATTTCTAACATGACACAGTTGTTACTTTATATAAGATATGTTTATGAAAGAAGCATACATGAGGAATTACTATTCTGTTGACCCCTTTGGAAGGGCACACAAAAGCACAAGATATGCATCTTAAAGTCAATGAATTTTTCACAAATGGAGGTTTACAGTGGAAAAATTGCATTGGCATCTGTACAGAGAGTGCTGGAGCAATGACAGGTGAGAATACTGGATTTGTAGCAAAAGCTAAAGCTGGTGGCAATGAACATATCACTTTTACTCAGTGCTTGATCCATCGGGAGGCATTCATAGCCAAAAAATTATCACCAGAATTAGATGTTGTGCTTCGTGATACTATCAAAATCAACTTTATTAAAAACTGTGCCCTTAACAGTCATTTGTTTTCAAACCTTTGGAAAGAGATGGACTTCAATTACAAAAGCTTATTACTACATGCAGAGGTAAGGTTGCTCTCAAGCAGGTGAAGTTTAAACAGATTATTGAAATTGAAAGATGAAGTTATATTTTTGATTGAACAGAAATCTGATTTTGTTAACTTTTTTCATAATAACCTATGGCTTTCAAAACTGTGTTATTTGTTGGATATTTTCAAAAAACTAAGTAATTCAAACATCATTTCCGGGGGGAAAAATTGTAACATATTTATGTTAAAAAGATAAAACTGAAAGTTTTACTAAAAATTTAACATATGGAATAATAGGGTGAAAAATGGTTCATTAGAAATGTTTACAGCTACAGATAGTTTTATAATCAAAAATAATCTTCCCAAAGATTTAATTGTAAGAGTTATAACTGATCATCTGAAGTACTTGGAGATACAGTTTCAGAAATGCTTCCTTTCAAATTTTGATTCTAAAAAACTAAGTTGGGTTCATAAACCATACTCAGTTAAAATTTAAACAAGTCAGTTTATCTGCCATTAAAAGTTCAAGAAGAATTTGCTGAGTTATCAAGTGACAGAGGCTTAAAACTTGAGTTTCTCAAAAAAAAATTAAATGAATTTTGACTTGGGATTAGGACAGAATTTCCAACTATTTCTGAAATGGCCCTAAATATACTTCTGCCATTTTATACTATGTATTTATGCAAAGAAGTATTCTCAGTATTGATGATTATAAATCAAAATATCAATCAACTCTGAAAAACACTGAAGATGCTCTATGTCCTGCAGTATCAACTATTCCTCTAAGATTTAATTCTTTATTGTAAAAATAAACAGGCACATCCATCTCATTAGCAGGCAAATTTGCTTTCATCTTTAATAAATGGTAAAATTATATGTATGTCAAAGAATTTCTTCATGATTTATTATCAGCAAATGTTTGGTTTGTATGCCTATTTTATGTACCTATATATCTGGGATCACATAAAAATTTCTTAGGTGAAAAGGGACCGCAAGTATGCAGTGTCTCCTCAATTAAACTAGGAGCTCCTTGACAGCAGGAATTATCTTGCTTTTCATCCATAGTACTTGGCACCTAGTAAGCATTTACAAATACTTTCATTCATTCTTTCATCTAATATTGCTCACATGGCTTCAATAAGATAAAAATCTCCAATTCTCTTTCTCTAAGTGATAAGGAGGATCATCAGGCCCCATCATCTGCCATACTACTGCCTTGTAAGGTCTTCTAATCTTTACCATTTTCCTCGCCTTTCCATGACGCACACACTGGAATTATATCTGACCTATTGTTGTAACCCAAGGATGATAGCTGCATCCTTTTCTCTTCTACGACTCTTTCATCTGCTCTCTAGCTGAATTTTGTTTTTATATGCTGTCTCCCCTAACTAGACAGTGAAAAGCAGGGAGATTTTCTATTTGAATCCTCAACATTTAGCACAGTGATTTGCACATTGTCATTAGTTCATTGTACTCTTAAATCCCAAATGCTTTATTGTATCAGAAAAGAATGAATTTGAATTTTATTGATAAGACACTGCCTACACCATGCACTCAGCTGTAGCCTGCTTTATGAGATCAGCAGAATTTTAGAACTGGTAAATAATTAATAATAGTTAAATATTAGTGCTTAAGCAAGTTCGTTGTACTTGTGTTTTAATATTGTTTTTTCTAATTTGCCTTTTCTGATACAATCACACCCAACAAGCATTCATGAAACATCTACTGTGTATAAGGTAAGCACTGGAGATGTGAAAAAATAAAGAGTCCCTGCCCTTAAGGAGCAATTCAAGAAGAGAGGGGATACAATAATACATAACCATTTATTATTTCCTTTCTATGCACCAGACACTGTGCTAGGCTTAACACTGGGGATGCAGGGACAGGCTCTTTTCTAAAAGAACTCACAGTTTAATGGGGTAAATAGCTAAATATGTGTAATAATTTAAGGAAGCTATTACTAATAACTAAGGGGATAAGGAAAGGAGGTGACAACTAGGTTTAACCTCAAAGGAAGTAAAGAATTCTAAAATTTAGATGTAGAAAAGGAATGCAATCCAGCCATGGGAGGCAGCCTGTACAAAAGCATTAGAGGCAGGGAAGTTTAATGCCATTTTGGCTGGAATATAGATAGAGTATGTGACCGAGAATAATATTCAATAGGTCTGGAAAGGCAAGATGGAGCTTACTGTTAATATTTCTAATTATTTAATATATATCACATTTATATATTTAAATATATACCACATCTCAGTCTCATCTCTATATATTTATCTATCTTATGGACACAACTTAAGAATACTTTATACGTTGAAGATTAGTTCCTATTCTTTTCTTTATCAACATAATCCATCTCAGGTCCTTTAACTATTTTTATAGGTTTTATTTTCTAACTAGCTTTGATCACCTTCCTGACATTCCTCCGGTAATAATGGATTACAGATCTCCATGCTAGTACAAAATAAGGGTCTATCTCCCGCTGCTCAATATAGGAGAATCATCTTATTCTTCTGAAATTGTCCACTCCTAATTATCTTCATATGGCCCTTGATATATTTTTTTTAATTTGCAGAACTACATTGCTGACTCATGGTCAATTACTGATCTTTTTCCTGCTAAGTGGTGCCATAGTGATGATTTATCATACGGCAATGAAAATCAGTAGCTCAACAAGGTGAAATTACACCTCATTTACCCTTTTCATTTTTATTGAAATTCTTGTTTGCCAGGGACTTTGATTCATTTTCAGTCCATTTCAATATCTTTTTAAAAATATTGGGCTGATTGTTCCATATTAATTGATATGGATTACATTTCTGAATCTTTTCCAAATGTCAGTATTTTTTATAACCAGAGTCTGCTTCAATGCTTTGAAGCTACTAACTTATACATGCCCTTGTGTATCATACACAGGTACCGTCAGTGCTAAAGGTTTACAGAGCAAGTGTAAATAGATTTTTGGAAATTAGCCATTCAGATGTACTCCTCATTGTTTGGTGGAAAAAACAGAATGTTATATTCTTGGAAATGATATTGAAAAATCAATAGATAATGGGCATCCTGCCTGCTTGCTGAACTGCATGCAATGAGACAGAACTTGGACAAAATTTCAACAAATAGGAGCTCTGAACTATAGGAGGACTAATGTAGAAACTCTTGGCTAGATATTTTTACATGCAGTACAAGCATGAGAATGATAGCCAAGGCAGATGCTGTCATGACCTTCCCATTGAAAAATGATTTGTTTACTACTTGCTACAGTTTCAATTTATAGTACCCAGGGGAAATTCCTGGAATGTACCAGAGAACTGCACATGACTATAGGTAGCCTAGATATTTTTCCGAAACTCCATTAAGTGGAATGACTCTTTGTTTTTTGTTAAGAAAAATCATCCAGAAGAAATGACCTCTTTACAAAAATAGGCACTTGTACTGGATAGTAGTAGTCTTTAACACAGAGACAATGGATTGAAGCCCAAATGAAAAACAACATAAAAAAAAATGAAGATGGTTAGAGTTTTAATAATCATAACAAGACAGTTTGTATACAGTATATTATTTGAACTTTCCAATAATCCTGTGAGATATGAACCAAAGGTATTGCTGTCTCCATTTTACAGATAAAATGAAGTTAAACTGAGGTGAAGTGACTTGTTCTTGTTGACAGTAGGCAGGATCTGAACCCAGATCTTCCTACCTCCAAGTCTAGTACTCTATCCATTATACCATACTATATTTATCCCTTGTTTCAGCAGACTTTTTAACTCTAGTTAAACTAAGGCTAAAGTTTAAGATGGTACTGGTACCGTAGCATTTGTTCAGACTTGCAAATAAGTCCTTTAAATCTATATATCAATATCCTTCATATTTTCACTAGCTTGCAAATTCCTATTGGGATGTATGCTGAAATGGAGCCAGCTTGAAGCAGCTCAAAAGATCCTATTGTTAAATTTTCAGTATAAATGGTTATACCTTGGAAATCAGCACATTCTATAAATCAGGGCTTGGTTTATTGTTTTGCTGATTGTTTAGACTTAAGAAGTGATTGAAAAAATGTTAAAGGTGCAGATTACAACTAATATTATGTCATGACTACATTTTTTTCAGAGTTGATTGTTAAACATTTATCAGCACATTACTAGGCACATGTGATTTGATTATCATCTACTTTCTTTTCTTATTGCCTCTACTCTTCTCTTGTTTCTTGAATCACCATGGAGTGCAAGGAGGATATTTAAGGAGGGTTAGCACCTCTGGTGCAAGGACCTGCTGAACCTTTTTCAGGGCTGCTCATTCATTTCTGGTCTCCACCTTTCAACCGGCTTTCATCTGTTATTCCAAAAAGTTGTAGTATGTACAGTGGCCACACCCAGGTAAAACCTTCTCAGAACACAAGCTAAACCAAGTTGCAGGTACCAAGAGGCCTCAAACGCATCAACGAGTTAGGAATATGTTTGCCACAAGCGCATGAAGACTTCCCCTAGGAGAATGGGTAGATGAGAACAAAATGTTTCAAGCTAAAGCAGGCGTGGTGAAGTGCTTAAAGCTTGGTCAGACATGAAAGAAGCCAAGGTCATCCATTGCAACCTGGGCCATCACCAGACATCCTGATTTTTTTTCCTGCCAACAGACTTTGGTGATTTTGGAAGCAAGAGGGAAGATGATGAGTTTGTGCAACTCTGTCTCACTTAAATCATCAGTCCTCTTCGAAAATGAAGAACTAACAACATCACCATAAAAATACAAACATCTGAGCACAGTAGAGACACTCAATCCATGTCTGTATGATGTTGGATATCCAGTTAGAAACAGAAAATAGACAGTCATTTCAATTCCACACGTTTGATTTGGGGATTAAATCTGAAAAGTATCTAAAAGCAAATATTGTTTTCATCTAGATATTTGGTACTGTGTACACACGAATTATGAGTTCCCTTACAAATTAAAATGGGCATAAATAGACACCAAACAAATAATAGGAGAGAAAGGTTATTTAGTTTTTCATTAACTCACTGATTAATTTCCTTTAAAGTTCTTGTCATCTATTATTTGCTAATTGAAATAAGAATTCATTGGACTTTACAAAATTTTCCATAAAATCTTGGAGATCATGCAGTCCAATGGTGTGAGATTCAAAACAGAAACAGGCCCCCTATTCCATACAAAAGGATCTCTATAAGCCCCATATTGACTTAGAAAACTACATTTAAACTTATCTATCTTCTATTGTATTTTTATTTATTTTGTTTTAACCAATTATGTTTTTATCTGGTTCTTGCTACTCTAAGTATGATCATCACCTAACCCTCTTGGTACATGAAACTGGAGTAAAATAAAATACCTGTAGTAACACCTCACCTTGTTATATGGCTTAAACTAAATGACATAGTTAACGAACATTGAAGGACTATATAAATGTCACCTATTTGTGTTAAAAAGAAACCAGTAAATTTATATAGACTCATTCAGGGTGCAAAAGAATAAGAGAAATAATTTATACAATGGCGACAGCAATATAAATGGAAGATACACATAACTGAACCCTGGAGTAGGACTCAGACAATGAATCTCACGGTCTTCATTGGGAGGTGAGGGAATGAGTATGGAATATTGAATATACTGCCAGACAGAGTTGCAGTGTTTTGTTTTGTTTTTTCTTTTCTTTTAAAATCTTTACTTTAAAGGAAGGTTGGGTGGCAGTGCAGAAGGGGAGGGCTATATTCGGATGTGATATAAAAACAAAAGATATCACTAAAAATATGATAAAATTTTAAAATAATGAGAGAAACCAATGATCCTACTTAGAAGATATTTTGTTTGTCTGGAATGATATAAAGCTACCTCAGGTACCAGTAAGGGTCTCTAGTGGTGACTAGTGCTTTCATGAAGCTCTAGCTTTCTATCCAAGCTAAGGTCTTTTAATTTATTGTTGTGCATGGTGGTTTAAAAAAAAAGATAAACCCTTTTGTGCCTCATTTATCATCATCTGCTCTGTATACATATTAAGAAGAGCTGGAGGCGTCTTTACAATCAAAGAATTCTTACTAAAGGATCCTTCCCCATATTTGGATAGTTTCCCAGATTATACATTTTTTTCACTTATGTCTTTAATGTACAATATGTTCTTTGCTCTCCCAAGATGAAGCTTCTCCAGAAGGCAAAAAGAAAAAGGGAATGGGATGGAGGAGAGAGAAAAAAAGATACATCTTTGAGCAGCTTCTCCACCCCAGCTGAGGTTCTTGAGGCAAGCAAGGTTGCAGTTCGTCTAATGAAGCCCCTGACCTTTTTAACTCCTAGACATTGCTAATCTCAGCACAAGAAAAAGTTCAAATGTGGAAATCATGTGTGCACACACCATCACTTCACATTCCTGCCTTTTCCCCCTTTTGAAGCTATCCCTTAGAAACCCTTAATGGAAGCCTCTACCTTGTGAGGAGGACATGTACAGGTGTGCCTGCATCCATCTTTCCACAGCTGCAATTCTGGTGGAGGTGCAACAGCAGCTGTACTTCTTCTGGTTTTCACCTAACTGTACGTGAGTGATAGCTTTGCTTTGAGTTTGTAATTAACATCTAGAACTTGGGAGGGGGAGATATGGGGAAAAGATTACTTCCTTTCTGTCTTAGCCATCACAAGGTGAAAAAGTCATATTCTATTGCTGTCTCCAACACTCAGCACATAGGTTTAATACTGTTTAGCTGAATTTTAATCTAAAGGCAAGTTTTTGTTTTTGTTTTTTTTAAGTTGCTAATGGTGGTAAAATGGTTACAGTAGAGGAGACTTTTTTATGGTGTCCAGATCTACTTTTTGCAGAGATGGGAGCTAGAGATTATTTCCTCTGTTTAATATTCAGGAGTGCCAACAACTTGAAAAGCATTGGAGATTTTATGCATCCTATCACTATTTTTTGTTATATAAAATTACATTTTATTTTATTTTTTTAAATTAGGGTAAGGTTGTTGTTTTGAGGGAGTGTTTTGTTCGTATTTAAATGTAATGCTATTACTAAATCTAGAGATTAGAGATCATGCCATATTTTCAACTGTATGTAAGATAGTTTATTTTTACAACATTTTGTTGTGAAATAAGTATTTTACATGAGAAAATCCTCAAAAACTTTAATTATGCAATTAGTTAATAAACACTTATTAAGAGCATGCTATGTACTGGACATTGTGCTAAACAGTGGAGAGAAAGAAAGGCAAAATATAATCCTAGCACTCAAGTAGCCCAGTCTAAGGAAGGTGACAAAATGTACACACTTGTGTACAAACCAGCTATATTCAGGCTAAACTGGAGGTAATGAACAGCATGGAAGGCACTAGAACAGGGTGGGAAACCTGTGACCTCGAGGCTACATGTGGCCCTCTAGGTCCTCAAGTGCAACTTGACCGAATCCAAACAGACAAACGGCAGCACTTGAGGACCTAGAATTCCACCTGTGACCTCGAGGTCACAGGTTCCCCATCCCTGCACTAGAATTAAAGGGGATCAGGAAAGGTTTTCTGTAGGAAGTGAGATCTTACCTGAAGGAAGCCAGGCATATTTGAATGCTGTCATTTTTTTCTTGCTGTTAGGGTGTCTAAAATGTTCATAATGAATATTCATTTCTGGTTCATTTCTAAGGAATGAACTACTGTTAGAGAATAAAAGATATTTGTATGAGGTTTCCCTCATTCATAATTAACTATTAAAGATCTTCCTTTTTTCATTTTATATCATATACTCATATGCCCCTACTTCTATATCTTCTAAACCAGATAGTTACCATTTTATAGATCACTTTCAATAGGAAAGTCATATTATTGAAAGGTATTCTGGCTCAGTGTCACATTGTTCCCAGGCCTGCTTGTCAATCAGTATGAACCCAGAATCACCTCTGTGCTGAGCAAAGCATCAGAATAGGACTTTAGTGGAAGTTCTACTTTGCAAAACATGTAAAATCATATTACTCTGAATATCAGCCACAAAAGTAAGCCACCGAATTATTTTACTTATTTATTTATTCTTAGCCATTTAAAAAAGTTCACTATATGTACATATTTACATATTATAGTTATATTCTGGGTAATATTGGTCACTAAAGTTTCAGAGTAGTTTAATCTTTTTATCTTCTACCTAGAGATTTGAAAATGTATAAATTAAAATAGAAAAGTAGAGTAAAGGTTGTATTCTAGGTGTATTTTATGTGTCTGGGCTATGATGGGGAGGATCAGAGAAATGGAAGCCTGGCCTATTCCAGTGATCAATGGATGCCATTTCAACTAGGATCTGAACAATAGAGAGAAATTGTGTTCTATAAACCAAACAAACCAAGTTTTATCAATGGGATGAAGTGGTGGACTTAGTCAGAATTCAAAGCATTGGATTCCAGATAAGAAAAACCAGTTCTGGAGCAAGGAAAAATGAACGAAACTAGAGGTATGAGAACTCAGTCTGGTTGGGGAGAAAATTTGCTTCAGTTATAGTTTATTGTCCAGAGTATGATATACAGTTTAATGGACAATATGTATAGTTAGTCGTTAGCTATATATACCTTGGCCAGATGCTGCAAATGGACAGTGAGCTGGGCCCAGAGTTGAACAGAAAAATATTGCAGTGTATTACCGTTAGGAGATCATGTAGTAAGTACTTTTAAGAATCTCAGCTTTTCCCTGAAACATTGGCCTATCTTTTTAATAACAGTATCCTTACAGTGATGTGATATGGCTATGAATCATGGAATATAAAGGTTTTCAAAAATTTAAAGTTAAAGTCTTCCATTTTAATTAAGTCTAATTTTAAAATGGCAGTGAAGAGGCAATATGGTAAGCTTGAGCAGACAGCCCATTACAAACAGAAAATTATTCAAACATCATTAAAAAATGTGTGACTGGAAAAAATGGTAACTGGTCATAAGAGCAAGGGGTAGCCTGATGTACAGTTTGCCTGCTCCATGGCTATTCTAATATAATGTCGAGACCTATAGGAAGAAGGAAGGATCCTATATCCCTAGGGAAGGATTTATGAAAGGATATAGACAAGAGTTACTGAGGATGGGTGAACTCCATGGATTGTGGTCTGCATTGGGGCATATTCACAACAGCAATACTACAGATCATTCAAGTAGGAAGGTCATTTTGCTTTCAGTGCCATCCTTTATGGCTGACAAGGTACTTATTTCATACCAACATACAACATACGTACTCTTCTTGGTGTAGGGTAGCATTTTGTTTAGACAATACATAAGGAAAAGTGTACTTATTCAGAATACACAGTCAAAATATGTAAAATCATTATGCATAATCCATAAAGATAACCATGAGATTAAAAACAATCTTGAGGAAAAAAAAGGGAAACATCCTTACAGGCAATACCTGCTAGTATATTTTGGTTACATATAATTAAATAATTTTTTTGTCTTATGGTTGATTAAGTATTTCTAAGATAGAAATGAAAAATATATATACTTCTTTATTTTATAGGATGTAGTAGAAGGGTGGATTATTGTAAATCTGAAGAAGGAGCTAAACAGGTTTATAAAGGGATAGGAAATTCATCTTCCTCATATCTTGTCTCTGACACTATTCATGTAAATTTGGATAATTCATGGCTTCAGTTTCCTCTAATGTAAAATAAGAGGCTTATATTACACAATCTGAGTGTACTTCCACCTCTACTTCTGTGATCCTATAATCCTATGGTATTCTATAAGTTATTTTATTCTCACAGCTCTGGAAGGTGTATTACATACTCAAAGGGAGAACTGCAGTGAATTATTATTGTTCTGTTTGAATTTTGTTGGTAAAATTTGGTAATTCCTTCTTCTGGAAAGGCTAGCTATCAGAAGCAAGGATATAGATACATAATGAATGTATACAATGATATTGTTGAAAGAATGGAAATATGTCTGCATTGACATTCTCACAGTAAATGAAATCAAAAGACAAAGTTATTGCAAAGTGGAAGTCTAGCTCATGGGTTCTCCTTGGAAAAACCAACAAAGGCCCTAGCAAAGGTGGTTTCCTTCTTCACTCAAAGATTGCAAGAAATATCAGGTCATAGAACCCTTGGTCCTTGCATCTTGCAGTGCTGCTGATGAGACAGTATAGTGCTTAGAAGAAGCCAAAAGACCAGTAAGAAGGCAGTTGTAGTTTATGTATCAAATTTTTGCAGAAGGTGAGAAACTAGAGAAATTTGATGACTTGATAAAAATCTTCCTAACCAATATATACTTGGATACTTGGTGAATTTAGTACAAAAGTGGGCAAAAGGGATGACAGCAAAATGCATGTGGAAAAATAGGGTCTAGACTTAAGAAAGAAGCAAAGGGCTTGTAGATGCCTTAGAAGCCATCTATCTATCTATCTATCTATCTATCTATCTATCTATCTATCTATCTATCTATCTATCTATCTATCTATCACATATGATATTGTGAAAGCTTTCTTCCAGAAGAAAGTCAGAAAGTATTGGACATGGTAAAAACTGAATAAAGTTTAAAACATAATTGACCATATCTTGATGGGAAACGATTGGTTATTGATGTGAAAATTATATCAGAATCAGTAGTCTGTGTGTAATCTGAGAGTTGACTAGAGTTAAATCAGTCTCAAATTAGGAAAAAAATCATGAGAAGATACTGAAAACAAATACTACAGCTTCAAATTGATCAATTCAAATGAACTTTCCATAATGATAATATATAACAATAGTTATAAATAATTGCAATTTAAGTAATAATTTAAATAAATTTAAGTATTAATTATAAATAATTAATCCATAATAATAAAAAGTGAGAAATAGAAAAAATATTTGGGACTTATCAGTATTATCTGTAGGAGTTTAGCCAAAGGAAAGCAGTCACCACAAAGACATATAGCTAGTAGGTATCTAAGGCAAGATTTAGGGGCAGCTAGGTGGTGCAGTGGGTAGAGCATCAGTGCAGGATTCAGGAGGACCTGAGTTCAAATCTCACCTCAGACACCTGACACTCACTGGCAGTGTTACCTTGGGCAAGTCATTTAACCCCAGTTGCCTCCTCCTGGGTCATCTCCAGTCATCCTGATGAATATCTGGTCACTGGATTCAGATGGCTCTGCAGGAGAAGTGAGGCTGGTAACCTGCACAGCCCTCCCTCACTCAAAACAAGGTCAAGTGCAAGTCATGTCATTATTTCTCTGATGGCATGGTCTTCTTTGGCAACCAAGGATGAACACACACACAAAACCAGTATTTAGCACAGTGCCTGGCACATAGTGGGGACTGATAAATGTGGGGCAGCTAGGCAGCTACGTGGTAACTGATTGCACGTAGCTAGATTGCCAAGTGGTTAGAATTCTGGGCTGGGAGATAAGGTCTTAAATTCAAATCGGGCCTCAAACACTAACTAGCTGTGTGCTAGGTACTGTGCTTTATACATATTCTCTCATTTGACCCTGACAACAACCCCGAGAGGAAGGTGATATTATTATCCTTACTTTATAGTTGAGGAAACTAAGGCAGATAGCAGTTAAGTGACCTGCCTAGAATCACAGAGCTATTAAGTGTCTGAAGCCAGATTTGAACTCAGATTTTCCTGATTTTAGCTCCAGAACTCTATCCACTGTGCCACATAGCTGCCCCAGTCAAGTCCATGCAACATCTATTTCTCACATAGTAGACTCTATCTCTTATCTTCTTGTTTTTGCACTTACTGTTCCACGTGCTTGAATGTACTCCCTCCTTCTGTCTGCCTCATAGAATCCCTCACTTCATTTAAGACATGCTCAAACACCATCTTTATCTCCATGAAGGCTTCTCTGGTTCCTATAATTGTTAGTGCTTTCTTCCAAAGTCACTTTGAATTTAACTATTTTGTATGTATTTTATTTATTAACTTTATGTTTATAATATAAATAGTTATATAGTTATGCATAATAGTTATATGTATTATATAATGTTATAATTATATACAATGTATTATATAGTAATATGTAATAGTTATATGCATGTATACATATACATAAGTGAATATGATATATACCTAAAAGCACACATCATTCGCATATATGAAGACATATGTCTTACATACACAGATATATACATAATTCATATATATGAATACATATACATGAATAATATATACTTTTATATGTATATCTATATATATTCCACATATATACATATATATTTTTATCATATATATGAGAGACAAGCATATACCATTCATACATATGAATATGAATTTTCATACACATATGAATATATTTAAACAGTCCCTGCTCACAAGAAGCTTATTTTCTAATTGAGGACACAAGGACTTATCATTAAACATTTGTACTTGTAAGGCTACCAAATTGCCTGGTGAGTATAGTAGGGGCTTGATAAATATTTGTTGATTGATAAAGTTATAATCATGCCTTTTGTTTTTTATATCATTTCTGAATATTCCTTCTCCCTAGAACCCCTCCTCTCTCCTGACAAAGAAAAATAGTTAGACAAAGCCAACTGACACTGTGATTAACTCTAATATAGGATGCAACATTCTACACAAGTAGGATTCTATCCCTACCCAGATTATGGAGGCATCTTTCATTATCAGTTCTCCATAATGACGATGGGTCACTATTATTACCGGGATTTAGACTTCCCTTTGTTCTTTTGTTTGTTTGTTTGTTTGTATCGCTGTCGTCATTGTGTGTACTGTTCTCTTGGTTTTCTTTAATTGACTGGGTTCAAAGGTCATGAACAGTTTAATGACTTTAATTGTATGATTCTAAGTCATTTCCCAGAATGTTAGACCAGTTCATACCTCTATCACTGGTGCATTAGTATACCTGTTTTCTAACAGTCCTTCCAAATTTGACTTTCATTTATCATCTTTGTCAGCTTGACGAGTGTGGGATAAAATCTCAGAGTTATTTTCATTCGCTTTTCCTCACTGTAAGTGATTGAGAGCAATCTTTCATACGGTCGTTTACGGTTTAAAATTCTTCCTTTGAAAACTGAATTTTTATATACTTTGATCATATATCCATGGGGAAAATCACCTTTACCTTATATTTACCTAATTTTTATGAGAATGACCTACACACATATAGAAGGTGTCCTTGGTGAAAAAAATATAAGAATAAAATGCCTCTCGTCCAGACTATTGCATACAATTGAGTTATTACATCAGGAAATATGCCTAGAAGTGACTCAGGTGGATGATGGCTCAGGCCAAGACTTGAAGATGAGGAAGAGAATAGGATAGATTACATTTAGGCAATTATATAGCTTAATAGGCAATTACATAGTGGTCCCACAATACTTCTCAGGGCAAAAGCAACAGCAAAACAGAAAACCAACTTTTTGACTCAAATGCTGTCCCAGAAATGTATGCTTACAAATCTTCAAACGCAACCATCTCAAGCAAACCAAAGATGTAATTACAGGGGGAAATGAAGCTTCCATTGGTGGGTGTAAATAGACTGAAAAGACCTTTCCAGTGATGAGTGATGTGCCAAAAGGGGGTTCAGGGAGATCATTAGGTAAGCATATAATTAAAAGAGGAAAGAATTCATGAAGTGAGATTGAGGGATAACAAATGCACTAGTATACTAAGTACTGCATTGGTGCCCATGCAATATAAAAAGACCTAAAGGAAGTCTTCTGCCATAAGGAGCAGATGCTCTAGGAAGGTTTTATAGAAAACCATAGCAGTTTGTAGGTCCAAAGTTTCAGAATTTATACATTTCCTTTATTTCCTTTATAATATATATGATGCTAAAGAGAGTGCCTTTTATTTCCTGTTTTTAAAAATAAACGTCAGGTGTTCATGTAAAAATACTTTTGTAGGTAATGTATCTTGATATATTGAGATATTTTTATGGTGGATATATTTTAATAATATTTAAATTTGAATCATACTTGGAGAATCAGTGTAATAATGATCAATGATCATTAGGGTGTGAATTATCTTAAACTCAGTTTTCTGACCTATAGTTTGCTAACCCTGACTCACAAAAAATTCTGAAAGAAAATTGTTTATAGCCTTTTCTGGAAACAATGCACTGCATATATTAGGCACTAGTTTATAACTTCACATTTGAACTCCAACCTCCTGATTAGTTTCCTGTCTTCCCTGTGAAATCTTCCTTCTCCTACAATGAAAACCACACACTGCGGTCAATTCCTAAATCCCCTAAAATCCTGCTTTTCACATATCACTTCCCTTCTCAAACACTTTTAATGGTTTCCCATTGCCTATTGAGAATAAAGTCTAAACCTCTTAGTCTGGTATTTAAGGCCTTAAACTCTAGCCTTAAGCTATTTCTCCAACCTTATCTTTCCTTAATCTGAAACTTGACCCTTTTCTGCCAATCAGACCGGTTTACTCATTGTTCCCCAAGCATGCCCTGATTTTTCTGACCCCAGAACCAATCTCTTTCTTGGAAATACCTTTCTCCTCCTTACCTTCTCTTCACTAATTTAAATCCTATACTATCTTCAAGGCTCATTTTAATCCCTAGCTTCTATGCAAATCCTCCTGCAGCTTTTTCAGCCCCAAATGCTTTCTTCTTTTGAGCTATTAAAGTGGTATAGACATTTACTCTGATTCTTACTGTCTAGACTCCTTGTTCAGCCTTTAGCATATGAATCCTTACATTGCTATTTATTTTTTATTTACACCTTCTGTTTTCTTTCCTGGCTGGATTGTATATATCTTGGCAGTATATGTTTTTGCCACTTTGTCTGCACTCACATAAAGTAAATATTTTTTGTTTGTAGGTAATGGGTGAAAATGAAGATGTAGTTCCATGATGATGGTGATTCACATACAAAAAGGGGCAATGGATATTTCCTCCACAACTTCAGTTGCCCACATTGATCAGCATGTCTAGACTTGGAGCATGATCTCACAAGAAAGAAATATAAAGCAAGATTCTAGCCAAGAAGTGGAAGAAACCCATTCCTGATGCCTATAAAAGAAACTTTACCCCCATTTCTACTAGTGTCAGACTTATGAATATTAGTACATCAGTGCTTTCTTCCTTGAAGACATAAAAACTTGCTTCTTTCTTTCTTACTGTGATGTCAATCAAATTAGGATCTTTTGCTGTTTTTGTTTTACTAAAAGTGCCTCTGATTGAATAATGTGATTAAAGAAGATCTTCCCCACCCATTGATAGGTCAACCCATTGTGGGAAACTTGATTATGGAAGTTGTTTTGTAAGAGGGTCCCAAGTACCTTTTGTTTTTTCTATTGAGGCACTAGGTGGGAGGTTTATACCCTCTAACTCTAAAAAGTGTATAAATATTCAGAGGGTGAGGTTTTACTTTGAGACTTAGTTTTTGTAAGAAGGTTTGAGTGCCTGAGGAGACCTCTGTGAAGGCCCTTTAAGGAGTCCCCCAGCTTTGAAAACTCAGATGTCAGTGCTTCCCTCTCTGGTAACTATGGTCAGACATTTGGGCTCATCTGTTGAATTATGGTCAGGCAGAGGAAGCCATGTCTGTGGACTTTTTGATTTCTCTGTATTTTCTTTGAAGTTCAGAGCCCTGACTCCCTTGAACTAGGTGAACAATATCTGTGCTTGGTTAAAGGAATGATACATGTGCTTGATTAAAGTGATTCTTAACCCCTCAAAAGTCGCCTTTCCTTTTATGAATGCAGATCTAAGAACCTATGATAGCAGTCCCCCTTGTTTATGTTGGGGTGCTTATCGTCAGCAGCAGATTTCTTTCTTATCTCTCAAACTCATATGATTTTGAACTAGAAGGAAACTTAAGATCATTGAGACCAATCTGTTCTCATAAATGAGGAAGCTCACAAAGTTTTAAGTGGTTCAATAAGACTCGGCAGTAGAATGATGAACTTGAAGCCAGGAAGACTTGAGTTTAAATCTTGTCTTAAATATCTACTAGCTGTATGATGCCGGATAAATCACTTAACTTCTCTGTGGCTATTTTCTTCTTTATAAAAATGGGGATAATAAAAGCACTTAACTCATAGGGCTATTATGAGAATCAAATGAAAAAAATATATGTTAAGTATTTTATGAATTTTAAAGATTTATGTATTATCATCATCCACACCATCACCACCATCATCATCATCATCAATAGATGATTAGAATCAGAATTCAAAAGTAGGTCTTCTGACTCCAAATCCAGTGCTCTAGCTACTACGCTATAGGGATCCTATTACTCTTAACAATGAAAACCCATTAAATTATCAGCCATATTTGTATAGGAGTACTTATCTTTAAATAACGTCCAGCCAATAAAGACCCAAATGGAATCACAAGGTAGAATAATTTATAACTATACCTGTGATACTTTTATGAAGTATGAATATCTTTTTTTTGATGAGTTAAAAAGGGAATCACTAGACTAACTGAATAAAAAAGGGACTGGTTTTAGTTTATTTTGCCTTTCTTTGTGCTTAGCATAGTGCCAGTACCTGCACATAGGCTTAATAAATGCTTGTTGAATATTTACAGCAGCTCTCTTGGTGGTGGCCAAAAATTGGAAATCAAGGGGATGCCCATCAATTGGGGAATGACTGAATAAATTATGGTATATGAATATAATGGAATACTATTGTGCTATAAGAAATGATGACAGGAAGACTTCAGAAAGGCCTGGAAAGACTTATATGATTTGATGCTGAGTGAAAAGAGCAGAACCAGGAGAACTTTGTACATAGCAACAATCACAGTGTGCGAGGACTTTTTCTGGTAGAATTAGAACTTCATTGCAAAATGCAAGGACTTAAAAAATTCCCAATGGTCTGTTAAGGCAAAATTCCACATCCAGAGAAAGAACTGTGGAATTCAATGGCAGATTATAGCAGATCATTTTCTTTTGTATTACATTATGGTTTGTTATATGATTTCTCCCATTCATTGTAATTCTTCTGTACAACATGACTATGGTGAAAATGTATTTAATAGGAATATATGTGTAGAACCTATATAAAATTGTATGCCATCTCAGGGAAGGAGGGAGGAGGTGGGGGGGAGGGAGGGGGAGGAAGGGAAAGAAAAAATCTATGTTGTGTGGTAGTGATTGTGGAACACTGAAAATAAATAAATACATAAAAAATTAAACAAAATAAATGCTTATTCACTGGTTGCAAACAAACTAGACTTACAGGGGGTTTTAAATAGTAAAACCCTGAGAAATTTGAGAGAATTCCAAGTAGAGGAAGGAGAAGAAGAAGATGATAATGATGATGATGAGGAGGAGGATGAGCAGCAACAACGGCTAAGCCCCAAGAGAGAAATCCTTTCTTCCCCTTCCTATCAACAGCATAGCTGGGAAAGGCAACGACTTGAGCAGGAGAAGACTGTAAGGAACAGAAACACATATTCCAGCCATAAAGATACAAAGAGATAATCACTTAAAGGAGAAAGTACTTTCAAGGAATGGATCCCCTGGCAGCAGAGAAGAGAATGTGCTATGGAAGAAGCAGAAGCCAGTAGCATAGCTAAGCAATATGTTGAGCTGAGATGCTGTACCCCAAGTGAGTTGAGTAAAGACTCTACAAAGAAAGCAGGGAGTCTGAGGTTCTGTCTTTGCCACCTTTGTTTCCCACTTGTATTCTTCATTATCTTTATATTGTTAAGTTTGGGTCCACTGTTCCTATGAACAATGATTTATAGGGGGAACATTCATGCTATTTTTTACTATACTCATTTAGTAAATGCCTCTGCTAAAAACTAAGTGTGTCTACTGGCTGATTGTTATGGGAAGCATAACAGTGGGGGCTCATGGGCTAAAGTGTTAGGAGTAAGTACCAATAGTGTCTGCCCTTTTAATCTCTATGTAGTAACCACCCTCTGGAGACCTACCCTGCAAGGTGGGAGAGCAGACTGAGGAGGGGCATGCTATAGGACTTGAAGTTGTGAGTTGCCTTTGCCACTTAATAGCTAGCATTTATATAATGTGTTAAAGTTTTCAAAGTACTTTTATATTTGTATGTTATTTCAGTTGATCCTCATAGCAACCTTGGGACTAGGGGTTAGTTTTATCCCCATTTTGCACATTAGAAAGTTGAGACTGAGAAAGGTTAAATGACTTTTCAGGGTCATACAGTTAGTATTTGAGGCAGGATTTCAACTCAGATCTTTCTGACTCCAAGTTCTGTGGTCTTCTACTGCTTCATATGCATGTCCTACACATATGCCTCACTAACATTATATTCCATGTTGGATTCCAATCTTCCCATGAATGTTGTAGATCTTTGTAGGAGAATATACCCCAGATTTATGGGAGAGTATGTTTTATAGCTACTGATTTTTCTATGCCATCATAGTAAATGCCTTTGCTAGGAGTTAATTTTGTCTTCTATCTAATTACTAAGGTAAAGTTGACCAGAGAAGGTTTTTGACCTATATTATTAGAAGAATGGCCCTATGGACTAGTAGAACCTTTTGGGAATAGCCCCTCTCTGGGGGAAATAGCTCAGAGGGGGGGCTACACTTATTATACAAACAGTAACACCTGTCAAGTAGCAACAGCAAATGTGCATATGCAAATCAGAATTCAATACATAAATTCATTCACTCATTTAAAATGAGTATCACATAGGTATATATTCTTGAAAACTATCTACCCTACTAATTTTATAAACATATATGGTTTAGCTTGCAATGATTTCTACTTTAGTCTCTAGATGGCAGCATGTTCTAAGGAATCAGCATATACCTGATTGTATAACCAAACTAGATGAGAAATATATCTTTCCTTATGTCTCCTGAGAAATAGTGTAGAGTCCCAGAAAGATTTTCATTTAATTTAATACAAGTAAGATTTTTATACCAATCTTCATCATAGGGTTTGTGTTTTTTTTTTTCCATCTCATCTTGGGTTAATGAAAGACAGTATAGAAAACTAGGTTGCTAATAGAGAAATACCTCAGCAAAGCTTATTTCCTATTTTCATTTATGTTTTTTGTACCTGCTCTCATTTATCCATTTTTAAAGCAAATCTACAACAACCAGACAAGACAGTATTCTTTCCTCAAATGGACGTGTTCAGTCATTTATATAACTGGACCCTGGTAGATAGAAGTGAGAGTTAGGATTCTAACTTTTAGCTGAAGTCCATCCTTTCTTCTTTCATTATCATTATTGAGTTTCCATGTCCAACCTAAACCTGGAGGAATCAAGCACCACTTTTAGCATTTTTTATGCATCTTGGTTTTCCTATTCGTGACCTCTTTTTTTTTCAAAGTTTCTTTAAACTTTATATTTCTAGTGACTTGTTATTTTAAAATTCGTTTAACATTCCTAATATCTCTTTTATTTTTTCCCCCTAAAGATCAAAGTACCCCCTACTTTTAACTCTAATAAATTGTATCATTGTGGTGATAAATTATTTGGGCTCTTTCCCTCTTCTTTCTTTACGAATGCCTAGGTTCAAACTATCTCATTTTACTATAAGCAAAGGGAAAAATACAATTAAATCTAGTCCATTTTGCTACTTGTTAACATTTCTAGTTTATGTCCAGTAAAGGGAAGATTGAAGCAGTTGGTAAAGATGAAGTATTTATCTATGCATCATCTCTATTTCTTCTGATGGATTCTCATGAGAAGAAATTTTTAAGTCACTATTTTTGTTAAAGAAAGAAAACTTAGAGGGAGTGTCATCAGCACTGTAGATTCACCAAAAAAAAAAAAATCATCAAAAACTATCTCAGAAATAAAACTATTGAATAGATGGAGAGGCCAATAAATATAAATATAGGATATCAACTTTCAAATGACCTCATCCATGGAATTTTTTTAAGTAATAACTATGAATTATAGTGGAAATTCTTACAAGGAAAAAAATGTCCCTCCCAAAGAGAAACACCTCAAAAGGAAAAGTCGAGTTGTTGTTGTTGTTGTGTTTTCTCTTAGTATTGCTTCCTTCCCTGCCCATTACAGAGTCAGGGTGCTTGAGCTACTATTTCTTGATCATCATATGTACTTCCTGCTCCAATTGAAAAGATAAAAAAGGAGGAACAGAGTAGGTAGAGCCCTAATGAAGGTTAGGTGACTGAGACTTTGACACAGGGCTCCAAAACTTATAGGGTGCCAAAGGCTCTTTGTAATGATCTCATTGCATCCCTGACGCAGCTCCAAGAGGCATCTCTCTCCCTTCCCACAAATGCATATTTTTCCACATTTTTCCAGATGGCCCAGGAGGGGAAGTGAGGCTGGTAACTTTGCAAAGTCCTCCCTCACTCAAAACAAAGTCAAGTGCAAGTCATGTCATCATTTCTCTGATGGCATGGTCTTCTTTGAAAACGAAGGATGAACACAGACCTGTGAGTAGACCGAGCTGCCTGAATGGAGACCCAGACAGGTGGGTAACTCAGCTCATCTGCTCCCTTCTGTTCCCCCCCCCCCCCCACTGCCTTCCTTCTCCTCTCCAAAGGAAGATAAATTTGGATGGCCAGAGGATGCCCAGTTAACTTGGGGTTTACAAGCCAGATTCCTTCCTTCCTTCCTTCTTTCTTTCTTTCCTTCCTTCCCTTTGCCAAAACTTTAAACCCAGTGCACTTTGAAGACCACTCATTGCACAACAGATCACTGCCCAAGCTCTACTTAAGGCCTCTTCAGGGAACCCTCCTGGCTTCAGAGTGATTATCAAGTAACTGTTACTCTTTCCTTCCTGCCTGGATTTATTTTTTTTTCTTTTGTTCATTAAAGGGGTCATTCCCTGTTTACTTCTTAAAGAGGCCTTTTCACTGAATGGGCATTACCTCACTTTAAGTGAGTACCTGAATAGACCAAGGTCTCCCATTGCATCCTGGGCCTCCTCCAGTCATCCTGAGGAATATTTGGTCACTGGATCCAGATGGCTCAGGAGGGGAAGTGAGACTGGTGACCTACATAGCCCTCCCTCACTCAAAACAAAGTCAAGTGGAAGTCATGTCATCATTTATCTGATGGCGAGGTCTTCTTTGAAAACAAAGGATGAGCAGAGATCTTTCAACGTTCAACTGAGCAAACATATTGTCATGTTCACCTTCCTTACATACTGTGAAAAAGAAGTCATTACTTGGTAGCCAACATTCTGATGATGACCTTTTGAAACTTAACTAGGCTAGTCCTAGGTCAATGTAAGCTAGAATGTAAGTTTCTTGAAGGCAAGGACTATTCTATTTGTATAGAATAGTGCCCCCAGTGCCTCACACAGTACCTGACACATGGTAGATATTAAATAAATGCTGTTGAATTAGTGAATTCTTTAATGAATTGATAGGTAATCTATGAATTCTCTTGTTGGTCCATACTTGGAGTTTTATGAGATGCATAGGAATTGTGATAACTTGGGTTCTGTTGGCATTTGTTACTGTCATTCCGTTGTTTCAGTCAGTGACTCCATTTGGGGTTTTCTTGGCCAAGATACTGGAGTGTTTTGTCATTTCCTTCTCCAGCTCATTTTACAGACAAGGAACTGAGGCAAACTGAGTTAAATTGACTTCCCCAGGGTCACATAACTAGCAAGTGTCTGAGGCCAGATTTGAACTCAGGAAGATTCTTCTTCCTGACTCCAGGCCTTGAATTCTATCCACTATACCACCTAGAGCAGAACATAAGCCAAGAGATATTTTTTTTTAAATCTTTATATCTTCAGTGTCCTCTACCATGCTTGGAACATAGTAGGCATCTAATGAATGTTCAGTGAAATTGAAGTTTACCTCCACACCACAATGTTGCATGACAATAGAACTTCATTGGAGGCATTTTGGTTTTTGGTTTTTGGTTCATAAATATAGAAAAAAAAGATCAATCTTTTAATTCAAAATTGAATTATTGCCACAGAATGCCACTATTTCTGGCAAATTTTCCATAGGTATTCTTGGCAAGTTAGTTTTTTTTTAAAGGAACAAATATGTTGGGCTGTCCAGTGTTGTGGGGATTAGTGCTTTGGTAACCGAAATGGAAAAATAAATTATGAGATCTGTAGGTAAAGCTATTTGGTGGAAGGTTCTGTGTCTTATTCAGAATATGCAGGATTGCTCCAAATGGAGGTCATGGAGATGGATATTTGAAGGAGTAGGTACTGTATAATATGGAGCCCATAACAGACAGACTGGCACTCATGATTGCTGGCTTAATTTAACTCCAAATAAGCATTTGGCAGAAGAGAGCTACTGATTAAATGAATGAAGTGAGCTGATCGCCTCTTCCTGTACACTCTACTACCAAATCATTATAGTCTGCTGTGATGCTGAGAAAAGGAAGGGGGTGGTGAAAATAAAACTTCAGGATTCTGAATAGCTAAACACCTCATCTGAAAGGTGAACTGCAAGGATATATTTTTTTTAAATTTGTGAGTTGAAGGACAAAAACCAAGATTAACATAGAGACAGCTCACAGAGACCATAGGGTGGGCAAGTTTGATAACCACTGTTCAAATGGATGAATCATAGATGTAAGAGTCAAGATTATTATAATAACTCAAATTTTATATTGAGCTTTAAAACTTATTGAATGCTTTCCTCACAACTGTGAAAAAAATTACTATTTCCATTTTATAGATGAGAAAACTGAGGTTGAGTAGTGATGTGACCAAGGTCATATAATTGGTAAGCATCAGAGCTAAAATTGAAACCAAGTTTTCTGTCTTTAAGTCCAATGTACCTGATACTACACTATGATGCTTCTCTATGATGTAAGCATATATATTTTTTTGCTCTCTATCCTAGTTCTTAAAAGGAAAAATATAAATATTTCTCTTTTTCCACCAAAGGATGAATCAATATTTTAAAAGTTTGCTTTTTGGAAGACAGACTCTGCTGTATTATACAGTACATCATTATTATATTTATTCATTTTAACTTTGACACTACATACGTGCAAATCAGACTGTATTCCAAAGAGAAAATATTAGGAAACTGTATTATAGACATCTACTACTTCGATAAAGTGTCATAGCAAGAAAACGAGCACTGCAGAAATATGAACAATGTTGTGTAACTTTATGTACAGCTAGCTTATGTTGTATAAATATATCCCCCAAAGAAGGAAATGACCAAAAGTGGCAAAAAGCAGTCTTAGTCAACCATTTTCTTCTTCTTTAGAGTGTAGTTTTTTTATGTGCTCAAATCTTGCTTGATGGAAAGAACTATATGATGGAAGAAGTAAGATTTGTGTGAAAAAGATAGAGTAATTAAAGGAGATAGTTCCTGGATATACAATGTGTAGCCTATATGCCCAAGTGCACTCACAGTAGTTACAGTCATTTTTAACTAGAGTTCTTGGATATGAGTCAGATGCATAAACTCCATTTTCTCCAAAGTCTCTGCTATTAGGAGCAATCAAACACTTCCCAATGATGTTCCACTTAGGGTAGTCAGATGATTCATGTTCATGAGTCCACATGGGTTAGTTGAGGGAACTCATGATGTGACTGATCTTGGGTGGCTTCTTAGACATCATCTTCCCAATAACCCAGGCACACAAGTTAGGTGTCATCCTCAGCTTCTCAATTTCTCTCACCCCCCAAATCCAATCTGTTGCCAAAGACTATCATTTTTACCTTTATATCACCTACTAGTCTTACTTCTAGCATCCTGAGAAGTCCAGAGGTGCAACATATCTATTATAGAGGCAGCTAGGTGTCACAGTAGATAGAACACAGTAGATAGAGAGTAGACAGAGTAGGGAGATGAGTTCAAATCCATCCTCAAAAATTTGTTAGTTATGTGACCCTGGTCAAACTACTTAACCTCAGTTTCCTCATCTTTAAAATAGGGATAATAATAACACCTACCTTCAAGGGTTGTTATGAAGATAAAATGAGATAATATTTCTAAAGCATTTTGCAAACCTTGAAGCACTATTTAATATAAACTATTATTGTTAGCTCTCTTCTGAATGCCATGTTATATATTCTGTTTTGGGTGACTCCCTTTTCTTTCCAAAATTCATAGGCTGCTGTCATTCTTACCCCAACTCTTCAGCTCTTGTCCTTTGCCCTGCAGCATTACGGACATGGCCTACTTGAAACACAGGATCTCCAAACCAATGGATGCTGTTGAGAAAGGTTATTGTTGTGCAACAGAAAGAACTGTTGCTGGACCCAGTGGGCCTGGAGCACATGCCCTCTCCCTTTCCCCTAACACACTTTCCAATTCTAAATCACTGAGTTCAATTCTGGGGGAGCTTGATAACTAAAGAAATGGGTCAAGTTTTTCTTTCTTAAGCTCTCTGATTCTTTACATTGTTACCCCAGAGTCTCAGGGATGATCCCTTAAAACTTGATCTGGGTTCCTATAAAGGAGGGGAGTAAAAAGCTATTTAATATACAGTGTAAGATATAGGATAGCTATGTTTTTCCTTCACCAAAAATAAATGTTTAAATAATTTTTGGAGATTTCCCTCCAAAGTACAATGTCCTAGATCTGAGCCTCTAGAACTCACAAGATTGCTTCCAAGTCTGGAAACATCCATCTTAGAATCACTGCTCAATTGCTTATCCTGAGGAATAGGACACAAAACAGATGAAGCAAGTGGAGCTTTCAGATACACTCTCAGGTTCACCTAAACCAGGGGTAGGGAACCTGTGGCCTCAAGGCTACATATCTGGGTCCTTAAGTGCAGTCCTTTGACTGCATCCAAACTTCACAGAACAAATCCTCTTAATAAAAGGATTTGTTCTGTAAAACCTGGACTCAGTCAAAAGTCTGTACCCAAGGACCTAGAAGGCCATATGTGGCCTTGAGGCTACAGGTTCCTTACCCCTGAGTCCTAAATTAACACATGTGCTTGCAGGTGCTATGTTGTTGGGGCAAAGGAAGGGTAGCCCCTTCCTCATCCATCGTAGGAGAGGCTTAAAAAATCCAGATCTGATAGGCAGACAGGAAGAGAGAGATGGAGACAATATGTAGTTAGTTCCTCCCTCTTAAATTGAACTGAGTCAGTTGTTCAGTGTCCACTCAAAGTACAAGTATGTTCCTGGATGTGGTCAGAAAAGCTAAGGGCATGCTCAATGGGATGAACTCCTATCCAACCTCTGCTGCATTTGAATTTCATTTAGTAAGCATCTACTTTTGTGTGTAAATGAAAAACACTATACTTTGCAGCTAATGATAGGCAAAAAAGAACTAGCCCTGCCCTGAGGGAACTTACACTCTATTAGGGGATAGATATAACTTCAAAATAAATAAATAAACAAACAGATAGATAGATAGTTAAATAAGTACATAAAGAATAGCTTTAAAAGGGAGAGAACACTAGCAATTCGAAGAATCTTCTTGTAGTAAGTAGCACCCAATGTGAAGTTTGAAGAGTTAGTGATACTAAAGGATACTGGTGGAGGTGAAGAGGGGATGTATTCAGTGCATGGGGCATAGCTTATACACAGTGGTATGAATCTAGATTGTCATACTGCAATAGAAGTTCATGCCATGGCACCAGTGTGGGAGGTGATAATTGATAATAGGCCTAGGGTGGCACAAGGTTTATCAGACAACTTCAAGCACAGCCATATGTGAGATCTGTTGAACTCAGCCATGCATGTCTTCTTATTCCATTTTTTTCTCTTAATACTTCTGTATGGATTATGCATTACTCTCCTTACACCCTTGCATTACTAGCCTAATTCCTCCTTGTGGAGTTACAGATCTGGATTGACTACCCTTATTGGCCTTTAGGCCATGAATATTACAGAACTGGAATTGTGTGTACTTTGCTGCTGGGATATTTATACAGGAAATTTCCAGCTTTTATTGTTAGGGACCCTTCACTGAACTAGTCTAATATATTAGATGAGTTTGTGAGTCTTTCTCTGGGGTTGCCCATTCGGGTTTGGTATAAGAGAAACATGTTCCCAGGAAAGCAGTCTTTGTGCTTGTGGGTACAGAGAAAGAACCAGGGTCTGGTCTGAGTTGATCAGATTGTTGCTGGAGAGAAATAATCTCAAACTAGAGTTATTAGGGTTTTGAGTTGACCCTTAGTCTTTGCCTTATTTCCTACTCTCAAAGAATGATGTCAAGAGAACAATATAGTATCCTGTCATAGAATCGTAGATTTAGAGTTGGAAGGGACCTTAGAAGTCATTTAAATCAACACATTATCATTTTATAGATGAGGAAACTGAGGACAGAGAGGGTAAGTGATTGTTCAGGGCCATAAAAGTAGTTAACAACTGCCATTTATATATATATTCTATTGGACTTTCACAGGAATTGTGTAACATAGATACTACAGAAATTATTGTGCTAATTACCATTTACAGATAAGAAGCTGAGGCTCAGAAAAATTAAGTGACTTGCCCATGGTCATACAGCTAATTGGTTCCAAGGATAGTTAGTTCTGCTTCCAAGCCCGCATTTTAACCACACTGACTCTTATAAACTTATAGCTGGTAAATCAGAGATATAATCAGAGCCCGGTCCTGTGGTTCCAAATCTAACACTGAGTTGCAATCTCTCTGGCTTGCCTTCCTCATTTAATACCACTTCTAGTCATTTCTTATGAAATTTGTAATAGGTGTTGAGTAAAGAAGATATTTAATGAAGCTCCCTGTTTTTTCTCGTGTGTCTGATAACTCTTAACAGTGCTACTCAGAACATGTTCAGGAGGGACCAACCCTCATTTCAGAAATGGTCAGGTTATGTTGTCATCCTTTAATCCTAGAAAATTTGATACTCCATTTAAATCATAACATATCTGGCTTAAAATATATCATTTAAACAATACACAATAATATCTTGAGCCCTAAATTCAATAATCATTGATCTGTTTCATGCAGCTTGAGTATAAGGATTTACTAACTTCACAGAACATTTTTCAAAGAAAATTCAAAGAACACATCAATAAACCTTTATATCCACAGGGGAATAATTCATAACAGACCTGATAATGGCAAAGGAAAGAATAAATAGAACAACAACTAAGACTCCACCTCTTCGTTTACCTAGTCGGATATTTTTATCTATTGTTTTTTAATTGATTAGTTTAATTTAAATTTACTTTCTTACTCCTCTACTTCTACACAGATATCTCAAATAAGATATGTGTGTGTGTGTGTGTCACATACATACCAGTACATGATAAATTATAAATTATTTTTTTGAGTAAAAGTGCTACAAATTTCTTATTTCTTTCTGAGGTGCTGTATGCTAATTAGGTATTGGTAGTGGATATATAAGCTTCAATCTATGACAAAAGACTGGCCATCGTATTTGGGGCCAATTAGAACCAATAGCACTTTCCATTCCTAACCTTACTAACTGATCCATGTGGTCCAACACTCTGTGTATCTGTACCCTCAGCATGGTCTGGAGGAAGCCACCACTTGTTCACATTTTTTTTCTTGTCTTCCCTGGCTTTACTCATACTGATTAATCATTTATTATAAACTGCATTTTGTCTCATCTTATGAGATACCCCTCCTTTTTAAACTAGTATGCTGGAAGCTTGTCCACCTAATCAAAGTATCAGCAGGTGATGCTACACTGTGAAGCCTACACAAAAACTTCTGGGATGTGAATTGCCAAGAAGATTTACTCTAATGAGAAAGTCTTATTTGGAAAAGACACAAGGAAACAAGCATTTATTAAGTCTCTATTGTGTATCAGGCACTGTGCTAATCACTTTGCAAATATTATCCAATTTCATCCTCATAACAACTCTGAGATGTAGGTGCTATTATTATCCCTATTTTACAGTTGAGAAAACAGGTAGATAGAGGCAACATGACTTGCTTAGAATCACACGCTAATAAGTGTCTAAGGCCGGATTTTAACTCAGGTCACCTTGACTCCAGGCCTTTCCCTCTATCTAATATGCTGTCTCTCAGCTTTAGAGCTTTAGAGCTATGGGGCCCATACATGGACACACACCCCTTATATCTATAGTTCTGCCATATCACTGAGAAGCCTCTAAAATAGGGGTTCCTTACTTAAGATCTACAGATTCCCAAAGGGTCAATGGATATATTTAAGAGGATCTGTGAATTTTTTCAAATATTTTTATATCTATATTGCAATATAATTGGATTTCAGTGTAATCCTATATATTTTATGTTTTGCTTTTAAAACATTCTGAGAAGGGGTTCATAGACTTTACCAGACTGACAAAAGGGTCCATAGCACAAAGAAGTTAGGAATTTCTTTTCTAAAAGGAAAACTTATACTTGCTGTTTCCGATTCCATTCTTTAGTGGAGTGGAAGCCCCATCATTCTACTGAAACTGGTTCCTCCAAAGACTTGAATGACTTCTTAACTGGGAAATCTAATGACTTTTTCTCATTTCATCTTCCTTTATATTTTGGTGACACAACACTGTTGACCATTTCCTCCCTGGATTCTGTCACCTTCCTAGGCTTTTGTTATATTGCTGTCTCCTGGCTTTCCTCCTCCCTTTCTGACTACTACTTCTTGGTTTCCTTCATCATTATTCTCTTTCTCTTTAAATGTAGATATCCCCCAAGGCTCTGTCCATGGCTCTTTTTTTCTTTTCCCTCTGTACTCCTTTACTTCATTATCTCCTCCACTTTCATGGATTCAATTATCACCTTTATACATATGACTCCAGATATTCATTTCCAATCCAATTTTGGCCTCTCTGTTCCAGTCCCAAATTTTCAGATGCCTGTTGGCCATCACCATCAAATTTACCATGTCTGTGTCAAAAGTGAAACTCATAATTTTTCTCACTAAACCTGTCACCATCCTCCCATTGACTCAGGCTCAAAACCTCAGAATAATCTTTAACTCCTTCTTCTTCCTCACCCTGGTTGTTGGAATCATTCGTCCAATTTTGTCAGTGCTATCTCCATAATATCCTTCACATCAATCTCTTCCTCTCAATTCACACTTTCCCCTTCCCTACTTCAGGCCCTAGTTACTTCTTATCTGTATTATTCTAGCAATCTTGTTTCTGGACCTCCTGTTTTTATTATATCCCCTTTCTCAACTACCCTTCACAGAGCTTCCAAAATACTATCTTTATATATGGCTAATTGTCACATTCCTGCTCAAAATTTTCAGTGGTTTTCCTTTTATCTAAAACAAGAGACTATATAGCCCATAAGCCCAAAGCTTAACTCAGGGGCTATGGAAAACAGGCAATGGGCTGGTTTTGGTCCATGGGCCATAGTTTGCTGGCCCCAGAAAAATAAAAAAAATTATACTTCTAAGCCTAATTTAGAGCTCTCTCTAACCTTGATCCAACTCATCTTTAGGCCTCATTTCACTTCCTCCTCATCTCTGATTTTTGAAATTTTTCTTTCTCCATAAAATCTTTGCTAATATTCCCTTGTTGAAGCTTATCTCTCCTTTTTAGTTTCTTGAGGCACTTTGCCTCCATCTCTCTCCTTTACTGTTATTGTATCTTACCTCATGTATATGTCATATTTCTGCTATTAGGTTATAAGTTCCTTGAGGAGAGGATCTGTACTTATTTTTCTTTTCTTTTCTACATTTCACATTTTTAGCACATTCAGAATGCCTTACAAATAGTAAATGCTTATAAATGTTTGATAAATTGAATTGAATCAATTTGTTTCTGCCTTTTATTATTTTGACTTGCTCTATTGTATTTCATATTTGAAATGTATTTTATTTCATAAATTAAAATTAGATATCAATCAATATGGGTGCTGGTAATTTATTAGTTATCCTTTTATAGAAATGTCTTTGTTTCAGCACTTGTTACCATGATGGCATTTTAAGAAGTGTGTGTGGACCACATGAAAAAGAGGGAAGCTGAGGAAGCAACGCTTTGCCTGACCGTTGCAGACACCATAAGATCTTTAACCTTTTCATCTATGATATAGCCATACTTTGGACCAAATTTGATTCCTCAGTTGATCATCTGGCAACATCTGCTCTTGTCCTTTCCAACCTTCCCTATTCTGATCTCCTTAGTAGCAGTTCCCACTTTTAGCTAGATCACCTTTGAGGCTAGGCCTAAAAGCAATACTTAACCTTGTCTTGACCAGTGTATGACAGCCTTTGTGAGAGGATTACATACTTAATATTCCAATGGATCTGTAATCTCCCTCATCAGTGTGATTTTCCTTTTCAGGGATACAAATTGCAAACCATTCTTGTCTGTCCATTCTGTACGACTCTCTCTCAGGTCCTCCTTTAAATTCACTTTGAAGGCTGTCTTAAGAGAATACTGGATGAGTGGGAAAGGGGGTGGGGGAAGAAGAAGGAGGGAACTTGGAACTCAAAAATTTTTTAAATGAATGTTAAAAACAAATGCATAAATTTAGATAAATAAATGCATGAAAAGAGGGAGTACTAGAGGCTATCCTAAACCCAGGCATCAGCATGGGATATATTAAGTGACTGAGTGGATATAAGCATAAAGGTATAAAAAGTTTGTACAGTTGTCAAACACACTGCTAAGATTCACATTGACAATCCTGACTCTGGTTCTGGTTTTGGTTTAATTGACTGCTGTCCTCCATTTGTCTTCCTTTCCCTGTTGGAAGCATGCTAAGAATTGTGACTAGTGTACTCTATAGGAGGTGGAACACTTGTTAGGACTGAAAGAAGAGGCAAAGGGCCCCATTCCCTGGAATTATTTTTATCTGCCTGTGGGAATGCCAAGGACCGTGTCATCAGTACAAAGCCATCTATTAAGCATGAATTAAAGAAACCTTTGTGCTCTGGCTGCCTACATGGCAAGACTACTGGTCAGTGGCATCTCTCATTCCCATATAACTTGTAATTCTATCTGCTCCCCAGCCTAGGAACTCTCCCTTGAAATTCTATCCATTCTGCAGGGCCTCCTCCCTCTCCTGTAATGTGTATAGGGCTGGCCACAGACTCCCTTGGGGTTCACCCAAGGGGATTCAGAAAACTGGAACTGAACTGTGCAGGAGATCTGGAAGGCTACTTATAACAAGAAAATGCTCGGGTTTAGTTGCGTGACATTCACAACTTAGCTCTGGTAAAGAAAGTCAGGATTAAATTAATAGTGATAAGAGAATGACTGAATGTCCCTTTCACCTCTAAAACATATGATATGATGATTCTAAGTTTAGTCAGGAAGGTATTTAGTTTGAACAGAGATATGTGTATTTATTTAAGACTTCATCTAAATGGTGCATCATAGTCTTATACCTAGCAATCAGTCAGGTAATTTATATTGATTGTATTATGAACTAATGAATGATCTGTTATTCCTAACAGAGGTAAACTCTGGCGGATAAGAGAATATGAGTCTAGATGTAGAATATAGTTCCATGGTAACGCAAAAAAAAAAAACAAACCCAAAAAACAAAAACAAAACGGTAGCTCATACTTTAATAGTGTTTTGGGTTTTACAAAGTTCTTTTTCTTTACAATCCTGTGAAGTAGTGAAAACAATATCCTCAGTTTAGAGATGGGAAGACTGAGGCTCAGAGAGTAAATAACTTGCCTGTGTTTGCAGAGTTATTGTTGGAGAATAGATTTGAATCCTGGTTTTTCAACCCCAAGTCCCTCCTGTTACCTACTATGCTATGTTGCCTGTTGCTACAAAAGTAACTGTATCACTATTTTCAAATAACAATTGTCATTAAGAAATATATATTTGGAGGGCTCACAGAGCCAAAGGTAAACTTTATCCACTGTTTAATTTTGCTTTGTCCCTAAACTTTCTCAGTTTACTATTTTCTATCATACAGAGGACTATCACATAACGAGCCATTTATGTACAGTGATTTATGGTATTATCTTTATAACTTAAAACCAGTCGAATGTCTAACTTCTACTTTGTCACCCATTCATTCACTTAGGAAATGTTCACTGATTTTACATAGTGAGAACTTTACATAATAAGATTGTGCTATGAGCTTTATTCAAAATTCTAAATAACTCAAAATAATTTCAAGATCCTATCTGATTAGTTTTTCCCTTGTATCTCAGTAAATAAGAATGTGTGTATATTTATATTATATATATATATGTGAGATATATGGTATTTATATGTGTATTTATTATATAGATGTTGTTGCTTTATTTTTTGTTTTCAAAGAGGACCAACACATGAATTGGCTTTAGCAGAGTTGTGCAAAGTTGTCAGCTTCATTCTCTCTTCCAGAGTCATTAAAGTCCCATGGCAGAACATAATCAGGATGATTAGAAGTGGTCTGGGATGCAGGGCATCACTTTGGTGTCTTCAACATTTGATCAAGCTCTAAGCACTCTGTTTCAGTCATCTTCATGACTGCTAGAATAAATTGTTCTCATCTACCTACTCCACCAGGAGAAGTCTTCACAGCCTTGGGGTAAACCTCCACTAACTCAGACAGGTTTGAGGCCTTTCAGTTACCCTCAACCTGGTTTAGACATTCTGCTAAGGCAGTTTTACTGGGGTATGGTCATTGTGCATGCTACAGCTTCTTGGAGCCAGAGGTGAGAGTTGTGTGACAGGTGGACATCAAAGATGGATGAGAAGCCCTGAAAAGGGCTTCACAGGTCCTCACACCAAAGGTGCTAGTTCTTCCTGAACACTCCATACTCTCTTTCCACAAGAGGCCTCTACATTCATACAGGGCCTGAATTCTTCTGGTGTGACCTGAAACTTAAGAGTGGATCTAGCTTTTTTCTGACTTTCTATCTTATTACGACCATAGCCCAGAGTTTCAGGGAAAATTTCTACACAAAATTCAGGTGTGACTCATGTCCTAAAAGGGATTAATAAGGCGTCTTACAGAAAGAATATTCAGTTGTTCAAAGTGCATATGTGTATATATACATACACACACTGAACAACTAAACTACTCTCTCTCTCTGTATGCATGTGTATACATATGTATATATATACATATGTGTATATATATACATATATGTGTATATATATATACACACACATCCATGTCAGATAGGAGACAACTATTTATTTCTTATACCATAAAATAAGTACTTAAAACACAAAAGACTCATAAGCATGCATTAATGCATAAGACACAAAATAATCACCCATTGCCATCATTGTCTCTCCCAAAGTAAAGGGAGACTACTGAGTAAATATTTCACTTTCATCTCTGACCTACATAAATTTTATAACTCACAAATTTGGATCTTTTTGGCCAGTCAAGGAGCCTTAGGCCTTCTTGGTCCTTTCTACTTTAGAAGGTTCAGAAACAGTTTCTCAGGGTGGTGGTGTATCTTTTCCTCTGGAACTCTTGCCCTATTAAATTCATAAAATAACTGCCACAGTAGGGAAACACCTGCATTTTAGCATCTTGATTTAGTCATTATATTTAAATAAAGTGAAAAGAAATATTTGCATTTTGTTCGCCTTTTATGAAGTGTGAAGTTCTTAGTCAAGCTCAATGTAATTACAACCCTCCCTCACTCAAAACAAAGTCAAGTGCAAATCATGTCATTATTTCTCTGATGGCATGGTCTTCTTCAGCAACAAAGGACGAATACACAATTAGAAGAGAGTTTGCTGCTGATTGATCACGTTTTAGCCATGTCCCCAAAGGATCCCATTAAAAACAAAATACACTAAGGAAATATTGGTAGTCAAAGCAGGGGATAGCTTTGAGAAGCATGATTTTTGTGAGTCAAGATGAGAGCCAGCCTGATTGTTGGATATTGAGCTAAGGAGAGAAACTGACACAGTGAACCCAATTCTGAGCAACCTGCTCAGCAGACATTCCATGCCCAGGGGTAAGAGTATGAGTATATCACCAGAAAGGAAGGGATATCAGGGCCCTTTAGGACCAGAGGTGTTAGCTCTCTTGTATTCTCTAATTATGCTTCCCTATTAGTATATACCCCATGTAAGTACCCATTCTTCTTATTAATTTTGTACATAGTTGTAGAAGAGTATAACTTAAGTATATGGGGCAAATGTTTTATCATTCTTACAATGACCATCATCTCAGGAAATATCTTTGCTGTGAGCTAATCACATTTACTGGCAGACTGTTGAAGGTGAGCATACCAGTGGGGGCTCACGAGCTATATAGTGTTAAGAGTGCAAACCCACAGCATACTTTGAACCTTGAAGTAATCATTTCCTAGGGATTTTGAATATGAGTTGGAGGGGAAGTGATAGCCCAGAAGGAACAATATATGTGTGTATATACATATGCCATGGAAACACACATAAGAGTGTGTATGTGTGTACATGTGTATGTATATATGTATATATACATCATATATTTATGTATACATGTCTTACATATTTTATATATATATATACATGCATATACATCATACATTTATATGCATCTATATAACCCCAAACCAGTTAACTGAAAAAAACATTTTTTCTTCCCAGTCTTTGGGGTTTCAAGTAAATGATTTTATATATGACTTAAAATGTTTTAATTATAATGATTTTATAAATGATTTAATTAATGTTTTAATTTTAATGTTCCTTTTTAACCATATTGTAATTTTATTTTAATTAATTGCATCACTATGACACTAAATAAAAAGGAAAACTTGAGTATAAAACTTTCTAAGAAGGTAAAATGAAAGGGTACATCAAATAACTATAGGAAAATGTGACCTATTAACTGCAAATTGGCCTACTTCAGAAGTTTATTTAGCCAATCATTCGAAACAATGAATGTAAAGGAGTTTTATTTCAAAAGGCAGGACCTAGAAGCCTTCATAGCAGTAATAACAGGGTAGCAATGTTGGTTAGAACAGATCCTATAAGTTACTGAAGATTTATAACCTCTCTGCCAATTCAGAAATTTATCACCTGGATGTGTGGATAGTGTGGTTATTCATACTCTTATCTTTATATTTCATTCACTATCATTGTCTGCCCTTGCCCAATACTTAGCTAATTACATTTTAGGATGATTAGTTTAATGAAAGTGTGGGAAGTACACAGTATGAACTTAACTGGTATTGTCATGATTGCTACATGTGGGATTAATAAGAATTAAGGAACCATTAAATGAGATTACTTTATATTCAAAGAACTAAAAGCAGTTTACAATATACTGCAAGATCTCAAGAAATGCCATTCTCCTTTGTGCCCCACAACCTTCCTTGGTACCACTTTGGAAACACAGAGAGGAATATTAGTTTTTGAAGACAAGTAGGACAGATCATACAATGCAGTTATTAAGCTTGATGATACTTGTTCTGCTTTTTTGGAGTCATCAAACATAAATGAAGCAGTATAGAAAAGGGGGTGTGGTGGAAAATGAGGTGACATTGCTTTAGCTGAGTAAGCAAGGGAGAATGTTTTAATTATAATGTTCAAAGGGGAGAATACAGACACTTGTCTAGCAAATTCCTGTTTGATGAAAAGGAAATATTAAAATAGAATCTGGACCTGAATGCAGTTGTGCTATATGCAAGAATGTAAATAAATCATTCTGGAAGTGTTTGCTGAGCAACCACCATACAAAGAGCTGTTACACTGAGGAAGAGAGAATGAAACATGAAACATGGTCACTGCTGTTGGCAGTATCATTGCCATCTGTCCCTTTCTTTCATACTGCCATGACTTGAGACCAGGCTCTCACCACTTCCAGCCTGGACTAGTGTTTGTTATGGACACTTAAGTGTTCTTCCTACCCTTAGTCTTTTCCGTCTCCATCCCATCCTTTCACGTAGATGTCAAAATAATATTTCTAATTCACAGGTCTGTGCATGTCATTTCTTTGATTAACAAAGCTAAACAAAACTAGGACAGCTCATCATTTCCCCTAGGACAAAGTACAAGCTCCTTCATCTGGCACTTAAAAGCTTCTATAATCTGGAAAGTCTGAAACCTTCCCTAACCTTTCATAAGCTTACCTTTCCTGCCTAATTTCACAATACTTCCTGTCACACACTTTCTGGCCAAATAGTGGCTGTTAAATGAACTTCTCCTGCATTCTCTAAGCTCCATGAAATCAGAACAGCTGGTCTGAACAACTGGAACAAATTCCCTCCCTGTCTTTGTTTGGCGAAGTCTTTTTCTTCCTTCAAGACCTTTCAAGTCTGTGCTGCTTCCTCCATGGTGCCTCCTGTGATGTCCCCAATTGAAAGTGTTCTTTCTCTTCTCAGATTTTTCTAACACACTTTCCTAGAGTCTGATCTCTCATTTGCCCCATGACATTTTACATTATATCATACTTATTTGTGGAACTGTCTATCTCTTCCTTCCTTATCTCCTCCCTCCCTCATTAAACTCTTAGGTTTTCTCATCTGAAAATGAGAATGATAAAAAAAGCCTACCATAGGATTGTTGTAAGGATCAAATGAGATAACAGATGCAAAGCACTTGCAAATCTTAAATTGCTATGTAAGTGTCAGTTTATTATTATGATTTTTAGATAGAAAGTTTTTTTGGCAGTCCACGTATGAGAGGATAAGATCCTGAGAAATGTAGTGGGAATCCTGACTTTAATATTTTTATATTATGTGTAGACTATTAAATTAGATAATACTGTTAGGACAAGAAGCTTAGACAGCAGACCTTCCAGACCTTCCACCACTGTAAAAAGACAAAGTAGGACACTGATCGATGAACAAATGGTTTCCTAGGGAATTTAATAATCAAACGTAAAGAAACTTTAAACTAGGTCAAATGACAGCTTTAATGTAAAATAAGATCAACATTCCTTATTTAAAAAGAGTATGCAGAAAATTATAATTTAAAATTTTGAAATGATATTTAAGAAATTAATGTATATTAGTACCCCATTTGAAATAAATATTTTGTAAAATTAATTTTTACTTTAATTTACCTTTTCTAATGAGCCCAGAAATGTTTCTGTTAAAACTCTTTTCCCCAAGTTCATTTGATCATATTTATATCTAAAAAGATTGTGATGAAATGTCTCTATACTTACGTAATGAGGCTTGGAGAGTGCCTAGATTACCTAACATGCAGGTGCCTACTCCTGGGAAGGGTTCCTACTTCCAGCTTGCTTTCCTTATTACTAGGTAAGAGGAACTTCCTTTGATTGGCTGCATAAACCTCCATAACTGGCCAGACTGGGACAGTCACTTTTTTTCCTGCCTGCTCTTTCGTGCTTTGCTCAGAGAATGAAGACCACAATTCATTTGCAGTGCAGATGCCATGAATGGAACAAATGAGAAGGGAAGGGCTTTCTACTTTTGATCAGCCTCTTAACTCTTGGTTCCAAGGATCCTCTTGGCCCAGCGTTTATTTCTGTGCTGTGTTGTTGAATCTTCACAGTTTGATGCCAGCACCAGACTCAGAATGAAGCCATGGCGATCTTGGAGCCAGGATTTTAGGTAAGAGGTTGAAGACAGCCAGCCCAGCAAGGAAACCCTGAGTAACCGGGTTACCTTGGACTTGAGCCCAACGGAACTTTGCACTTGGAACTGGGACTATGCTCTATAGGAACTGAGCTAAGCTAAGAATTTAATCTTTTTCCCTTCTCCAAAATATTAGGTGGTGCAAAGGGGGAAAGGGACTTATTCTCTAGGCATCAGAGATTAAATTTATGCATTTGTCATTAACTTTTATGAAGAAAAAATTTCTTTAAAGATATAATCTGACTGTTGTTGGCTAAATGGAACCAGGGACTACTCCCCACAACACTTGAGAGACTACCATCATTGGGGCTAGAGGCATTGGCAGAGAGCCTAGACACCCCCTAAAATCTCCTAAGTGTGCCAAAGACCCTGGGGCAGAGACAACAAACTTGGCCTTCAGGCAATAGGGACAAGGTGGTCAGCATTACTTACATTAAGACTTTGCTATTTAAAAAATGTATTTTAAGATATTCTGGTGTGAGCTTTTGTTTATTCTGTAAGAGATACGCGTAGTAATCATACAGTATTAAGGAGAATGGAACTTAGGAATCATCTTAGTCCAAGCCCTTTATTTTGTAGCTAGAGAATCTGAGGCCCAGAGAGGGCTTCTTAGCAGCAAAACGAGAACTAGAATCTAGCTCTCCTGACTCCCAGTCCTGTGTTCTTTCCATTTTACTTTCTTGAATCCTGGTATACTTTTTTCTTGCTTCTAGATATTTATATCATTTTATAGCTATATGAAAATAATATCTCATGTTTATATTGTGCTTTATAATTCACAAGATATTTTCCTTGTAATCCTGTGAAGTCAATGATGCATATTTTATTATCCCTACTTTACAGACATACAAATTCAGGCTCAGACAAGTTAAGTGACCTGCCTATAGCTACACAACTTATTAGTGGCAGAGTAAAAAATCTGAACAGACCCCTTCTGACTCTAACCCCATCCAATGAGTCCATCAAACTTTGGCCTAAACTGTATGTCCTCAATTATGTCTGAAAATTTAAGTTGATGGTTTAACATGACTACCAGGATTCAGTTCAGTTGCTTCACTTGTGTCCAACTCTTCATGACACCATTGGGGGTTTTCTTGACAAACAAACTAAAGGGGTTTGTCATTTCCTTTTCTAGCTCATTTTACAGATGAATGAATTGAGACAAACTGAGTTAAACTGACTTGCCCAGGATCCCATAGCTGGCAAGTGTCCGAGGTCAGATTTGAACTCAGGTTTTTCTGACTTCAGGCCTGGTGCTTTATCCATTGCACCACCTAGCTGCCCAATTACAGGGACTATTGGTCATCAAATAATTTTGGGGAAGCAGAATTAGGGGTAAAACTAAAAGCAGTTTCCCTACCAAAATAAAAAGGAATTATTTAGGACTATAGAAATTGCATTTTAAAATCTATCCTGTACCATTTTAATACACAATTCAGTTTTTTGTTAAAAAGCATAATTGAGTAGAAAAGTAGACTCTCTCAGTTAACCATATCTATGGGAAGTCTTTAGACCATAAGCATATAACCAAACTTATCCAAGTTTCAGACAAAATATCCATGAACTCAAACTTTAAACTTGAAAATCTATATGAATTAGATGACATCAAATACCACATGGGTTTTCACCAAATTAGTCTTATTAGCAAATACTGATAAATATTTCTTCTACTCTTGTGTTGTTGTCCAGTTGTTAAGTCATATTGGACTACTCATGATGCCATGGACCATAGCAAGCCAGACTCTTCTATCCTCCACCATCTCCTAAAGTCTGTCCAAGTTCATGTTCATTACTTCCATGACATCATCTGCTCACCTCATCCTCTGCCATCCCCTTTTCCTTTTGCCTTCAATCTTTCCCAATATCAGGGACTTTTCCAATGTGTCCTGTCTTCTCATCATGTGGCCAAAGTATTTAAGCTTAACTTCAATGTTTGACCTTCTAGTGAATATCCTGAATTAATTGACTGATTGACTGATTTGACCACCTTGCTGTCCAAGGGACGCTCAGAAATCTCCAGCACCACCCTGCAAAAGTGCCCATTCTGTGGTGCTTATTTTCCTATAGTCCACATTGCTACTGGAAACATAGCTTTGACTATATGGACCTTTGTTGACAAGGCAATGTCTCTACCTTTTAGTATGCTGTACAGATTTGCTTTCATGTCTCATTATAAAAGATAAAAGATGGTAATTGAACACTAATACTTTGAAAATAACTGGAAAGTGAAGTCCCCAAAGTTAATCATGGACAGAAAAGGTGGTAATTTGTAGATCTGTCCTTGGTGGTCAAAATTCAGAGTATAAAAGCTTAAATTAGATCTAAGTTCTGACCTTGTATAATATTTAAAATAGTAATATCAACTTCTCCAAACTATCTTCCCAACCCCTGTGACTCAAATGTGTCTCATTAGTTGGATAGGATTGAATTTGGGTAGATGCTGCAAACTGGTCTTTAGAGTACCAGTTCTCACAGTCTTTATGGCAGTTCTGGTGACATGGAGGAGAGGCGTTGGTTCCCACTGTGACAGTCCCTAATGCCTCCTTAGAAAAAGGAAATTAGGTTGAAAGGGGCATAGCTCTGCCTATGATTTTAAAATACTTCTCTGACCCTGCTCAGTAGCTATTTCTAAAAATTGGCTTGAATAGAAAAGGCTTTTTTTAAGTTAATCTCTGCTTTTCACTAATTATAGGACTACAGATTTAGAGTTAGAAGGAACTATAGAACTCAATATGTAAATCCACTCTTTTTGTATATAATAATAGCAGACTGTTTACATGGTACTTTAATGTCCATAAAGCATTGAACATATGTTATCTTGTGAAGAAACCAAAGTTTCTTTTAGGAAATATCAGAGGTAGGATTTGAACCCAGTTCTCCATGACTCCAAGTATAGTGATCCGTCTATAAAACCATCCTGCCTTTCATTGAGTGGAGGAAAATTTTTTATCCAAGGTTCAAGTCTAAAGAGTTATAGTGGGGTTTTGCTGTGCCATGATGAGGTTAATAGTGGTATATTAATAATGCTCTTATGAAATATCATTGGTTAGGGCAACTTTGTGTTATACCTCTACTTGTGTTGATTCCAATATAATAATAGCTTTAGCTACTTAAAAGCAGGAAATTCTAGGACAGATATCAAAAGTCAAAATGCATGAGTCACATTTAAAAATGAACATTAAAAATAAAGGAAGTAAGCTTTACCTATCTTGGTTCTATGCAGAGTCTGGGAAGAGAAAATCAGTTCTGGTTTTCCTAATATGCAAGCTTGGAAAATAGGCAGTGATAGATACTAGCTGCAGGTGTTTATGCTCCAAATTAATATGTTTACCTCCAGGTCTTAATGATGGGGCTGAAACTCAAGAATTTGATAATGCCACCACATTAACAGTGTCACCCAGTGAACACATTAGTCTGTCAGCCTCCACTTGTTTTTCCTGAGATTTCTCCTCATTCAAAATTCCTGTGAAAAACCTCTGTCCTTCCTTGCATAGTGCACAGTTCTGAAATATTCAGCTCATAATGCACAACAATAAAACCTCCACAATATCCTTTCCTTCAGGTAAAAGAAAAATAAGCCTGCATTTCTCTCAGGCTACTGTTAGGTGACCTTAGTTGTCTGAAGGGGGAAAAACAAGTCCTCTTTCTATTTAGGTTAATAAGGTACTTGAGTGAGCAGCACTCTATAGCCAAACCTGACTGGTGATTTCCTTTCTAGATGACCCATTAAAATTGGCTGAGGATAATGAATTCATCTATCATCTATGACTAACTGTATGGTACCCTTTATGCACTCAGGATAATAGCATTTTAGAATGAAGGACAATAAAATCATCAGATAAATCTAACAAGACTAGGGAAAGTCATCACATAATGATTGCTGAGAGGTTGTCATTATGCATGTTCATACTAGTTGTAAACTATAGTAAGTCCTGAAATTGGAGGAGAGAAAAGAAAAATTTCACTTGTTTCATATTACTTCATTCTTTTTGAACTACTAGGTTTCCCAACCTTTTTCTTTAAAAAAAATAAATTGAAAAGGACTTTGATGTTTTGGACATATTTTCTAATTTCTATAGTCTTACATTGGCGTATTTCAGGAAGGGTATTTGTTCAAATCTGCATGCATTAGTTTATTCTTTTGCCATTGGCTTTAACAAGTCTGTGGGTATATTATTGCCCCATAAAGTACCTAGCATAGTATTGAATATATAGAAGATTCTGGTTTATATGCTAGAATTTTTACTCAGTTGCAGTTTAAACTTACCTAATACTATAGTTGGACAACTGAGAAGTTAAGCCAAAGCAGTGACTGCATTAGTGCTAGGCTATGTTAAACTCTAAAAAATAGTTATTATTCGATTTTCACAGCACTAGAAAAAATTCACAGACTCAAAATAGAAGCCAGATAATCTTGAAAAAGGATTCACTTAAAATTCTATTGAGATGGACTTTGTTGGATAACCCATACTACTTCAAGGATTCATGATTTTGTGGATGTAGATATTCCTACCAGACATTAGTAAATAATCTTTGTGAGTCATGTTGGGACTGTAGAAATCATTTGGTAATCTCTCTTCTCTGGAGACCTTTTTCCCAACTTATTGAGAGTGGTCCTCAGACAACTTAGAATAGTCTGGACACATATGCGTATTTAGAATAGTCTGGACACATATGTGTACTTAGAATAGTCTGGACACATTTCCATGTTGAATATTTTCCAGAGTTTTAATTCCAATGGCATACCTTTTGAGATTTTAGGGTCCCCTCCATGCTGTGCTGATGTAGAAAAATAAGAGAGCTGAATAAAAGCTGTTTTCAATATTACATACAATGCTTCAAAGTTTGTAAAACACTTTGCTTATGCTATCTAATTTGTAAGTGCTATTATAAGGTAAGCGCTATTATTTTCCCAATTTTATTGATGAGGAAACTGAGTCTCACCTAAGTTAGGTAACTTACTTGCCCATGGTCACAGAGTTATCGAGACAGGATTTGAAGCTAGCCTTTTCTGATTCCAACTCCTGTGCTTTATCTACTACATGACCTAGCTACCTTTATTAATATAGAATTATAGTCGTGAGGAGTAGAAGCAACTCCACTCAGGGGTTTAATAGTCATCCTTCATTATATATGAGTCTTCCTATTTGTCTTTGAGTTCTATTTATATTTAGTTTGTACTATGAGGTACATGGCATAGTCCTAAATGTTCTCATTTCTTTGAGTTTCACACTTAGTAACCATTCTGGGAATGTTGAACACAGATAAATATTCACAGGTGGGAATATGCATGAGAAGAAAGCCATTTAAATGTTTCCTACTGTGTTCCTGCTGTTGTATAGAAGGCAAAACTAAGAATAACCCAAAATGCCACACCTTGAGTATAATATTGAGAAAATGACTACATTTACTCTAAGTCTATACTTCACAAAGGAAATAATTATACCCTGCTGTTATAAACTGAAATTCTAGGGAATATACTATTAAGACTTTGGACCTAGGATATACTATTAAGTATTTGGACCTAAAAACAGATTTAATGATAGGTTGTACATTTAGTTGGAGACTACTTTCTTTTTTATACTATTTTATTTTATGCAATTACATGTAAAAATAATTTTTAGTATTCACTTAAAATTCTTTTAAGTTCCAAATTCTCTTCCTCCCTCCCTCTCCTTCTCCTGCCATGAGAGCTGGCAAGCCATTTTATATATGTTATACATGTGCTATCATGGAAAATGCATTTCCATATTGGTCATGTTCTGAAAGAAGATACAGACCTCCACACACAAATAACATGAAAAAATAAAAAATAGTTTGCTTTGATTTGTATTCAGACTCCATCAGTTCACACATTTCTTCATAAGTTCTTCAGAATTGCCTTGGATCTTTGTATTGTGAGAATAGCTGAATCATTCATAGCTGATCATTGTACAATATTTGATGTTATTGTATACACTAATCTCTTGGATCTGTTCAGTTCACTTTGCATCACTTCATGTAAGCTTTTCTAGGTTTTTCTGAAAGCATCCTGTTCATCATTTCTTATAGCACAGTAGTATATACAGTATGTCTAACATACATACCAATAATGTATACATATACACACATATATACTATATAAACATACATATGTATATATATATATATGCACACACATATAATTGTATATATATATATATGTGTGTGTGTGTGTGTGTGTGTGTGTTATAGCACAATCATATACCACAACTTGTACAGCTACTCCCAATTGATGAGCATCCTCTCAATTTCCAATTATTTGCCACCACTAAAAGAGCTGTTACAAATATTTTTGTATATATAGGTCCTTTTCCTTTTTAAAAAATCTGTTTGAAATACAGACCTAATAGTGGTATTGCCAGTTCAATTGGTAGGCACAGTTTTATAGACCTTCGGGCATAGTTCCAAATTGCTCTCCAGAAAGACTGGATCAATTCACCACTCTAACAACAGTGCGTTAGTGTCCTAATTTCTCCACACTCACATCCATACTCCACAATATTTGCCATTTTCCTTTTCTGTCATATTGGCCAATCTGATACGTAAGGTGGCACCTCAGAGTTGTTTCAATTTGCATTTCTCTAAATTGTAGTGATTTAGAACATTTTTTCATACAACTATAGACAGCTTTGATTTCTTCTCGAAACTACCTGTTCATATCCCTTTACCATTTATCAGTTGGAGAATGACTTGTATTTTTATAATTTTGATTTAGTTTTCTATAGATTTGAGAAATTAGGCCTTTGTCAAAAAAAACTATACGTAATTCCCCACCCCAAATCACATTTTTCTTCTAATCTTGGCTGCATCACTTTTGTTGGTGCAAAACTTTTTTAATTTACTATAATCAAAATCATCCATTTTACATTTTATAATGCTCTATCTCTTGTTTGATGATGGATTCTTCCTTTAGTCAGAGATCTTAGAGTTAACTATTCCATGCTCTTCTCTTTTACTTACAATGTCACCTTCATGTATAAATCATGTACTTATTCTGACCTTATCTTGGTATACAGTGTGAGATGTTAATTTATGCCAAACTGTTTTCTAGTTTTCCCAGTAGTTTTTGTCAAATAGGGAGTTCTTGTCCCAAAATCTGGGATCTTTGGGTTTATCAAATACTAGATTGCTATGGTCATTTGCTACTATGTATTGGGTACCTGAGGTATAGGGTGGGTTCAGAGAAGACTAGTACCTATCCTGTGAGAGCTGCTGAGCCCTTTTCAGGACTTCTTTCCACCTTTGATGTCCACCTGGCCCACCTAACCCTCACCTATAAGAAGCTATATAACCCTCACCTATAAGAACCACTATAAGCAGCTATAGTGTGCATAGCACTCACACTCTGGGTAAAGTATTTTGGCAGATGGGCTAAATGAGATTGAGGGTAGCCAAGGGGTCTCAAAAAAGTCTCTGAGTTAGAGGGGGTGTCTACGCAAAGCATGTGAAGACTTCCCCTGGTAGAATGGGCAGATGAGAACAATTTGTTTCAATGGCTGGGAAGACCGCTGAAATAGAAACTATGGAGTGCTTAGAGCTTGGTTAGACATCAAAGACGCCAAGGTCATCCACTGCATCTTGAACCATTAGTAGTCATCTTGGCTCTGTCTTGCCACTGGGCTGTGATGACTCTGGAAGAGAGAGGCTGACAACTTTGTTCAACTCTGCCTTATTTATATTCAATTTACACATAAATCAAAAGACATTACCCATGCCATTTTACTATTTTTACCTATCTCAACGTCCTGTGGCAACAGCAAAAAGCAGCAGGTATGGATATACTGGGAGCTGTAGTCATGATCCTGGACACAGGTGGCCCAGGCCATAGAGTCCCCTTCTCACTGGAAGCAATAGTGGAACTGGACTGGGTGTCTGAGCAACCTTTTAAGGATATTACTGCTCACCTTTTGGTGTGAGGAAGAGACTAGAAAAGGTGCCCTAAAAATTATATGCTTGCCCATCCCTGGCCTGATTACCATAGCAGGTAGGGATCCCATCCTGTGATCGAAACACAAAAAGATGTACAAAAACTTCTGCAAAGATAATTCCACCACGATGAACCCTAATGAAGTGAAGGAAAAATTTATGAAGACCTGGAGATCTTTGTCATCAATGTCCAAAAAGAGGACAAACATCATTCTGGATGACAATAGTGCCATAGTAAGCTCAGGGTACCAGACATGGCAGGAAGTTCTTGGGAGGAATGAAATTAGAAACAGCAATAGCAATGGTCACTTACTATCGAAAATTTGTGTGTCTCATGACATTTTCATCATCAACATTGTCTTCCATTTACCTAAACACAATAAGACTTCATGGGTGCACCCTTGCAGCAAACATTGACATTTAATAGATCATGTGATTATAAGAAGAAGAGATAGGATATGAGAGTATTGAAGGCAATGTGTGGCACAGTGTGTTGGACTGATCATAGTCTTATCCTCTCCAAGTTAAATATTCATATTCAACAAAAGTGGTGACCCTGCTGCAAAGTGATGATGAGAAGAATTAATGTCAACGTATTAGAGCATTTCTCTGAGCAGGAACAGTTTGTTGCTAACTTGGAAGGAAAGTTGAGCCATTACACAGTTGGCAACAGTGGAGCAGAAAGAAATGGGCAGCTTTCAGAGATTTGGTGTACAGCACTGTATTTGTTTATATGGGTCAGAACACTCACAAACATTAATACTGGTTTGATGAAAATGGTGGGGAAATTCAGAAGGTCCTAAATGAAAAAAAAGAGAACTCTAGAAGGTTTACCAGCAGAAGAGTTCATCAGCCTCTAAGAAGGCAGCATTTAGTTCCATCAGAAGTAAAGTACAAGCAAAGCTTATAGAGATTCAGGATTCTTGGCTCAGTAAAAAGGCAGATGAAATTTAGTTTTTGCTGATAGTAACAATCCAAAGTACTTTTATCATGCCCTGAAGGCTATTTATGGGCCAAACGCTCATTACAGTGCATGTCACCTACTGAGTGCTGATGGAGCCACATTGATTAGTGCTGAGGACATGATCCTAGAGAGATGGGCTGAACAGTTCCATGGTGTTCTTAATAGACCATCATCAATCAATGCTGAAACCATTGACCATTTACCTCAGGTTGAAATCATTACTCCCTAGCTAAAGCTCCAACTGAAAAAGAGGCTTTAAATGCCATTAGGTTCCTTTCATGGGGCAAAGCACCTGGCTGATTGTACTGCAGCTGAGATTTGCAAGTCAGGAAGTCCACTAGCTCATACCAAAGCTGGAAAAAAATATCCTGCTTATATGGCAAGAGGAGGTTATCTCCCAGGAGTTCAAGGATGACTCTGTTGTCCATCTCTATAAAGGTAAAGGACATAGATTGTCTTGTGATAGTCACAGTCATTCTTGCCAGAGTCCTCCTTAATAGGCTGATCCTTTACCTGGAGGATGGCCATCAACCTGAGAGCTAGTATGACTTCAGAAAGTCCAAGGAATAACCAATATGGTATTTGGTATATGGTGTTTGCTGTTGAGCAATTCCAGGAGAAATGCCAATAGCTGAAGAGAGTTTTACACAACATTTGTAGATCTGAGCAAGGCCTTTAATACCATCAGTCAAGAGAGCTTATGGAACGTTATGTCAAAATTTGGTTGCCCAAAGGCAACAAGACTATATGTTTGCTTCTCTGCTTTTAGTATGATGTTTTGAGTCATGTTATCAAATGCCTTCAATGAGAACAAACACAACATCAAGGTCAGCTATTGCACTGATGGTAAATACTTCAACTTGAAAAGGCTACAAGCCAAGACTAAAGTGGAGGGAGTGTTGGTGCATGATTTTTTGTTTGCAGATGATTGAGCACTTAATGCAGCCTCTGAAGTTAAGATGTAACAAAGTATGAATTAGTTCTCTGCTGCTTGTGCCAATTCTGTCCTAACAGAATTAAGACCAAGAAAACACAGGTTTTCCATCAGTCACCACCACACCATCCATACATGGAACCATCAGTTAAAGCAAATGGAGAAGTTTTGAATAATGTGGATAAGTTTACTTACATCAGCAGTATACTTTCCAAGGATGTACACATTGATAATGAGGTTGACACATGCATTTACAGACCTAGCTCAATGTTTGGGAGGCTTTGAAGGAAAGTTGTGGGAGAGAAGAGGTATTAGATTGACTACCAAACTGAAGATCTACAGAGTTGTTATGCTGACTTCATTGCTATCTGCCTGTGAAACTTGGACAGTATACCAGCACCATCCAGGAATCTGAATCACTTCCATTTGAATTGTCTTAGATTCTGAAGACCATCTGGCAGGATAAGGTACCTGACACAGAGGTCCTTTTTTGCACTAAACTACTAAGCATTCAAACTCTACTGCAGAGAAAGAAACTCCAATGGTTGACCATGTTGTTAGATGACAAATGTATGCTTTCCAAAAAGACTATTTTATGGAGAATTCAGACAGAGCAAGTGTTTACATGGGGATCAGAAAAAGTGATACAAGGACACACTCAAGGTCTCTCTTAAAAATTGATTGTGTGACACAGGAGACACTGGCACAAGGCTTCTCAGCATGGCGTGTCCACATCAAAGACAGTTCTGTGCTCTATGAGCAAAGCAGAATTGAAGTAGCTTGAAAGAAATGTGAGATATGCAAATTAAGAAAATCCATCCCAAATGTTCTCATGGACTATTTGTGCCTGACCTGTGCCTCACCTGAACATTGTGAGCTTATATAGGTCTGATCAGTCACGGTCAGACACACTGTAATTTGACTCTAAATCAGTGATGTCATTTTGGTCCTCTTTGATAATGAAGGGCAACATTGCAATCAACCAACCGTTGGGTATCTAATCTATTGCACTGATCCACCACTCTATTTCAAGCCAGCATCAGACTGTTTTGATGATTACCACTTCATAATACAGTTTGAGATCTGTTATGGCTAGTCCATCTTTTTTCACACTTTTCCCCATTAATTTACCTTGATATTCTTGACTTTTTGCTCTTCCAGAACAATTTTATTATTTTTTTCCAGTTCTACAAAACAATTTTTTGATAGTTGGTATGGCACAGAATAAGTTAATTAATTTAAGAAAAATCATCATTTTTATTACATTATCTTGGTCTTCCCATTCAGATCTGGTTTTATATGTGTGAAAAGTGTTCTATAATTGTGTCCATATAGTTTCTGGGTTTGTCTTGGGCAGTGGACTCTCTATTTTACATTGTCTATGGTTATTTTAAATGAAATTTCTTTCTATCTCTTTTTATCTTTCTATTTCTTGCTGCTGGACTTTGCTGGTGACATATAGAAATGCTGATGATGTGTGTGGTCTTATTTTGTATCTTGCAACATGCTAAAGTTATTGTTTCAACTAGGTTTTTAGTTGATTCTTTAGGATATTCATCTTCAGTGATAGTTTTGCTTCCTCACTGTCTATTCTAATTCCTTCATTTCTTTTTCTTCTCTTATTAATATAGCTGACATTTCTAGTACAATATTGAATAACAGTGATAATAATGGGCTTCCTTGCTTGCATCCCTGACCTTATTATGAAGGCTTCTAGCTTATCCTCATTACAGATAATGCTTGCTGATGGTTTTAGATAGATATTACTTAGCATTTTAAGGAAAACTCTATCTATTCTCATGCTTTCCAGTGCTTTTTTAAAGGAATGTGTGTTGCATTTTGTCAAAAGCTTTTTCTGCACACTATTGAGATAAGCATATAATTTCTATTGGTTTGTTATTGATATGATGAATTATGCTGATAGTTTTCCTAATATTGAACCAGTCCTGCATTCCTGGCTTAAATCCTGCCAGGTCATAGTGTATGACTTTTGTGACATATTGCTGTAGTCTTCTTGCTAGTATTTTTTTTAATTTTGCATTAATATTCATTAGAGAAATTGGTCTATAATGTTCTTTCTGATTTTGTTCTACCTGGTTTAGGTATCAGCACCATATTGGTGTCCTGAAAGAAATTTGGAAGGACTTTTTGATCTATTTTTTCCAAATAGTTTATATCATATTGGAATTAATTGTTCTTTAAATGTTTGGTAGAATTCATTTGTGAATCCATCTGGCCCTGGGAACTTTTTATTAAGGAGCTCATTGGTGACTTGGTCAATTTTTTTTCTAAGATGGGGTTATTTAGGTATTTTATTTCCTCTTCTGTTAATATGGGCAATTTATGTTTTTATAAATATTCATTCATTTCACTTAGGCTATTAGATTTTGGGGTATATAGTTGGGTAAAATAACTCTTAATAGTTGCTTTAATTTATTCCCTTTTCATTTTTGATACTAATGATTTTATTTTCTCCTTCATTTGTTTAAAACAAATTAACCAAAGTTTTATCTATTTTACTGTGTTTTCATAAAGTCAGCTCTTAATTTTACTTATTAGTTCAATGGTTTTTTTATTTCATTTTTGTTAATCTCTCTTTTGATTTTCAGGATTTTTATTTTGGTGTTTAGTTGGAAATTTTTAATTTGTTCTTTTTCAATTTTTTTTAATTCACATCCAATTTATTGATCTGATCTTTCTTTTATTGATGTAAGCAATTAAAGATACAAATTTTTCTCTAATAGGCTTTGGTTGTATGCCATAAATTGCACCATATTGTCTTATTGTTGTTATTATCTTTAAAGAAATTATTGATTGTTTCTATGACTTGTTCTTTGACCCACTTCTTTAGAATTAGATTTTTTAGTTTCCAGTTAATTTTTAATCTATCTTTCCACAGTCCTTTACTGAGTGTAATTTTTATTGTATTATAATCTGAAAAGGATGCATTTAATATTTCTGCTTTTCTACATTTGATTGTGAGGCTTTTACACTCTAATAAAAAATTAGTTTTTGCATAGGTGTCGTACCATGGCCAAAAAGATATGTTCCTCTCTTTTCCCATTAAATTTTCTCCAGCTGTCTCTGATATCTAACTTTTCTAAAATTCTATAGATTTTCTTATCTTCTTTCTTGATTATTTTTTGCTTAGCTTTATGTAATTCTGAAAGGGGCAAGTTGCAGTCCTCCATTAGTATGGTTTTAATGTCTATTTCCTCATGAAACTCATTTAACTTTTCTGTTAAGTAGTTATATGCTATATCATTTGGTGCATAAATTTTTTACTATTGATATTACCTCTTTGGCTATGATATGGCAAAATGTATTTTCCTTCCTTCTCTTTTTTCATTAGATCTATTTTTTTTTTTTACTTTTGCTTTGTCTGAAATCATGATTGCTACCCCTGTTTTTTTTCTTTTTTCAGCTACAGCAAAATAAATTCTCCTTCACCCATAAAATGGAAGCAGATAGCAGAGTAGATGAAAAAACAGAACCCTACAATGTGTTTATAAGAAACACATTTAAAATGGAAAGACATGCAGAGAGTAAAAATAAAGGGCTGTAAAAACTTTCATAAGTCTTTTATGTGAGATAATTTATCCTCATTGTATCTCTCCTTTTCCCCTTCTCCCAAAGCATTGCTTTCCTCAGCTCCTAATTTTTTTTATATATCATCTCATTATAGTCAATTCACATCCATGCCTCTGTCTATGTAGATTCTTAACTACCTTAATAATGAAAAAAAGTTCTTAGTTGTTACAAGTATCATCTTCCCATATAGAATGTAAGCAGTTTAATCCTATTAACCTTATTAAATCCCCTTTCTTTTCTTTTCTCTTTGCCTTTTTATGTTTTTCTTGATTTTTGTGTTTGAATCTCAAATTTTTATTCAGTTCTGTTTTTCATCAGGAATACTTGAAAATACTCAATTCTATTAAATGTCCATTCCTTCCCACCCCCAAAACTTATACTCAGATTTGCTGGGTAGGTGATTCTTGGGTTGTAATCTTAGTTCTTTTGACTTCCAGAATATCATATTCCAAGCCAGATGATTCTTTAATATAGAAGCTGCTAAATCATGTGTTATCCTGACTGTTGTTCCATGATATTTTTTAAATTTATTTTTATTTAACTTTTAACATTCATTTTCACAAAATTTTGGGTTCCAAATTTTCTCCCCTTTTGTCCCCTCCCCCACCCCAAAACACCGAGCATTCTAATTGCCCCTATCACCAATCTGCCCTCTCTTCTATCATCCCTCTCTGCCCTTGTCTCTGTCTTCTCTTTTGTCCTGTAGGGCCAATTAACTTTCTATACCCCTTTACCTGTATTTCTTGTTTCTTAGTAGCAAGAACAGTACTCAAAAGTTGTTCCTAAAACTTTGAGTTCCATCTTCTCTTCCTCCCTCCCTCCCCACCCCTTCCCTTTGGAAGGCAAGCAATTCAATATAGGCCATATCTGTGTAGTTTTGCAAATGACTTCCATAATAGTCGTGTTGTATAAGACTAACTATATTTCCCTCCATCCTATCCTGCCTCCCATTTCTTCTACTCTCTCTTTTGATCCTGTCCTTCCCCAAGAGTGTTAACTTCTAATTACTTCCTCCTTCCGCTGCCCTCCCTTCCATCATCCCCCCAACCTGCTTATCCCCTTCTCGCTCACTTTCCTATATTGTAAGATAGGTTTTCATACCAAAATGAGTGTGCATTTTATTCCTTCCTTTAGTCGAATGTAATGAGAAAGCTTCATGTTTTTTCTCTCACCTCTTTTCTTTTTCCTCCACTGAAAAGTCTTTTACTTGCCTCTTTTATGAGAGATAATTTGCCCCATTCCATTGCTCCCTTTTTCCTCCCAATATATTTCTTTCTCACTCTTTAACTTCATTTTTTAAAGATATGATCCCACCCTATTTGATTCAACCTGTGCTCTCTGTCTCTGTGTGTGTGTGTGAGTGTGTGTATGTGTGTGTGTGTGTGTGTGTGTGTGTGTGTGTGTGTATAATCCCACCAACTACCCAGATAGTGAAAACAGTTTCAAGAGTTACAAGTATTGTCTTTCCATGTAGGAATGTAAACAGTTCAACTTTAGTTAGTCCCTTATGAGTTCTTTTTGCTGTTTACGTTTTCATGCTTCTCTTCATTCTTGGGTTTGAAAGTCAAATTTTCTTTTCAGCTCTGGTCTTTTCATCAAGAATGCTTGAAAGTCTTCTATTTCATTGAAAGATCATTTTTTCCCCTGAAGTATTATACTCAGTTTTGCTGGGTAGGTGATTCTTGGTTTTAGTCTTAGTTCCTTTGACTTCTGGAATATCCTGTTCCACATCCTTTGATCCTTTAATGTAGAAGATGCTAGATCTTGTGTTATCCTGATTGTATTTCCACAATACTTGAATTGTTTCTTTCTAGCTGCTTGCAATATTTCCTCCTTAACCAGGGAACTCTGGAATTTGGCCACAATATTCCTAGGAGTTTCTCTTTTTGGATCTCTTTCAGGAGGTGATAGGTGGATTCTTTCAATATTTATTTTGCTCCCTGGTTCTAGAATCTCAGGGCAGTTTTCCTTGATAATTTCATGAAAGATGATGTCTAGGCTCTTTTTTTATCATGGCTTTCAGGTAGTCCCATAATTTTTAAATTGTCTCTCCTGGATCTATTTTCCAGGTCAGCTGTTTTTCCAATGAGATATTTCACATTATCTTCCACTTTTTCATTGTTTTGTGATTTCTCGGTTTTTCATAAAGTCATTAGCCTCTATCTGTTCCATTCTAATTTTTAAAAAAGTTTTCTTCACTGAACTTTTGAACCTCCTTTTCCATTTGGCTAATTCTGCTTTTTAGAGCATTCTTCTCCTCATTGGCTTTTTGAACCTCTTTTGCCATTTGAGTTAGCCTATTTTTCAAGGTGTTATTTTCTTCAACATTTTTTTGGGTCTCCTTTAGCAGGATGTTGATCTGCTTTTCATGCTTTTCTTGCATCTCTCTCATTTCTCTTCCCAATTTTTCCTCCACCTCTCTTACTTGATTTTCAAACTCCTTTTTGAGCTCTTATATGGCCTGAGACCACTGGATATTTATTTTGGATGTTTGGGATACAGAAGCCTTGACTTTTATGTCTTTCCCTGATGGTAAGCAATGTTCTTCCTCATCTGAAAGGATGGCAGAAGATATCTGTTCACCAAGAAAGTAGCCTGTTATAGTCTTATTTTTTCCCCTTTTATGGGCCTTTTCCCAACCAGTTACTTGATTTTTGGGTCCTTTGTGAAGAGTAGGGTATCTCTGGGGATCTGTAAGATCTCAGTTCCTCTAGGGTGGCACAATCAAGTGTGTACACTGGTCTGGGAGTACAGAGAGATTTTTGTGCCCATAATCTTAACAGTTTCTCTCCACAGCCACTTGGCCTCCAGTTCCACCAAACCAGCACTGGGGGCTGAGATTCAGATAAGCTGCAGGGGCAGGGCTGCCATTCAGTGTGAGATAAAGATCAGCTCCCTTAGGGCCTCTACACAGGGCTGAGGTAATAATCAGCTCCTCAGTGCCCCTAGTGTTTTTACGATCCAACAATGGATGAGGTCTATTGTAGGGGCTGCTGTAGGAACTGCTGCTGCCTGCCAGATGTGGCCTCTGTTGCCTAAGGCTGGAGCTATGGGAAGGCCCTTCTCCCTTCCTAGCCAGCTGAAAAAACCTTGTCACTGACCTTTGGTGCCTGTGGGTTGAGGGATCTGTGAACTGCTGCTACTAGGACTAGAGATTCCATCTCCGAGGGCTGTTCACAAGCCACCTACCATGTGGCCAAAGCTGGGCTGGGCTCTGCTCCACATCTGATGCAACAGATATTTCTCGTGGGCCTTTCAGGTCACCCTGGGCTGGAAATCTCCTCCACTCTGTTGTTCTCCACTTCTGCTGCTCCAAAATTTCTTGAGAGTCCCTCTCTACAGGTATTTTATGGGCAGTGTGGGGAGAGCCAGCATATGTGTTTCTTTCTACTCTGCCATCTTGGCTCTGCCCCATTGATTTTTCAGTGGTTCCTACTATGATGATGTGCTCAGCTTCAATCCTGTTTACTTCCTCATGTTAATCCCCTTCTCTTGGTGATCTGGAGGGGTTAGAAGCAATCCTGATCTCAAAATTTCTGTACTCTTATGGAAAGTGGTGGAATGACAGAATCTGGGAGGTTGGTGTATCATTTATGTACTTCCAGTACTGGTGGAGGTATTCCACAGTCAAAAGCTCTTAGAATTGAAAGGGACCTTAGGTGCCACCAAATCTAATCCTCTCATTTTGTAAATGAAGAAAGTGAGACACAGAAGGGTTAAAGAATTTGACCAGGGTCATGCAGATAATAAGCGTCTGAGGTAGGATTTGAATGCAGGACCTTATTTTTCCAAGTCTAGTGCCCTAGTCACTACTCAGTCCTTAATCAACTGAAGAAATCCTCTGCTATTTTTGAAAGCCCAGAACTTATTTTAGAGGAATGATTTTTGCTCCTTTAGAACCCACGGGGTGGTGAGAAGCAATATAATAGGTTCAATTAGGATTCTAGGTGTGTCTATACTTCTGGGAGCAGGATAGCAATAGTCCATCAAGCAAGATAGGTTGACAAAACTAACTCCATCCTTTTTAGCTTAAAAAAAAGCAATGGATGTTCTAGACATTTGAGCAAAGCAAATTGTCTCTAATTAGTTGGCACTGCTTAGAAGTTTGCTTTTGATCTCCTAGTGGCTGACTTAGTTTTCAGGTTCAGATCTGAGAAGATTAAAATTGATCCTTAATCCTTTTTTATTGATCTTATTTATAAGTAATTGATTTTTCCTGTAATTATTTCTGTCCTGTAACTGCCTACTATGGTTATTTGTCTGTGAGATTAGTTCAGAGTTTAATTAACCTATAATGGGTTAAATTTAAAAATCCAGCTCTCCTTCCTGAAGGAATTTAACTGACCTTGGAGAATGTATGACCCAAATTAGGTAGGGCCTACTATCTTTATGCCACCAAGCTATCCTTTAAGGATGTCTAGTTTGTTGTCTAAAAGCCTGGGCCATTGTCTTGCACCTGGACTCAGACAAAGAGCACTTCTGAGTCTCATGAGAGAAGAAGGGGAGGTCATTGCTAATCTCCTATTACCACCCTTCCAACCAATCATGTTGTTCCCTTTGTCTCAGTTTTGTAACAGTAGTATTGCCTTTAATTGCATGATGTGACCTATCTTGTTCTGTTCTTTTTCTGTATTCCCCAAACCTTTAAAAGTGGAGTTTACTCCTTAGGGTCTTTGCCATTAATGGAGGCAAGCCATGGACCCATTTATTGACAGGTAGAATGTCTCATTGACGATGCATTTTTTATTTTAGTATGGTCAAGTGCCTCTGATTGAATAACGTGATTAAGAAGATCTTCCCCACCCATTAATGGGCCTGGGAAGATTTGTAGAAAGGCCTACACTTTTTGTTTGTGAGGCACTGATTCTCAAGGGTTGTGATGCCCTCTGGCTCTGAAAAATGTATAAGTTCTCTGAGGTGAGATTTTACTCTGGAGTTTACTGATCTGTGGCCAGATGAGACTCTGGGCAGATGCTAATGAGCATGCACTCCCCCATCTCTACCCTGGCCTTGGCTTTGAAAACCCAGATGTTGGTGTTTTTCTCTCTGGTAACCATGTATGCATGGAATGGTCAGACAGTTGGATCTGTCTGTTGATTTATGATGTTGGAAGCCATGTCTGTTGATCTTGATTTCTCTGTATTTTCTCTGAAGTTCAGGTTCTGACTTTTTCCTCTGAAGAAAGTGAATGATAGATGTGCTTGATTAAAGTAATTGTTGACCCCTTGAAAGTTACCTTTCCTTTTAGAAATGCAAATCTAAGAAGCTGTGTTAACAAGCCCTCCTGTGTATGATGGGGGTCCTTTCTGTTACAATGCCCCTGCTAATAAATGTTATCTTGCATGGACATCTGCCTTGGTTTACCCTTTTGTTAAAATCTCAATCATGCCAGGTCTTTAGCTCATTATTTCCACTTATTAGAAATCTATTGAAGTTGCTTCCTGAACATCTGGCATTCTTCTGTCATCTGACCCAAGGAGATGTGTAGAGGGGAAGACCCAAGCTGTACTTCACAGGCTTTGTGGTTCTATTGCATTAGCCTTAGTCCTGGGACCTGACTTTTGCTTCTCAACCAAAGATTCACTCTTCCTTTAGAAGACAAAAAGTTGTGCTAAACCACAGGTCTCCCTTTTAGTTCAGCCCCTGGACCAGGTTTACTGGGAGGAAATACAGATTTTTGGCTCACTATAGGGTAGAACTTAATAGAAATGTACCCCAAAGAAATTTATTGTCTCAAGTCATAAGGGGTTCGCTTTTATTTGAGGGGTTCCAGAGGTGATTGATTGATGACTTGTTTGGCATTTTGTAGCTAAGATTGATAGATTGAATATAAAATTAGATATATGATTTCTAGAATCTGCAGTAAATTTATGTTTCCAAGTTTCTATCGTGGCTTATCTGAGGTTTCACAAGAAGCTGCCCTTGACTATATAATGCACAAATATCTTGAGTATAAGTCCACAAATTCCCTTAATTTACTGAGTGTTTAATTCTCACCTAAGGTCCTCAGTCCCAGGACCTCATATGGTCTTATATCTAGGCACTTTTTTCTCCATGAAAAAACTCAATTTCAACTCCTCAGCTTCCCAAGAATTTGTTAATAGCCTTTTAACTTCAGACTTAAATTTGATTCCCCTTAATTTTATTATTCTGATCTTAAACACTGAACAATACTATTTCCATATGGATAGAGCAGAACTCAAAAAGAGAAATCTGTTTGAAACTGTGAATCTCTCACACTTCTTGCTCTTCCAAAAAAGTATATAATAAATTCTACATGTTATTTTAAAAACTGTCTTATACGTACCTCTTTCTCAACTTTTTTCTTTTCTCTTTGTGCCTTTTAAAGATTTTCTTTTAAATTAAGTGTTTATTTTCTCTCTCACCTCCTCCTCTACCAAAAACAAAGAAAAAAGGAAAACATTTGGAATAAAACATGTTCAAGCAAGAGAAAAATCACACATTGACCAACTCCAAAAATATATCTCACTTGCATTTTTAGTTCACTACCTCTCTGTCAGGAAGTGGGTAGCATTTTTCATCACTGATCCCCTTAGAATCATGGTTAGTCACTGTGTTGATGAGAACTCTTAAGTCCAAAGTTGTTTATTTTCCCAACGTTGTTATAGTAGAACTTGTTCTCCCTGTTCCAGTCACATCACACTGCATCAATTCATACAGATTTTTCCAGGTTTCTCTAAACTGCCCCTTTTGTAATTTCTCACAGCACCACAGAATTCACATACCATAATCCATTTAGTCATTCCTTATTTGATGGACATATCTTTAGTTTCCAATTCTTTGCCATCACCTAATACTATATACATCTGAGTCCTTTACCTCTTTACTTGATTTCTTTGGGATATAGGCCTAATAGTGGCATTGCTGGATCAAAGCGTATCCACCTTTGAGGCATAGTTCCAAACTGCTTTAAAAATGGCTGAACCAATTCACATTTCTATCAATGGTGCATTAATGTATCTATTTCCCCACAGCTCCTTCAACATTTGTCATTTTTCCTTTTTTGTCAGCTTTGGCAATTTGATGGCTGTTAGTTGGAATCTCAGAATTACTTTAATTTGCATTTCTCTAACTATAAGTGATATGGAAGATTTTCTTGAAATATGGCTGTTGATAGTTTGGATTTCTTCCTTTGAGAACTGTCTATTAAGATCCTCTGACTATTTATCTGTGCATATTCTTAAAAGGTTACAATGTCCCTCTTTTTTGGGGGAGGGGTATTGCTATTGCTCTAAAGGGCAAAATAAGAAGCAATTTTGTGATAGATCTAATTTCTACCAGGGTTTCTCATGCCTTTCCCTTCATACTTAACTTGGGTTAGACCCACATCACACTACCAAAATTAGGCCTACTTCATCTGGGCTAAGGTATAGCATTAAGCAATACATAGGACTCTAATACATAGAACACAATAATCTCCTAAGAAATAAAAAAGAGTACTACTCAGAGGGCAATAGAAATACATAAGGTGAGTAAGGTAAGGACCTATGAGAAAAAGAACTTTGAAGGAGATTAGGAATAAAGGATGCTTTTAACTGCATAAAACACATAGGATTACAAAGGAAACCAATTTTATTTAAATAGCACTAAAAAAAATGCTATTTTTTAAAAAGTACATATCCCCCACATTAAGAACATAATTTGCAGGGGAACATGAATAAGAGACTGGCCAAAGTTGAAGAGAGGTGTTACAGTTGCATCATTGAGGGAAATATACAAAGTAATGAAATTACAGATCTATTTGAGTATTTTAAACATTTATTAAGCATCTACTGTGTGCCAGGCATAAAGCTGCTTTCAATCATGCACAGAGTATGATTCCTACTTCTTGCAACATGGAATTTATTCTATGCTATAAGGAGTTAGAGGGAAATAAAGAAAATTATGTTTTGTTCCTGGTGACCAACATATAGGGCCTATGTTTCAATTTCATATTTCTAAATTGGAAAGATTTGACAATATTTTTATCATCCAAATGTCTCTTTGTCTCCACCTCCCTTGAGTGTTCACCACAGTGGGTACCAAACCCTGTCTTGTCTGTGAAGTTTGATACAATGATAATTTTACTTACTGATGTTACTCTGGTTTTTTAGTGTCATTTTTCTTTGGAATTTTCTCTTTGATCATAAACCAGCTCTTTATGTTGACATTAACCATTGCCTATTAAAGTCCTACCAACCAAACAAAAGAATCATTCTTTGAAATTGATTGAGTCCTGACTGAATCTTTTTCCTCCTAGGATGAACTACCTTTGGCAGCCCTTAAGTTTACTCACTGCAAGGAACGAAAACTCGATGAGGGTAGGGACTGTCTTATCTCTTTATATTTCATACAGGGCTATCATAATGCCCTTCTCATAGTAGTTGCTCAAATGTTTTTTGAATGAATGTATTACATCTCATTCCAGATGAATCAGATCTGTCCAGTTCTTGTGGGCATTGAAATCATGTAACAACAGTCCTCAAATACAAATGGTTACATATTTTTTTGACCCTGAGGCTTTGGGGAGTACTCATTTCCCAATGTCTAAAACTTCTTTCCTGGAATGTGGCAGGATGGGAAGCAAAACAGACACCCTGACCTTATATCCTTCCTATTGGCCTTTATATTTATTTATAACAGCAATGGCTTTTAGAAAATGAATTCTCATTTCCAAGTTTAGGGCCCTTTTGTTATGGAGCCTTCTGGCAAAGTTATTCTGGTAGAGGTTAGGGTGGGCTAGCCACAATGACCTTGATTAACATTAAAGGACCAGCTCCTGATCTACTTATTTAAGATTTTTAGGGAAATTTACTCCTATGAATCCTCATTCCGTTTCTTGACAAGACTGACCAAATATGTTTTAATATGTATTTATATATTTAATATATACATATATATGTATATATACATGTGTATATATATGCATATACATATACATATACATATATATATATATTCCTCCTACTAATGCACCTACAAGTTCTTTAGGTATTTGGAACTATGATGGTCTTTTGAATTATATATTCTCTTTGTACTCATTAACTGACATAATAATTCTAGGAGATGTGACAGTCAGGATTGGTAATGATTCTTCCAGAGCTTTATCTGTAAGAAATCTAGAGTGAGGGAGATTGTTACCCTAAGAATGACTTCTCTAGGGACTGCTTTCCATTTCAAAGAGGAAAAAAGTCTGGTCAAATTAATTTATCCTCACAATGTAACACTGCTTCATAGTAGGTCATAAGATAAATGTGAAAGTAATTGAATTTTTAGTTCCAAAAAAGTACTAGCATTATAGATTATTTAAGAATTGCCCTCTCTTTACTTATCTCCACCATGGATATGGAAACTTTAGACTCAAATTTTAAAGTGATAACATTGTCCCATAGATTTATTGTCACTTTAAATATCGTTGGACCTGAGACTGACTATATAAATGACTAGAACTGTGAGACGATGGGCATTAGAAACCTAAAAGGGAATGAGGATCTCTAATTTCTGAAATCATTGGTAAAGGGAGTTTTGCTCCAGGAATTCCCTCCAATAATAAAATCACAGGTTCAGATAAAAATAAAAGTTTAACACTCTATTCTCACAATCTCCTGGAATTGAAGACTGGATGAAACCAGAGATGACTGCTTAGTCTGTGCCTAGAAATCAGAACACTGCCTATATTATTTAATACATTCAATAAAACTTGCTAGAGATTCAGAAACCTTGCCAAAACAAGTGAGACATTTCAAATGGAATTCAAAAATCATGCTTTGACTCGATTTTTAAAGTTTTATTAATGCCTTCTGTCTTTACACCAGGCATAACTATATAACCTGATAACTCTCCACTCACTAACCAATGAAAACCCTTGCCCCATTTGTTCTGACAGTGTATACAGTTTTTTGAATTTAGTCTCTCTCTGCTCCTTTTTTCAAAGAGGGAGGGGCTTCCTCATTTCTTTCCTTTGAATTATTCAACATGTAATTCAGTTTTAATGTTCTTTTCATGTATATAACTGTAGAAGAGTGTCAAGTCAGAGTCTAATAATAAGGCAGATCCAGAGAACCCAAGCCAGGAATTTGAACAAGGAAACCCAGACATAGAAAACGTAAACTTCCCCACATAAAGCGAATCAGAAACCTGGTTCATGGTATCAAATTCAGGGGTCTGGAGAAAAGAAAAATAGAAGCCAGATCTAAGAAATAAAATACTAAGGAATCACAATGGAGAAGGGTAACCCAAACTGTGACCCAGGGCACTTAATTTTGATGGTGCTGACTTACAGGATGCTGGAAGCATTTGTAATCCTTCAGCAATATAGAAACAATGGAAATTAGTATTGGGATAGTAAGAATAATTAGCTAAAATTGGAAGTTACCTATTGTCAAGCCTTGCCACCCCTCCCTCTACCCCTTCCATAGCCAAGTTGCATGCTTTACTTTTCATTGGCAATAGGTGTTCTTAGGCAAATATATTGTTCACTTCAACCTGCCTATAACGTTCCATACTACTTAAGTGGTAGGACCTAAATACTGGGCTATTCTATCAGGGTGACAACTGAATGAAGATATTGGCACATTGGGGTGTGGTGGCATGGTGGATAGAGTGCTGGACCTTCAGTTAGGAAGATTCAGCTTCCTGAGTTCAAATCTGGTACCAGACACTTAGCTGTGTGACCCTGGGCAAGTCACTTAGCACTGTTTGCCTCAATTTCTTCATCTATTGAATGAGTTGAAGAAGAAAATGGCAAACCACTCCAGTGTCTTTGCCAAGAAAACCCCATGAGGCCATAAAGAGTGAACATGACTGAAAGACTGAACAATAAAAAGTAACAATTGGCACAGTCACCTTCTTGCTCGAATCATGAAAGTACAAATCTCTGTTAACTGGATACAGGTTATTTCATTCATTAAAGGTATTTGTACTCACTTGATGATCTCTCTACATTTAAAAGGCACCAAGGTTTTCCCTAAATAGGACCCAGAAATTTAGATGCTTATTTGATCTCTAGGCTCCAGTTCTTGTCAAAATAATTACTCTAAATTCCACAGGTATTCTTCTTTCAAGATGGATTTAAAACAACATTTTGTCTCTTTTGTTCAGGACACTTTTTTCTTATGGGACTTTCTGCAAGAGACCAATAGAACACTAGGATATTGGACAGTGAATCCTACCAAATCACTAGATAATTTTCTTTTCTTTTTCTTTATTTATTTGTTTTTAACATTCATTTCTACAAAATTGAGTTCCAAATTTTCTCCCCATCTCTCTCCTCCCTCCACCCCAAAACTCTGAGCATTCTAATTACTCCTATCAGCAATCTGCCCTCCCTTCTAACATCCCTTCCTTCCCTTATCCCCATCTTCTCTTTTGTCCTGTAGGGAAAGATAACTTTCTACACCCTATTACCTGTATTTCTCATTTCCTAGTTGTATGTAAGAACAATACTCAAAAGTTGTTCCTAAAACTTTGAGTTCCAACTTCTCTTCCTCCCTCGCTCCCCAACCATTCCCTTTGGGAAGGCAAGCAATTCAATATAGGCCATATCTGTATGGTTTTGCAAATGTCATCCATAAGAGTCGTATTGTGTAAGACTAACTATATTTCCCTCCAACCTATCCTGCCCCCTGTTTCTTCTATTCTCTCTTTTGATCTTCTCCCTCTTCAAGAGTGTTGACTTCTAATTGCTCCCTGCTCCCATTACCCTCCCTTCCATCATCCCCCCACCCTGTTTATTCCCTTCTCCCCCACCTTCCTGCACTGTAAGGTATGTTTTCATACCAAAATGAGTGTGCATTTTATTCCTTCCTTGAGTTGAACGTGATGAGAGTAAGCTTCATGTTTTCTCTCTCACCTCCCCACTTTTCCCTCCACTGAAAAGTCTTTTTCTTGCCTCTTTTATGAGAGATAATTTACTCCATTCCATTTCTCCCTTTTTCCTCACAATATATCCCTCTCACCCCTTAATTTAATTTTTTTTAGATACGATCCCTTCCTATTCAACTCACTCTGTACTCTCTGTCTCTGTCTCTCTCTGTTTCTGTGTGTGTGTGTGTGTGTGTGTGTGTGTGTGTGTGTGAGTATGGGTAATCCCACCAACTACCCAGATACTGAAAAAAGTTTCAAGAGTTACAAATATTGTCTTTCCATGTAGGAATGTAAATAGTTCAACTTTAGAAAGTCCCTTGTGATTTCCCTTTGCTGTTTACCTTTTCATGCTTCTCTTCATTCTTGTGTTTGAAAGTCAAATTTTCTTTTCAGCTCTGGTCTTTTCATCAAGAATGTTTGAAAGTCCTCTATTTCATTTAAAGACCATGTTTTCCCCTGAAATATTATACTCAGTTTTGCTGGGTAGGTGATTCTTGGTTTTAGTCCTAGTTCCTTTGACTTCTGGAATATCCTATTCCACACCCTTCCATCCCTTAATGTAGAAGATGCTAGATCTTGTGTTATCCTGATTGTACTTCCACAATACTTGAATTGTTTCTTTCTATCTGCTTGCAATATTTTCTCCTTGACCTGGGAATTCTGGAATTTAGCCACAATGTTTCTAGGAATTTCTTTTTTTGGATCTCTTTCAGGAGGTGATGGGTGGATTCTTTCAATATTTATTTTGTTCCCTGGTTCTAGAATCTCAGGGCAGTTTTCCTTGATAATTTCATGAAAGATGATGTCTAGGCTCTTTTTTTGATCATGGCTTTCAGGTAGTCCCATAATTTTTAAATTGTGTCTCCTGGATCTATTTTCCAGGTCAGTTTTTTTTCCAATGAGATATTTCACATTATCTTCCATTTTTTCATATTTTTGGTTTTGTTTTGTGATTTCTTGGTTTCTCATAAAGTCATTAACCTTCATCTGTTCCATTCTAATTTTGAAAGAACTATTTTCCTCAGTGACCTTTTGAACCTCCTTTTCCATTTGGCTAATTCTGCTTTGTAGAGCATTCTTCTCCTCATTGGCTTTTTGGACCTCTTTTGCCAATTGAGTCTATTTTTCAAGGTGTTATTTTCTTCAGCATTTTTTTGGGTCTCCTTTAGCAAGATGTTGACAGGCTTTTCTTGCTTTTCTTGCATCTCTCTCATTTCTCTTCCTAATTTTTCCTCCACCTCTCTTACTTGATTTTCAAGCTCCTTTTTGAGCTCTTCCATGGCCTGAGACCACTGAATATTTATTTTGGATGTTTGGGATACAGAAGTCTTGACTTTTATGTCTTTCCCTGATGGTAAGCATTGTTCTTCCTCACCTGAAAGGATGGAGGAAGATATCTGTTCACCAAGAAAGTAACCTTCTATAGTCTTATTTTTTCCCCCCTTTTTTGGCCTTTTTCGAACCAGTTACTTGACTTTTGCGTCTTTTCTCAAGAGTAGGGTATACTCTGTGGATCTGTAAGATCTCAGTTCCTCCCAAGTGGCACAATCAAGCATGTGCACTCGTCTGGAAGCATAAAGAGAGTTTTGTGCCCAGAATCCTAGCAGAGTTTCCTCTTCACAACCACCTGGCCTCCAATTCTACCAAGCTATCACTGGGGGCTGAGATTCAGATAAGCTGCAGGGGCAGGACAGCCATTCAGTGTGAGATAAAGATCAGCTGCTGCAGGGCCTCTACACAGGACTGAGGTAAGAATCAGCTGCTCAGTGCCCCCAGGGGTTTTACGATCCAACAATGGATGAGTGCTGCTGTAGGGGCCACTGTGGAAGCTGCTGATGCCTGCCAGATGTGGCCTCTGAGGCTGCTGCTTAAGGCTGGAGCTATGGGAAGGCCCTTCTCCCGTCCTAGCCAGCTGAAAAAACCCTATCACTGACCTGTGGCGCTTGTGGGTTGAGGGATCTGCAAACCACTGCTACTGTGACTGGAGATTCCCCCTTGAGCCCTGTTCACATCCTCCTCCCAGAGCTGTGCCTCTCTGAGCTACCAAGGCTGGGCTGGGCTCCACTCTGTGTCCTATGGGACACATGTTTCCATTTGCCCTTTCAGGTCACCCTGAGCTGGAAATCTCCTCCACTTTTGTTCTGTGGCTTTTGCTGCTCTAGAATTTGTTGAGAGTCTTTCTTTACTGGTATTTTATGGGCTGTGGGGGGAGAGCTAGCATATGTGTATCTTTCTACTCTGCCATCTTGGCTCCGCCCCTGACAATTTTCTTTAAGAGAAAGAGAGGTATTTAATAAGTACTATCAAACAGATTTTTGGGGAAATATCTAGTATAATACTCAGTGCTTTGAAAACAGGGGATTAATAAATGTTTGTTGAATTAAGTCAACAGGATTTTAAAAATAAATTGACTACTTAAAAATAACTTGACTTTTAAAAAGTCAGTAATTTTTTAAAAATAGATTTTTATTCGTATTTTTGTTTTGACATTGCAAATTTTTTTCATTATTGCACTCCCTTTCCTTGCCAAGAGAGCCATCCCCATCATAAAGAATTTTTTTTAAAAGAAAAGCCAACTGAATGTACAGAGAGATTTTGGAACTGAAATTTTTTTAATGTTAAAAATAAATAAAGAATACATTTTTAAAAATCAAGAAAAGAATACATAAAACTTATCGGTACTTTGAAAAAAAGGTGAAAAGACAGTGTTTCACACCTATGGATTTCCCTACTCAACAAAGGAGTGTGTATTTTCTTATGTTTTCTTTGCAACCATGCTTTAATAAGCATTTCTTAAGCAGCTGCTATATTAAAGCAAGGTGATAAAGTCTGTGCCCCCGAACTTACATTCTCCCAAGGGATACAGCAAATAAATGCAGCAGATGCATATGATTATGAAAGGGGCAATGGTCACTGAGGGGACTGGAAAAGGCCTCTTGAAGGAAAAGGTACTTGACCAGAGTCTAGACGGGTGCTTGGGGTTATCGGAGGTAAAGATTATGAGGGAGAACATTACAGATCTAGGAAAAATTTGTGTAAAGGCGAATTCATGTCTAGGTGGCTCAGTGAAGAGGGCAGAGAATTAGGAGAGTTTAAATGCAGCCTCAGAAGCTAGATGTGCAATCCTGGGCAAGTCACTTAGTCTATATGCTTCAGTTTCCTTATCTGTATAATGGGAATAATAACAGCAGCTGTGTCCCAGAGTTGTTGAGGGGATCAAATGAAATAGTAGTTGTAAAATACCTGTTACCGTACCTGGCACATAAAATTTTATAAATAAATGTTAGCTATTTACCATTGTTATCATTACTATCATTATCATCATTTGGAAATGATATGAAATGTCACATATCTAATCTAATCTAATAGCTATTAGATTCAAATAGCTAGTCAGCCTCGGAAGACAGGATATGGAGCCAGATTATGAAAGATTTTAAATGCCAGACAGAAGAGTTTGTAGTTTGTCCTGAAAGCAATGAGGAGCCACTGTTAACCTTCTTGAACAGGGTAATGGTACGGTGATCTGTGATTTAGAAATACTGATTTGGAATTCACCTGGAGGATGTATTTGAGAGGATGGTTGAATTTAGAAGGATAGAAGGAAGAATGAGTTCTTTTTAAAATGTGTTGAGATTGAGATGTCTGTGAAAGATCCAGATGGACATGTCCAACAAACATTTGGAAATGTTTAACTGGAATGAGAGCTGAATGTATAGGTTTGGCAATCATTTGCACAGAGATTTTACCTAAATCCATGGGAGTTAATGATGTCACTGACAAAAAATACACAGAGGAGGTTGACTTGCTCTTTTTTAGCTGATATCTTACATCAAGATCAAACACATTAAGTCATAATTAGTCTATTGTAGATCTTTGCTATGACATTGGTCCATATTTCACTAAAAAATAAAGTTAAGCTCATTCACTGAGCTTCCTCTTTGCCTGTCCTTTTCATCTCACATCATTCAGATGCCTTATTCAATCTATTCTTTTACTCATTTCACATATAAAGACATAGCCTCTTGCCAAGGCAAACCCTTCAAATGCTGCCATTTCATCCCACTTTATGCAGCAGATTTCCTGACCTATCATCCCTACTCTTTGGCTAATCTTCAGTCTCTCTGTATATACTGTCTGCTTCTCTGACACTCATGTGACACACGTCTCTCCCCTATCCTCAAAAACATCCTTACTTGACTCATCCATCCCCACTAACTAACGTCCCTTATCTCCCTTCTCTTTCATGACTACTTCCAATCTCTACAATTTGATTTTCAACTTTTTCATTCAATAAAACTGGTCTCCCTAAAGTTACTAACAATCTAACTATTAAATCAAATGAGTTTTTCTAGTTCCTCATCGTTATTGACTTCTCAGAGGTTTTTGACACTATCAATCATCCTCTTCTCCTTGATAATCTCTCCTCTCTCTAGATTTGTTTCCTCTTGGTTTTCTTTCTACATGTCTGACTACTCCTCAGTCTCCTTTACTGGGTGTTCATCTAGATCATGCACAGGTGTGATAGCAGTATCAGTGGACATATGCAAAGGTTCTATCCTGGGTCCTCTCCCTTTACTACCTCCATGTTTCCCTTGGTGATCTCATCAACTCCCCTGAATTAAATATTAAATTATTACCTCCATGTTGATGATTCTCAGATCTCCTTATCCAGCCAGACCTTCCCTCTCTCCTGACCTCCCAACTCATATCTCCAATATCTTAATAGCCATCTCAACTTGGATTTCCCATGGACATTTTTAAAGCAATGTGTCAAAATATGAATTCATTATCTTTTCCTCAAACCTTCCCCTCTTCCTAATTTTCCTATTACTATAGAGGCCACCACCATCCTTCCAGTTACCTAGGCTTACAATCTATGTGTTGTACTTGACTCTCACTCTCTCACTCCTCCATATCCAGTCTGTTTCCAGATCCTTTCATCATATACCATTCTCTCCTCTGACAATGCCACTGGCCTATTACAGATCTTCATCACTTCACCCCTGAACTATTTCAATAGTTTAATGCTTGGTCTTACTGATTCAAACCATTTTCCACTCTGCTATCAAAATTATCTTCTTAAAATACAGGTTTGACTCTATAACCCCCTTTTCCATAAACTTCATTATCTCCGTAATATCTTCAGAATAAAATTTTTTAAATCTCCCATTTAACTTTTATGACACCTTTCATAATCTAGTCCCTTTTTATCTTTCATGTTTTGTTACACCACACTCCTTTCTAAGTACTCTGTGCTCTAGTGACAGAGAAGACACTTCATCTCTCATCTCCAGACTCCAGGCATTTTCATTTGCTATCCCCATGCCTGGAATTCCCTCCCTTCGCATCTCTGCCTCTTGGTTTCCCTGAATTCTTTTGAATCTCAGCTAAAATCCTACCTTCTAAAAGAAGCTTTTCCCATTCTGCTTCAATATAAATGCCTTCTCTCTGTGATTATCTACAATTTATCCTATCTATATCTATATCTGTTTATCTTACTTACACATAGTTGTTTGTATGTTGCCTCACTCCCATTAGTTTGAGAACTCTTTGAAGGGCATGGACTGCTTTTTGTCTTTTTTTGTATTCCTTAGCATTTAGCACAATGTCTTGCACATAGTAGGTACTTAATAAGTTCTTTTTTCCCCACTGAATGACTGATTGCTATATCTGTCTCAAATTACCAAGAAAATAGTTTAGACTTAGAATAATACTATTATTTTTATTCATGTTTGTTCTGTCTTTCTTGCTCCTGATTCCATAGCTAGGACTAATCAATTAAGTATTATATAACCCTGACATTCAACCTAGGCTATTATGTTTCCTTAAAGCCCATATTATACTATTATTATCAGAGTAAGAATGGACTCAAATGGGTCTTTTGACAGATGAAATTCAAATTCTAAAGGATGCAAAATTGGACTGTCACAAAACTTTCTGATTTCTATTTTTAAAAATTAATAAATCTATTAGATAAATTGGATACATGTCTTCTAATTAAACGAGAAAGCTAGAACTCATCTATACTGATGAGATGAATTTATTACCTTGAACTAGGCAGGAGTGAACTGAAGAAACAACTAATTCTCTTGGTATATTATTTTTTAAAACTAAAGGTTAGCAGTAATACAAAAGCTAAGGTAGCTGGATTTGGATAACCTTCACTAATAAAAAAATAAAAATAATTCTGTCCACTTGTTAATTTCATATTGAAGATTATACATAGAAAGTGTCATCAAAATAATTTTTAAAATCTTTCTGTTAAGAGATTTTCATAGCAACATTATAAACGGCAACAACACAAACCTGACAACAAACATTAACAGCCTAGAAGCAACTGGTGTAATAAAAGGGAAAAGGTTAAATAGTGTAACACATTAATGTAATGTAATGCTGTGATGCAATTAAGGTCAAGTATGAGAAATAAAAACAAATCTGGAAAGGCTCTCTGAAATAATGCAAAAGGGTAGAATCAGAAAACCAGGGTTTATGCTAACTAACTAGGAGGAAAAATAAGTGAGAGTGAAGACTAGCAATTGTGATGGAAATTTGGAGTGACTGAAAAGTTATGGTATTTTATGCACTGCAATTAATTTAAATATAGTTACTAAATACGTTATTTATGGTGTGGTTCAGTACAATCTATTTTCATTTAACAAAACCTTTATTAAAGACAAATAAAATAATGCTGCATTCTTGTGAGAGGGAGAAAGATAACTCTGTCACAAGGTAATTCAATCATCTACTTTAGCATCTAGGAATAATTTTGTCTCCTTTTTGCCTATCTTTATTCCTTTAGTTTCATTCTTGTCTTATTGTTATTTTAAGCATTTCTAGAACTATAAAATATTAGAAGGGAAAGGTGGGAATCCTTGTTTTCTTCATGCATTTAATGGAATTACTTATCTATTTGAAGTATATTTAACAGTTAACTCATCCTTATGGACACACTAGGGTAGCCGCATTACTTATTAAATGTTTCAAGGATGACATAATGATTATTTTTATAACCATCAATGCCTGCCAATTGTCATTTTTCTTTAAAAATGGGATTTTTGTTTTTTTTTTAATCCCCTTCACTGTAAAAATGTCAGGAATATGGGTCACAGGAAGAAACAGGGTTTTGTTTTTGGGTTTTTTGGTTGATTTTTTTTTTAATGCTCCTCATAAATATAAATTTGTACTGTTTAACTCTTTGGTGTAAAATATTGTCATGTATACAAAAATAAAAAAAAATCCTCCCTCCAAATATGTGCGTGTGTGCATGCGTGTGTGTGTGTGTATAATGTATATGTGTGGGTGGGTGTGTATGGAGAGAGAGAGAGAGAGAGAGAGAGAGAGAGAGAGAGAGAGAGAGAGAGAGAGAAGAGAGTATTAGGGTCTTAAGTCTAAAGGATTGTCTATACTTTGTTTTCACTTTATTAAGAATGAAGAAATTCTTCAATAATGCTTGATGGAATTAGAGAACAATGATGAGAACAACACACCATTGGTAGGATGTTGGGTAAGCCTGATGGGCCCTGCAGAAAGCAAGTTGCATTTTCTAGGGTATCAGTCAAAGCAGGACAGAGCTTGGAGTCATGTTAGCTTTGGAAAACAAGGAGAGAGCTAGCTATGGAAGAAGAATCTCTTAAGAGAGAATGACTCCTCATCTCTGGGGAAGGGAACAGATTTCTCTCCCTAATTCCCTCTCCCATCAGCTATGGCATATGGTTTCTTTCAGGAGAGCTGTTTGCTCAGCAGGGCTTAGCAAGAAGATTCACTCAGAACAGGAAGGGTATCAAGGCTTGGAGCACTGGCCGTATAAATTCTCTCCGTCACATATGTTGCCTAATATGTGCCTCTCTTCTAGTGTACTCTCTGTGTGTGCCTGTTCATACTGTATGTATTTGTGGGGTAGTGCTTCCTGTGTTTATGGAGGGAATGTCTTGTAGACACCATTTTTACAATGCTATCTCAGTAAATACTTTTGATTCAAATGAATTCTGTCCTCTGCTCATAAAAGGCAATTGTACCTTTAGGGGCTAAGGAACTATTGTTTTTGGATTTGGGGCACACAGAGTATCCTGAACCTAATCCTTTAGGTTCTATCTGTCCCTCATGGATATAATCTGCAAGTGTGAACTTAAGGATAGCCTGGAGGAGATGTTAGGTTTATCGTGTAGAACTCTGGGGTCTTAGAAGAGTAATTTGCCAGGTGTATAAGAAGATCCAATGATTCTTTATGAGAAAAATGTTGGCCTTATCGCCAGCATCTCTGTACCTTTTTCTTCGAGTAAAAGTGGGATGCTTCCTGTTTTGCTTAAAAGGCTCCTATGTTTTCAAAGTAGAATGTAAACTATTATGCCTCCCACTTATTTCATATCTTAAGCTATATCTCTATATTCAACTAGAAAATCAGAAAGCTATATGCCTGGGTCATACCATTTTAGTTTCCTACTGAAACACCTTCACTAAGATTTAATGTTATGCCCTCAGCTTTTATAGAGGCTTGATAAAAGAAATATCCATTTGAACAGTATTTCTGTGCCTTTTGCAAAACCATCGATCCAGTTCTTTGAGTTGAAGGTATTGTCCAATATGTTACCCAATGTCCCTTATATAAGGAAGTTGGCAGTAAATTCTTCCAAGAACAGTGCCAGGAAAAAAGTAATTCTCTTCAGATGACCTTGTATGCTTTTTTTTTTTTATCAGAAAATGAGAACTATGTAGCTTGATGTGCTCCCCTCTTTGTTGTATCTTTCAGAAAACCTAGAGCTAAATTCACACTGCAGCTAATTCATTACTAGTACTGAATCCATTTATTTGCTCCTCTAAGTTGGGTTTTTTCTTTTGCAGATGTTTCAAATTTTGTAAACCTCCTTAAATTCTTTTTAGAAGCAAATGGGGCACAAATTAAATAAACAAATAAATTTTCATATATTTTTCTAACCTGTTTTCCCTTGCTGTGATTCCAAATGGGGTTACCGTGTTTACCCTTCAATGAGATGGTGAAACTTCAGAGTTTGATGCTGTAGCCTCTATCCCATCACAAGAGGTGAGAGCATAAACTATTGTCTGTCCACCAATGCTTAGGATTGCAGTTTCTTAAAAGTGATGATGCTGGTAGTGACAGGAGCTGCAATAAAAAGAAGGGAAACCATCTGTGGCCAGGCCTAAAAGCATATATGTGCCTGCTGGAAATTAGAAACAACTCATTGAGAGAGCTCTGTGAAATACACTTGGAATCAAGCCTTTTTACTTTACTAGACAGGGTATGTCTACCTACTCTTTGAACTTTGTTTTCATCCTGCTAGAACTCTTGCCTTTGATCCAGATAGCACCTTTTACCTCAGGTACATTAACTCTACACCCAGTATGTGTGTAGCTACAACTTTACCAAATGTTTTTAACGTAAGCAGTACTTCTGGCTTTCAGTCTTTCCCCACACTCTAGGCAAGAAAGCTGTCTATTAAAAGTACTTGGTCCAGCCCATGGCGGTTCCCAGGCTTAGCCCTCACCCCAATGAAGAACTGAAAGGAACAGTAGTGAATCAGCTAGTACTTTCTCTAACATTATTTGGAAAAAGAGCTCTGTGAGAACGTGACACAGGCTGGATACCTGGTGGAAAACAAGGAAGGAGGAACACTAAGTCCCAGAATGGGGGAGAATGGTGCAACAAAGGCAGCTGTGTCTGGCCCATTTGGAGTTTTCTTGGCAAAAATAATGAACTGGTTTGCTGTTTCCTTCTCCAGCTCATTTTATAGATGAGGAAAAGGAAGCAAACAAGGTTAAGTGACTTGCTCAGAGTCACACAGCTGGTAAGTGTCTGAGGTCAAATTTGAACTTGGGAAGATGAGTTTTCCTGACTCCAGGTCCAGCATTCTATCCATTGTGCCACCCAGTTGCCACATTGTATATGAAATTGTAAGTATCCACTATGTAGTATACGATACATTCAGCACCCTGGTTCCAAAGCTATCCTGCTTTTGCCTGTGTCTCCCCTTAAATTTTCTTCTATTCTTTTAAAAAAAATATTTCACTGACATTTTCTCTCTCTCCCTCTCCCTCTCCCTCTCTCTGTCTCTGTCTCTCTCTGCCTCTCTCTGTCTCCCTCTGTCTCTGTCTCTCTGTCTTTCTCTCTCTGCCTCTCTGTCTCTCTCTGTATCTCTCTCTCTCCATCACTATCAATTGACCTGTCTTCTTTCTCTTTCCAACTTAACTTTTAACAAATAAGTATAGTCAAGCAAAAAATATCTACACAGGCAGAGCCACGATGACGGAGTAGAAAGACACACATATGCAGGCTCTCCCCACACAGCCCATAAAATATCTGTAGAGAGGGACTTTCAACAAATTCTGGAGCAGCAGAAGTGGAGAACAACAGAGTGGAGGAGATTTCCAGCCCAGGGTGACCTGAAAGGCCCATGGGAAATGTCTGTTGCACGGGATATGGAGTGGAGCTCAGCCCAGCCTTGGCCATGCTGTGTGGTGTGGCTCTGGGAGGAGGACACCTCGGGGGCAGAATTTCTAGTCACAGTGGCAGTGTTCACAGATCCCTCAACTTACCGGCACCAAAGGTCAGTGACAGGAGTTTTTTCAGCAGGCTGAGAAGTAAGAATGGCCTTCCCATAGCTCCAGCCTCAGGCAGTGGCCACAGAGGCCACATCAGGTGGGTGGCAGCAGTTCCCAGGGCAGCCCCTACAGCAGCCCGCATCCATTGTTTGATCATAAAAACCCCTGGGGGCACTGAGGAGCTAATTATTACCTCAGCCCTTTGTAGAGGCTGAAAATCAGCCCCCAGTGCTGGCTTGGCAGAACTGGAGGACAGGTGGCTGTGGAGAGGAAACTGCTAAGACTCTGGGCACAAAAATCTGTCCCTACTCCCAGACCAGTGTATAAGCTTGATTGTGCCACTTTGGAGGAACTGAGATTTTACAGATGCGCAGAGTATACCCTACTCTTGACAAAGGACACAAAAGTCAAGCGGCTGGTTGGGAAAATGCCCCAAAAAGGGAAAAAAAAAATAAGATTACAGAAGGATACTTTCTTGGTGAATAGATACCTTCTCCCATCCTTTCTGATGAGGAAGAACAATGCTTACCATCAGGGAAAGACATAGAAGTCAAGGCTTCTGTATCGCAAACATCTGAAATAAATATTCAATGGTTTCAGGCCTTGGAAGAGCTCAAAAAGGATTTTGAAAACCAGGTACGAGAGGTGGAGGAAAAATTGGGAAGAGAAATGAGAGAGATGCAAGAAAAGCATGAAAAGCAGGTCAACACCTTGCTAAAGGAGACCCAAAAAATGCTGAAGAAAATAACACCTTGAAAAATAGGCTAACTCAATTCGCAAAAGAGGTCCAAAAAGCCAATGAGGAAAAGAATGCTTTAAAAAGCAGAATTAGCCAAATGGAAAAGGAGGTTCAAAATCTCACTGAAGAAAATAGTTCTTTCAAAATTAGAATGGAACAGATAGAGGCTAATGACTTTATGAGAAACCAAGAAATCTCAAAACAAAACCAAAAGAATGAAAAAATGGAATATAACATGAAATATCTCATTGGAAAAACAATTTATCTGGAAAATAGATCCAGGAGAGACAATTTAAAAATTATGGGACTACCTGAAAGCCATGATAAAAAAAGAGCCTAGACATCATCTTTCATGAAATTATCAGGGAAAACTGCTCTGATATCCTAGAACCAGGGGGCAAAATAAATATTGAAAGAATCCACTCATCACCTCCTGAAAAAGATCCAAAGAAAGAAGCTCCTAGGAACATTGTGGCCAAATTCCAGAGTTCTCTGGTCAAGGAGAAGATATTGCAAGCAGCTAAAAGGAAACAATTCAAGTATTGTGGAAATACAATCAGGATAACACAAGAGCTAGCAGCTTCTACATTAAGGGATCGAAGGGTGTGGAATATGATATTCCAGAAGTCAAAGGAACTAGGACTAAAACCAAGAATCACCTACCTAGCAAAACTGAGTATAATACTTTAGGGGAAAACATGGTCTTTCAATAAAATAGAGGACTTTCAAGCATTCTTAATGAAAAGACCAGAGCTGAAAAGAAAATTTGACTTTCAAACACAAGAATGAAGAGAAGCATGAAACGGTAAACAGCAAAGGGAAATCATAAAGGACTTACTAAAGTTGAACTGTTCACATTCCTACATGGAAAGACAATATTTGTAACTCTTGAAGCTTTTTTCAATATCTGAGTAGTTGGTGGGATCACACACACACACACACACACATACACATACACAGATAGAGAGCACAGGGTGAATTGAATAGGATGGGATCATATGTTAAAAAAATGAAATTAAGGGGTGAGAGAGAAATATATTGGGAAATGAAAGGGATAAATGGAATGGGGCGAATCATCTCTCATAAAAGAGGCAAGTAAAAGACTTTTCAGTGGAAGGAAAACGGGGGGAGGTGAGAGAAAAAACATGAAGCTTACTCTCATCACATTTGACTAAAGGAAGGAATAAAATTCACACTCATTTTGGCATGAAAACCTGTCTTACAATACAGGAAAGTGGGAGAGAAGGGGATAAGCAGGGTGGAGGGGATGAAGGAAGGGAGGGCAATGGGAGCAGGGAGCCATTAAAAGTCAACACTCTTGGGGAGGAACAGGGTCATAAGACAGAGCAGAAGCAATGGGGGGCAGGATAGGATGGAAGGAAGTATAGTTAGTCTTACACAACATGACTATTATGGAAGTCATTTGCAAAACTACACAGATATGGCCTATATTGAATTGATTGCCTTCCAAAAGGGGATGGTTGTGGAGGGAGGGAGGAAAAGAAGTAACTCAAAGTTTTAGGAACAACTGTTGAGTATTGTTCTTGCATACAACTAGGAAATGACAGGACAAAAGAGAAGATGGGGATAAGGGAAGGGAGAAATATTAGAAGGGAGGGCAGATTGGTGATAGGGGTAATTAAAATGCTTGGCATTTTGGGGTGCAGGGAGGGGAGAAATGGGGAGAAAATTTGGAACCCAAAATTTTGTGGAAATGAATGTTGAAAACTTAAATAAATAAATTTAAATAAAAAAATATATCTACACATTATCTAGGTTTAAAAATGTATGTCTTGCTCTACACTTCTGGTTCATTACCTCTCAAGAGGTGAGTAGAATACTTTATGCTTTTCATGCTTTATCACCATTCCTCTAGAATCATGGTTGCTCTGCAATTTTTAGAGTTTTTAAGCTTTTCTAACTTATTTTTCTTTCTAATACTGTAATAATTATATAAATAATTCTTGCAGTTCTTCTTTGAGTCCATATCCTTAATCATATTTTATAGCACAGTAATAGTCTGTTATATTCATATACCATAGTTTGTTTAGTCATTCCTTAATTTCTGGGTGCAACATCAGTTTTTAGTTTTTTGCTACAAGAACAAGCTCTTCTATAATAATTTTTGTACATATGAGTGCTTTCCTTCTTTCTATGATCTCTTTGGGGTATATGACTAGAAGTGATGGTCCTAAGTCAAAGGGTTTGCAAAGTTTAGGAACTTTTAAAATATCATTCCAAATTCCTTTCTGGAGTGATTCGACAATTCACAATTTTACCAACAGTACAATATCTTTCCTGTCTTCCCACAGTCCTTCCAATGATTGTCATTTTCCTTATTTGTTATCTTTGACAACCTGATGGATCTGAGATAGAATCTCAGAACTGTAATCTGCATTTCATTTTATTAATAGTATTATTAGTATTTGGAGCATTTTTTTCACATGATTGATTATGTAAAATTTCTTCTGAGAAGACCTGTCTCAATCCTTTGACCACTTTCTATTGGAAATAGTTCTTATTCATATCTATGTCTCTCTCTGTATTTATGTATGTGTATGCATCGAAATCTAAATATATATATATATATACCTATAATATATATATATACACAAAATCTTAAAATCTTAATCTGTATATTATATTTTTCTATATAAAATCTAAAAATATGTGTATATATACAGAATATATGTGTTTATATATACACATACATACATGTATATATATATAGGTATATATGTATGTACATATGCATATACACACATGGATTCTAAAATGGATTCTAAATGTGACGAGGAAGTGTATTCCAGGTGAGGGGAAGAACCAATACAAAGGGAAAATTCAGGCAGACAAAAGGTTGAATTTGGAATGTATGTATGTATGTATGTATGTATGTTTGTATGGTTGTTTCTGAGAACAAGCTCCAAAATCTGAAATTATTTTAGAAAGAAATTTATTAGGTCATTTGATAGAGCAAATTGGAAATATAAAACTTTTATTAGAGATTTTCTGTAAATTTTATCCCCAAGAACTGCTTCTCTTCTCTTAAGTATGTTGATATTGCTTGTGCAAAACTTTCCAGTTTTATTCAATTGTCAGTTTCATCTCTTTTGATTTTCTCTACCCGTATTTGTTCAAGAGCTCTTCTCATTTCTATAGTTGGGAAAGGTATCTTGTCCTTGTTCCTCTAATTTGTTTATGACATGACTATCTATATTCAAGTAATGAATCCATCTAGAATGTATTCTGTTATATGGTGTGAGATTTTGGTCTAAACCTAATTTTCAACAGACTGCTTTCTAATTTTCTCAGCAGTTTTAGTCTAATAATTTCTCTAGAGATTCTTAACTTATTATTTCTTCAAATAAATTTTAAAATATTTATATACCAATGTTTTTGTAATTTGATTAGTATGACACTGAATGTCAATTAGTTTACATGGTATTTTAATTTATATTATTTTGACATTGCCCACTCATGAACAATTCATATCTCTTTGTTTAAAGCTGTTCATTTCTGTACAGAATTCTTTATAAATTGTACTCCTATGTGTGTTTTAGTGAATTGACTCTCAAATATTTATACCTTAGTTCATTCTTTTTGCTAGAATTTCTTTTTCTATCTTATCCTTCTGGTTATTTTTGGTAACATATAGGAAAGCTGACCATTTCTGTAGGTAGGGTAGTGTTATCAGACTTTCACTATAATTGGCTAAATATATAAATCTGTATGTATTCATGTTCTGTATATGCTTCTTAAATACTTCAAAAATTCCATGATTTCCTTGGTGTGGCTAGTCTGCTGTTAATAGATCACAACTCTTTCCATGTGACCCACAATATGAAAACTAATCTTCTGGAACTGAGTTCCTCCGCACTTAGCTAGGCTATTCCTCAGTTGATACAGTCCATTACTGAATTCATACTTAATGTTTCCAGGTTTAATGGAAATGTTAAAGCTTAGAATTTGTAGAACCATCCTTCAAGTATCTAGGGTTGGTAACATAATATGATTTGGCATTTGAGTAGGGCATTTTAATGCCTTTTTGACCTTGATGGAAATCCTCTCTTTGACATTTGCTAGTTGTGTGACTATGGGCAAGTGACTTCGTCTCTTTGAATCTCAGTTCGTGCATCTGTAAAATGAGGAAAATAACTTATCTCACAGGATTATGGTGAGACTTAAATGAGATAGTGAATGTAAAGTTTACAAACTTTCCACTACTATATAAATGTCAGCTATTAGATTACTATTATAAAACAATTCTCCATTTTAATTTAAAATGGAAATAAAATAAAAGGAAAAGTGAAAGAATCAAAAGGTACAAACCTAGCAAAAAGATGTTTAAAAATAAAAATTAACAACTTAATTTAGGTTATAAGGTTAGCTAGAAATGACATTTTGATTTTGGGAAATTATCCATTATGAAAAAACTTTCTAGACACTACTTTTATTTTTTGTCTCCAAATTTTTTGTTAATTCAGTTTCTTTAGATATATGTTTCATTTGGAAAAGAATTGTTTGCACAGATAAATACCATCAGCATAGCTATCATATGCAATACAAAGACATAAAGCATGGATCATTTTGTCAAATATTAAGAAAAATCTAATAATTTTACTCCCCCTAATTTTTGAATGTTTATAATGTTACATTGAAAATTAATCAACTCCATTTGCAAAATTCCTGGAACCTTCTCAATATCAAGTTTCAAAACTAGTAAAAATAAATGAAAATTCAGATTTAAGATCTAGAAAATCTTTAAGACTTTGATTGAACAGCAGTAAGGGTATTTTCTTGAGCATTTACAAAGGAAACACATTAAATGTATTTAAAATTTAAGAGTGAAAAAAATTATGACTTCTAAATGATCTGGGGATAATTGAAACTTAACCTTGAAAGCTAAAGGCAGTGAAACATTCCTGTGACCAGTCTTTTTCTTATTGTATTTTATTATAGGCAATGCAGGTGTTGTGTTACATCAACGAGCAAAGTTAAATCTTTTATTCATAGATCGTTACTTAAGTCTTTAAGTCTTTAATGTATTGGTTTTTCTCAGCCACAAAATACTTATTTTCTTTAACAGTTCAAATAATCACACCAGGACAATTTCCATGCCTTAGCCACCTGACACTGAGGACAGATCACTTTGCTGTATTCACTTTCCATTTCCTCTAATAATCAAATTTACATTACTTCCATTTCATTCTTTGAATGAAATTTGTAGTTTTAAGGATCATTTCCATTGTCCAACTCCTCTCCAAATTTTGATATAAAATGACTCGATAAATTATGCAGGGGCTAAGTAAGAAAATGTGTCTAAAACTGTTTTCATTTTATTTTTTAATCATTTTATAACACTATTCTATGGGGTAATCCTGAGAATTCACATAAAAATTGCTTATTTTATTCCAAGGCAATTCATGGTGCTTTTCTGTTTTTTGTTTTGTTTTTTAGCAAATAATCCTATGTAGGAAAAACTAGTTTTTTTCTTCATAGGCAAAAGTTCCATGGTTGTATGTATCTTCCCTTGACATGTGATATTATGTTTCTAGAAAAATTAATTTAATTCAATGAAATTATTTGTAAGTTGCACATGAGTTTAAATGAGTTTCATACACTCATTTAAATTTAGCAAGCATTTAGTAAGCATCTAATATTGCAAGGAACCTTGCTAGGCACTGGATTTAAGAAAACAAAAAAAAAGAAGTTTACTTTCTCAAAATGGAACTGGTAAATGCTATATATACACAGGTAAATCATAATAAGGTAATTTGAGGAGAGACAGAAAAGTAACAGTGGGACCAGGAAAGGTTTTCTGTAAAAAGTGGCATAAGAGTTGAGTTCTGAAGGAAGTTGTAATTCTAAAATGAAAAAGTGAGGAGGAAGTATATTCCAGGTATGGGAAGAGCCAACGGAAATGGAAAGTTCTGGCAGATAAAATGTTGAATTTTGGGACTAGCTTATATACCAATTTGACTGGAATGTATGAATGGAAATCATGTGAACTAAGTTTAGAAAGGCACATTGAGACCAGACTGTGAGAGATTTTAAATGCCAAGCTGAGGCATTTATATTTTATCTTTGAAGCAATAGGGAGCCACTGAAGATTCTTGTGCAGGGAAATGATAAGGTATACTGCTTTAAGAAGACTATTTTGGCAGCTATGTGGAAAATGTGGAAGACTAGGGAACGAAATTGGTAAGAGAGGCCAGTTTAGTACTTTTACAATAATCCAGGTCAAAGAAAAAGAGGTTCTAAACTAGGGAGGTAACTATGGGGTGATATGCTAGAGACGTGGAGATAATTGACAATTGACAATATTTGATGAGTATTGGTGAGTATGGATAGTGAAGCAGAGAGGGGAAAGTTGAGGATAAATCTGAGGATATGAAGTTGAGTGGGATTATTAGGGGTACCTTCAACAAAAAATGGAATCCTAGAGATTATTGTTATCACCAATCTATCTGTACCACTAGTGAGTTGTTTTTTTTTTTTTAAGATAATAAAAGACTCAGCACAATTGCACATTATTCTGTACTGTGTCACACCATAAGACCTGCAGACATCAGATGCCTTTCTGTTTGAGATTCTTCCTCTGAACCAACTTTTCTCAATTACTAGCCTATGGGACTGCATGAATCTGACCATTTTGACCATTTGAAATAACTTTGAAGAAGTAGAACTTTTAGGTGGTAAAAGTGTATTTTTTTAATTGGACAAAATTTCCTTCATATTCCCTAAGAAGTAAGAACTTTGAGTAGTAAAACCCATGAATTTAAAAGAAAACAGTGACAATCCTGACTTCTGCTTTTACCACTTCTCAGCTCCCTTTTCACATAAGGCTTCTGACTTCAGTGTGGCTTCCAAAAGCCCTTATCCTAGAACTAAGAAGGGTAGAGTAGTCTCTAGTAGAGAATTCAGATAATTTACTAGTCTACAGTATGACAGATTGGGAAATAATGCTCTAGGTAATACTAAGCAGTGTCAGACTTTTTAAAGGTAAAGTGCTATAAATCCATTCTTACAAAGGTCACCACTACTCTTACCACCTCCGAATTTTAGAATATCTGCTATTGGCAATGTGGATGCCTAGAAAAATGTGCAAGTAAACGGTATATTATATAATTTTGAGAGTAAGATAAATTTCTTTAAAATATAAAATATAATTTAATCTATTCCCAGAGATGATTTTATAAAGTTTTTTTTAATATACTTGTAGTCAGTATAACAATATGTCAGTGTTAAATAACATTTGACTTATCAGCTGTTGGGGGTCAAGAATTTTGGAGAAAATGAAAAGGGACTGGTAGACTTTATTTAACAATGAATTTTCAAATAATTCCAAAAAAGAACAGAACTTGTCAATAAACAGCAACGGATTTTTGGAAGCATAAATTCGGTGAGGCCAGTCTAGTGCCTCATGGCATTTTTAATAGGCTTGGCATATCAGGGTAAACTAATATAATCTATTTTCATTTGTGAAAGGATTTTGGTTCTGTCACATGGCATACACATCAGGAAACTAGAAGAAAGGATGCAGGCATCATAGTTGTGGTATGGGTTTGAATTAACCAAGAGTGCCAACAAGTCAATCTATATTGATTAGCAGAGGCAGTGAAAGTGTTATTCCACTAGAGTGGCTTCCAGGTTCAGGATTTGGGCTTGTTTGTAAAGGTTTTCTTTAATCTCCTAAATGAGGGAATAGATCAGATTAGCATCTGTTCACATTTGATAATGACACTGCTGTTACTGGAGCAACCTGTCCTTGTGAGTATGGCTGATAAAACTAAATAGAAGTTGTTTCCACTTTTTTTTTTTTTTTTTAAACACTATAACTTTGGCCTGTTACTCTCTGATTCTGTTGTAGTATGTAGTGTACAGTACAGCACAAAGAAATAGCTGTAGGATGACCTCTGGTGGTGTCCTGGCTTCATTGCAATCCTCTTTAAAAAAAATTGAAAGTCAGAGCTCAGTCCTTTTCATTAGATTCCCATTACCCCAAGTTTGGTTCCAGTATCTTTGAGAATTGACAAACTGACTTCCGAATTGCTTTGAATCCAGAGGTAGTTTAAGAGGGAAGTTGGTATATGCCTAAAAACAACAGAAAAGACTCTAATGAGGCTTACTCAACTTCATTAACAGCTTGATTTCATCCACATGGAATTGGATAAGTCTGCTTAAGGAAAAGAGGTACAAGCTAAATGAGATTTCTACATGGATCCATAATTTGAAATCTTACTGAAGACACTGAGGTGTTCTGCCATGCTTTAATCTTATGTTAACTGCAACAAAATTTAGTACGTCAGCTGCTATTTCTTGAACATGTGGCACCAGTATTTAGTTGCTGTAAAATGATGAAGCTTGACTAGATCTTTTATTAGGTCCCACCTACTTCTAAAGTTCTATAACTTGGGACCCAAAAACCATAGCTCTGGGCTTAAAAAAAAATCCCTGTGCCTTATATATGCCCCTGTGTGGGGCTTAGGCTTTGCTCATTTCTGAATTTCCCCAGGAATCTTCTACTCCAATATGAAAATCAAGTTAACAGTATTCAGAGACTTAGAAGAAGCAATTGGTTTTTAACTTTATTTTTTTCTTAAAGGGATGAAAACAACAGGAGGTTCACACATCCAATGTCATTCTGGTACCTGGTTAGCAAAGGAAAAGGTATATCCTACTTTTTGCTTAGGCTTATTTCTTTCTCTTCCTATCCCTCTTCCTTCTCCCTTCCCCCGCCTCACAGGCCTATGAACTCACATCACTGAGTAGTCCAGCCCTGCCTAGTGAACTGTTATGGTAAGTATTGGAGCCAGTTCCATGTCAGCTGCCCTCCTCTTCCCTAGGATCTGTTTTCTCCCCCACTGTGGCATCTGGGCTTTTATCCAGGTTCTGGTCTCTACCACCATTTACTCTTTGCCAGGCTGCTGTCATCTCCTAGCACAGGCCCGCAGTTGTCCAGGGTCCCATAGCCCCCAGCTTGTTCTAGACATTCCTTGGCATTCAACATGACAGCTGTTGCCTTGGACATTGCCTTTATCCCAGAAGTTCTGTCCCTCTTTTTAGTGATTTTTCTCTCTCAGCAGTCCTGACTTGGGATTTTCCTTGTGCATGGGCCTTAGGGCTTTTCTTCCTATTCCTTTTTGAACTACTTTGGTCCTTTTGGACCTTCTTAACCTATTTAAGTTCAGCACCTGCCCACTGAATTTCTGTGTCTCTATGTCCTATCTCCCTGCCAGTCAGACTCTTGGATATGGGTCCTTTATAGAGTCTCTAAAATTATTGAAGTATCCCTGGTCAGGGGAGCCTATTCAGTTTGGTTATCCCTGTTTCACCTCTAAGTAGGACAGATCTTGGGGGCTGGTCCATGTTCAAGAAGCTCTTGAACAAGGCAGGCCTTATGGGCAAGGAAAACAGGCCACTCCTGACATACTGAAATGACACGGACTGAGGAATGTTGGATCTGCCCCTTGTTTAAAAATAACTTCCCCACCCAGGGGCCACATGGCCTGAAATTCTAGCAAAAGAACTTTATTCCTTTAATTCTTGAAGGCTTGTCTGTCACTCAGAATTAATATGCACATACACCTTGAAGAACTAACAGCTTCAAATCAATTAATACCAAGTCAAGGATCAAAAAACAGAAACCAAAGAAAACATTTAAATATGAAAAGCCAACAAGTGAATGAAAGAGACCCATACACCTGTGCAATGTCTAGGGAGAAAAAAGTTGGGTTTTTGTTTTTTGTAGGATAAATAAAAGGAGGGGGGAACATCTACAGAGGTTCACTTTGCTTACTTTAGAATCACCCAGAGGATCAGAGTGCGATATTGATTTACTCTGTCTTCAACTCTCCCTAATCAGTTTCATCTGATGTATCCCCCTTGGACATCATAGCTATTATTGAAATGGTGCCACAGCAGATATGCTTGTTGATTGATTTTTTAAAAACTATTATTTCTCAGAAGAGTTGTGCTACATTCTCTCATCCTGTCTACTCTGCCAGCAGTGGCTTATCTTTTTTTAGTTGGCACCTTGGACTTTCCTTCTCTAACTGATCTGGGCAGAGTAAGACACTGCTTTGAACAGCAGAGAAATTCTGTACAGAAAAGAAGCCTGAGAGAAGAACAGAGACTTTGACCATCTGTTGCTTTGACTGAACTGATGCAAATTGAAAGGAGTTTTTTTTAGGGGATTTGTTTAATTTGGAAGATATGTGAATGTGACAAGCAATTATAAACTTCAGTGTGAAGCTATTTTTTCTGCAATAAATTCTATGTCTGTCTATTTATCTATCTATCTATCTATCTATCTATCTATCTATCTATCTATCTATCTATCTATCTATCTATCTGTCTATCTATCATCTACCTACCTATCTATATCTATCTATCTATCTATCTATCTATGTCTGTCTGTCTGTCTGTCTGTCTATCTATCTACATACATACATACATGCATACATATATAAAGAATGAGCTGAGTGTACAGATACAACCTAGTCCAAGCTCCCTGTATGGTTATATGAGGTAGAATTTAAGAATGCCTGAGTAAAAGGGCTCAATAGTGGAGGCCTGGAAGTTGGTCTGGGATATATCTCACAGTTCTGTAGGGTTATTTATGAGACACAAGGTTTCTATTGTCTATGGTCTTGAGAGCCAGCCTAGGGAAGACTCCAGTTTAAAACTCACCTCTGACTCACACTGGCTATTTGACCTTATGCAAATCACAGTAATTTCGGCACCCCAAACAACTCTATAAGGCCATATAAGTTACAGAGAAGGCATTGATCTGCATTGGTAGGAGGAGTTTCCATTTCACAAGTTTGCTATAGTGGAGAAATCAGTACAGTGTTGGGCTTGAACTCGGGAAAAACTGAGCTGAAATCCTATCTTAGATACTGGTTGTATGACCCTGAGTAAGTGACATGACATCTCTGCCTCAATTTTTTTCATCTATAAAATAAGGATAGTAACAGCACTGAGCTCTCAGTGTTGCTGTAAGGATCAAATGAAATAAGACATGCACAATGCTTTGCAAATCTTAAAGTGCTATACAAATGCCAGCTATTAAAAATTTAAAAAATAAATTAACTACCAACAGAAGATGGAGAGTAGTACAAACTGCTCACTCTTATTTTACCTCCATTTTCTTTACCAAAGGAGAACTATTTTAGGCCTGGGAGGAATACAACAAAAATGGTAAAAAAAAAAAAAATTTAAAAATGAAACAAAAAAATCCAAGACAATCAAGGAGATTGTAAAAGGGCACCTGGTTTTCATGAATGTAAATCATCCTTAACAAATGAGTTGATGTAATTGCTCATTGTTCATAGACTTTGAAAACATGGAGAATAAGAGACATCTCACAGGTCTGGAAATGGGCAAATATTCTTATTTTTTCAAAAAATGGTGATGTCTCAAATGCCAAGAAAGGAGAGAGTATCTAGCAAAAGGGAGCTGTGAGAGCAGATCAGTATTGGATAGAAGACATTTGATTTAGTGATTAGCAGGTTTGAGTGGTGGGAATAGATGACAAAAAAATGACAAAAGATTCAGGGGACACTAAGTGGTGAGAAAATGGATGCTATAAGTAGGTAATTTTTTCAATAAGTTTGTTTATGAAGGGGAACGTGGAGATGGCAAAGTCGCTGTAGAGGGAAGAAAGTTCAGAGGAAGAATTTCTTTATGACTGGAGGGACTATGTGTGGTATAATTGTAGACAGGTAAGAAGGCGCTAGCAGTCAAAGAAAAGACTGAAGGACAGCTATATGTCTGAGAGGTTTTGCTTTTTTGTTGTCATTTGCCTTATACTACTCCTACTCCTCTTTTGTGATACAAACCCCAGAACTCATAAAGGTAAAATGGAGTAAAGGAATTTTGTGTTACAAGAGATGTGCGCATGGTCCCTTTCTTGTTATAATGTTCATTACTGTAGTAGACCTAAGCTGCCTGAAGGGGGACCCAGCTAGCTGGGTAACTCAGCTTGTCCTCTCCTTCTCCCTCTCCCTTTCCTTGTCCTCTCCAAAGGAAGGTAAATTTTGGTGGCCAGAAACTTCCTAGTTAACTTGGGGTTTACTGCCTAGATTTCTTTTTCTTTTCTTTTTTTCTTTTCTCTTTCTTTTTTTCTTTTCTTTTCTTTTTTCTTTTCTTTTCTTTTCTTTTCTCTTCTCTTCTTTTCTTTCCTTTTCGTTTCTCTCCTTTTCTCTTCTTTTCTTTCCTTTTCTTTTCTTTCTGTAAAACCTAAACCTGTTTCTCTCTGAAGCCCATAGATTGGACCACAATAGTTCCCTGCCCAAGCTCCACTTAATTTCTGTTTTTTGGCCCTCTTGGCTTAGAATGACTATGAGTGGTAGCTGTTTCTCTTTGGAACACCAACCCTGAGGGTCTTGCTCTTCTAACTTATTTTTTGTTTTTCTACTTAAAGGGGTCATCCCTTGACTACTTCTTTTATATATATATATATATATACATATATATATATATATATGTATATATATATATACATATATATATATATAATATTTAAATTTATTTATTTAAGTTTTCAACATTCATTTCCACAAAATTTTGGGTTCCAAATTTTCTCCCCATTTCTCCCCTCTGCCATCCCAAAACACCAAGCATTCTAATTACCCCTATCACCAATCTGTCCTCCCTTCTAACATCCCTCCCTTCCCATATCCCCATCTTCTCTTTTGTCCTGTAGGGCAAGATAAATTTCTATACACCATTACCTGTATTTCTTATTTCCTAGTTGCAAGAACAATACTCAACAGTTGTTCCTAAAACTTAGAGTTTCCAACTTCTCTTCATCCCTCCCTCCCCTCCTATTCCCTTTGGGAAGGCAAGTAATTCAATAGAGGCCATATCTGTGTAGTTTGGGAAATGACTTACATAATAGTCATGTAGTGTAAGACTATATTTCCCTCCATCCTATCCTGCCCCCCATTGCTTCTAGTCTCTCTTTTGATCCTGTCCCTCCCCAAGAGTGTTAACTTCTAATTGCTCCCTCCTCCCACTGCCCTCCCTTCCATAATCCCCTCCACCCTGCTTATCCCCTTCTTCCCCACTTTCCTGTATTGTAAGATAGATTTTCATACCAAAATGAGTGTGCATTTTATTCTTTCCTTGAGTCAAATGTGATGAGAGTAAGCTTCATGTTTTTTCTCTCACCTCCCCCCTTTTTCCTTCCACTGAAAAGTCTTTTACTTGCCTGTTTTATGAGAGATAATTTGCCCCATTCCCTAAAACCTAAACCTGTTTCGAATATGATGAGAGTAAGCTTCATGTTTTTAAAAAACATTCCTCCTAATATATTTCTCTCTCACCGCTTAATTTCATTATTTTAATATATGATCCCATCCTATTCAATTCACCCTGTGCTGTCTCTCTCTCTCTCTCTCTCTCTCTCTCTCTCTCTCTCTCTCTCTCTCTCTGTGTGTGTGTGTGTGTGTGTGTGTGTGTGTGTGTAATCCCACCAACTACCCAGATACTGAAAAAAGTTTCAAGAGTTACAAATACTGTCTTTCCCTGTAGGAACGTAAACAGTTCAGTTTTAGTAAGTCCCTTATGACTTCTCTTTACTGTTTATCTTTTCATGCTTCTCCTGATTCTTGTGTTTGAAAGTCAAATTTTCTTTTTAGCTCTGGTCTTTTCATCAAGAATGCTTGAAAGTCCTCTATTTCAGTTTTTCTGGGTAGGTAATTCTTGGTTTTAGTGCATGTTCCCTTGAGTTCTGGAATATCATATTCCACGCCCTTTGATCCCTTAATGTAGAAGTTGCTAGATCTTGTGTTATCCTGATTGTATTGCTACAATACTTGAATGGTTTCTTTCTAACTGCTTGCAATATTTTCTTCTTGATCAGGGAACTCTGGAATTTGGCTACAATGTTTCTAGGAGTTTCTCTTTTTGGATCTCTTTCAGGATGTGATTGGCAGATCCTTTCAATATTTATTTTGCCCTCCTGGTTCTAGAATATCAGGGCAGTTTTCCTTGATAATTTCATGAAAGATGATGTCTAGGCTCTTTTTTTGATCATGGCTTTCAGGTAGTCCCATAATTTTTAAATTGTGTCTCCTGGATCTATTTTCCAGGTCAGTTGTTTTTCCAATGAGATATTTCACATTATCTTCCATTTTTTCATTCTTTTGATTTTGTTTTGTGATTTCTTGGTTTCTCATAAAGTCATAAGCCTCCATTTGTTCCATTCTAATTTTGAAATAACTATTTTCTTCAGTGAGCTTTTGAACCTACTTTTCCATTTAGCTAATTCTCCTTTTTAAAGCATTCTTCTCCTCATTGACTTTTTGGACCTCTTTTGGCAATTGAGTTAGCCTATTTTTCAAGGTGTTATTTTCTTCAGCATTTTTTGGGTCTCCTTTAGCAAGGTGTTGACCTGCTTTTCATGCTTTTCTTGCATCTCTCTCATTTCTCTTCCCAATTTTTCCTCCACCTCTCTTACTTGATTTTCAAACTCCTTTTTGAACTCTTCCATGGCCTGAGCCCATTGAATATTTATTTTGGATGTTTGAGATACAGAAGCGTTGATTTTTATCTCTTTCCCTGATGGTAAGCATTGTTCTTCCTCATCTGAAAGGATGGGAGAAGATATCTGTTCACCAAGAAAGTAACCTTCTATAGTCTTATTTTTTTCCCCTTTTTTGGGCATTTTCCCAACCAGTTACTTGACTTTTGGGCCCTTTGTCAAGAGTAGAGTATACTCTGCCAATTTGTAAAATCTCAGTTCCTCCAAGGTGGCACAATCAAGCGTGTACTTGTCTGGGCACAGAGAGGGATTTTTGTGCCCAGAATCTTAGCAGTTACCTCTCCACAGTCACCTGGCCTCCAGTTCTGCCAAGTCAGCACTGGGGGCTGATTTTCAGAGAAGCTGGATGGGCAGGGCCACCATTCAGTGGTAGACAAAGACCAGCTCCCCCAGGGCCTCTACACAGGGCTGAGGCAAGAATCAGCTCCTCAGTGCCCCCAGGGTTTTTATGTTCCAACAATGGATGTGGTTCTGCTCCTACTGATATGGCCTCTGTGGTGGCTACCTAAGGCCAGAGCTGTGGGAACGCCCTTCTCCCTTCCTGGCCAACTGACAAAGCCCCATCACTGACCTTTGGTGCCTGTGGGTTGAGGGATCTGTGGACCTGATGCTGCTGGGACTGGGGATTCCGCAACTGGAGATTCCGCCCCTGAGGGCTGTTTGGGAGCCAGGCCTATGGCCAAGGCTGGGCTGGGATCCACTCTGCGCTGGGTGCAACAGACATTTCCCATGGGCCTTTCAGGTCACCCTGGGCTGGAAATCTCCTCCTCTCTGTTGTTCTGCACTTCTGCTGCTCCAGAATTTGTTGAGAGTCCCTCTCTACAGGTCTTTTTTGGGCTGTGTGGGGAGAGCCTGTGTTTATGTGACTTTCTACTCCACCATCTTCTGATTACTTCTTAAAGAGACCTATTCACTGAATGGTCATTACCTCACTCTAAAAGAGTACCTGAAAAGGCCGAAGCCTAAAAGGGCCAGGGCTCCCCATTGCATTCTGGACCATCTCTAGTCATCCTGATGAATATCTGGTCACTTCATCCAGGTGGCTCTGGAAGAGAAAGTGAGGCTGATGACCTTGTACAACCCTCCTTCAAATCAACATCAAATACAAGTCATGTCGTCATTTTGCTGATATCATGGTCCTCTTTGAGAATGAAGGACAAACTCAATAATCATTGTTGTATAGGAAAAGTCATGTATATTAATACAATTGCAGAGGACATCTTGGGAGATGACTTGCTGAATATGAAATTGATGTGTATTAGAAGAAAATCAGATGAAATGAAATATAGAGCTAAAGCTGAACCATTAATTTAGGGCTGGAAGGGATCTTAGAGATCATTGAGTGATATCCTTCTTCTCATTTTATGTTGAGGAAGTTAAGCCCTACAGATCAAGTGCCTTGCCCAACTTTACCCATCTAGTAAGTGGCAGAACCAGAATTCACATCCAGGTCTCTGTTTCTTAATCAAGCTTGTTTTCCATTCCATCATTCTGTCTCTACTTCAGTAGTATCAAACTCAAATAGAAAATGAGGGCCATTAAACCATAATAAGGTTCCCTGTGGCTTAGAAAACTATACAGAGGGGTAGCTAGGTGGCACAATGGATAGAGCTTTAACTCTGGAGTCAGGAGAACCTGCCTCAGACAGCTATTAGCTATGTGACCCTGGGCAAGTCATTTAACCCTGATTATCTCCAAAAAAAAAGACTAAAGAGACAAACATGTTCATGTATTTCTTTTTTTATTAAAACGTAAACATGTTAAACTCAGATAAGAACTCTATTTGGGGGCAGTACTCAGGAATGTTTGTTGCCTCTGTTTTGCATAAATTAAAAAGAAGAAAAATAAAAATGGTTCAAGCAAAGGGATTCTAGTCCTTTAAAGGCGAATGTGGAGGGAAAGGATAGATAGATAGATAGATAGATAGATAGATAGATAGATAGATAGATAGATAGATAGTATATTAAGTGCATACTATATAGCAGGCAGCGTATGAGCCCACATTCACATGTCTTTTTCCACTGTACCAAACTGTCTTCAAAGAGCCTTTCTTTCTAACTTTGGTAAAATATCTTCATAAAACAATTTTTTTTTTGTTACTAAGAATGAGGAAGGGGATGAATAAGTTTTCAAAATGCTACAAATTGCATTATATTTATTTTGTTTGTGTTCTGGATATCCCATCCATCATGGTGGCTAGAAATAGGAAGAGAACTGTTGTCTCATCAATCCACCCTGATGCTGTCAGTGCAGATGTCCTCCAATGAGCAATCTATCTCCATCATTTATTTTTTGTGAAATTGAAAAAGGGACTTTTACTGTTGGGTCAGCACACATGCAGAATTAAATTCCTTTGGAGGTTATCTCTTTGCTTAAAGTTTAGCTGTTCAGGAATGGGGATAAAACAACAAACCTCCAGCTCTTAGTAGACTTTTTTGGTCATGTGCATTCTTGGTTTATTTTTTTGTACTTCTATCAGTAACATTAACTAATATGAAAGATACATAAAAATTATATGATTGTCAAAGTATTCTTCCAATTCAACAAACATTTATTAGGTATCTATTGTGAGGCTGTTAGGTGGTGCAGCAGATAAAGCTCAGGGCCTGGGGTCAGAAAGACCTGAGTTCAAATTCTACCTCCTACTGGGTAACGCTGGGTAGGTCACTTAATAGCTTCCTGCATCAGTTTCTTCATCTGTAAAATGAGGAAGTTAATAACACCTAACACAAGCTTGTTATAAGGATTGACTCAGGTGATTTAAAGTGCTATATGAATGTTAGCTATTATTATACAAGGCACTGTGTTTGGGATTGAAAGACACAACCATACAGTTGCTGTCCTCAGGGAACTTAGATACAGTATATGTACAAGTATAATGCTATTGAATTGGTAGAGTACTCAAAATTATAGATATCAGGACAGGATATGAAATAAAAGTCACGACCAAGTTGAACCTTGAAGAAAGACAAAAATTGCAGAACAATATCCACTCCCTACCTGTTTTAAGGGGAACAGCTTATGGGAGGGGAGAAGGGAGAAAATGCCTACTGTGTACCAGACACTTTGCTAAGTGTTTTACAAATATTATTTCATTTTATCCTAGCAACAACCCTGGGAGATAGGTACTATTTTATCACCATTTTACAGTTAAAGAAACAGAGGCAGACTGAGATTGAGTGACTTGCCCAGTGGTCACATAGCTACCAAGTATCTGAAGCTGTTTTTTTTTTTTTTTATTAATTAATTTATTTAACTTTTAACATTCATTTTAACAAAATTTTGGGTTCCAAATTTTCTCCCCTTTTGTCCCCTCCCCCACCAAACACCAAGCATTCTAATTGCCCCTATGACCAATCTGGTCTCTCTTCTATCATCCCTCTCTGCCCTTGTCTCTATCTTCTCTTTTGTCCTGTAGGGCCAGATAGCTTTCTTTACCGCTTTACCTGTATTTCTTATTGCCTAGTGGCAAGAACATTACTCGACAGTTGTTCCTAACACTTTGAGTTCCAACTTCTTTACCTCCCTCCCTCCCCACCCCTTCCCTTTGGAGGGCAAGCAATTCAATATAGGCCAAATCTGTGTAGTTTTGCAAATGACTTCCATAATAGTTGTGTTGTATAAGACTAACTATATTTCCCTCCATCCTATCCTGTCCCCCATTACTTCTATTCTCGTTTGATCCTATCCCTCCCCATGAGTGTTGACCTCAAATTGCTCCCTCCTCCCTATGTCCTCCCTTCCATCATCCCCCCCACCCTGCTTCTCCCCTTGTCCCCCACTTTCCTGTATTGTAAGATAGGTTTTCATACCAAAATGAGTGTGCATTTTATTCCTTCCTTTAGTGGAATGTGATGAGAGTAAGCTTCATGTTTTTCTCTCACCTCCCCTCTTTTTCCCTCCACTAAAAAGTCTTTTGCCTGCCTCTTTTATGAGAGATAATTTGCCCCATTCAATTTCTTCCTTTCTCCTCCCAATATATTTCTCTCTCACTGCTTGATTTCATTTTTTTAAGATATGATCCCATCCTCTTCAATTCACTGTGCACTCTGTCTCTATGTGTGTGTGCGTGTGTGCATGTGTGTGTGTGTGTGTGTGTGTGTAATCCCACCCAGTACCCAGATACTGAAAAGTTTCAAGAGTTACAAATATTGTCTTTCCATGTAGGAATGTAAACAGTTCAACTTTAGTAAGTCCCTTATGACTTCTCTTTGCTGTTCACCTTTTCATGGTTCTCTTCATTCTTGTGTTTGAAAGTCAAATTTTCTTTTCAGCTCTGGTCTTTTCACCAAGAATGCTTGAAAGTCATCTATTTCATTGAAAGACCAATTTTTCCCCTGAAGTATTATACTCAGTTTTGCTGGGTAGGTGATTCTTAGTTTTAGTCCTAGTTCCTTTGACTTCTGGAATATCCTATTCCATGCCCTTCGATCCCTTAATGTAGAAGCTGCTAGATCTTGTGTTATCCTGATTGTATTTCCACAATACTTGAATTGTTTCTTTCTAGCTGCTTGCAATATTTTCTCCTTAACCTGGGAACTCTGGAATTTGGCCACAATGTTCCTAGGAGTTTCTCTTTTTGGATCTCTTTCAGGTGGTGTTCTGTGGATTCCTTGAATATTTATTTTGCCCTCTGGTTCTAGAATCTCAGGGCACTTTTCCTTGATAATTTCATGAAAGATGATGTCTAGGCTCTTTTTTTGATCATGGCTTTCAGGTAGTCCCATAATTTTTAAATTGTGTCTCCTGGATCTATTTTCCAGGTCAGTTGTTTTTCCAATGAGATATTTCACATTATCTTCCATTTTTTCATTCTTTTGATTTTGTTTTGTGATTTCTTGGTTTCTCATAAAGTCATTAGCCTCTATCTGTTCCATTCTAATTTTGAAAGAACTATTTTCTTCAGTGAGCTTTTGAAGCTCCTTCTCCATTTGGCTAATTCTGCTTTTGAAAGCATTTTTCTTCTCATTGGCTTTTTGAACCTCTTTTGGCAATTGAGTTAGCCTATTTTTCAAGGTGTTATTTTCTTCAGCATTTTTTTGGGTCTCCTTTAGCAGAGTGCTGACCTGCTGTTCATGCTTTGACTGCATGTCTCTCATTTCTCTTCCCAGCTTTTCCTCCACCTCTCTAACTTGATTTTCAAAATCCTTTTTGAGCTCTTCCATGGCCTGAGCCCATTGAGTGGGCTGGGATACAGAAGCCTTGACTGCTGTGTCTTTCCCTGATGGTAAGCATTTTAAGCATTGTTCTTCCTCATCAGAAAGGAAGGGAGGAAATGCCTGTTCACCAAGAAAGTAACCTTCTATAGTCTTATTTCTTTTCCCTTTTCTGGGCATTTTCCCAGCCAGTGACTTGACTTCTGAATATTCTCTTCACACCTACTTGGCCTCCGGATCCTCCCAGCCAGCGCTTTGGGTCTGAGATTCAAATGCTGTTTCCCAGCCTCAGGGCTTTGGGTGGGGGCAGGGCTGCTATTCAGTGTGAGATTAAGTTCAGGTGTTCAGGTGGGGGCAGGGATGCCTCAGGGGCTCAGTTCCCTCAGGGGGTTTATGCAGAGACCTTCAACAATGGATCCAGGTTCCTGCCTGCTTTGGGAGCCCTGGTCTGCTCCCACCTCTGCTTCTGCCTCCCAAGGGGGCCTGAGTTATGGGGGCACCCCACTCCCCTCTCGACCCGCCAAAGAGACCCTCTCACTGACCCCCATCACCTGTGGGTGGAGGGACCCGCGCAGCTGCTGGAGATCCCATCCCTGAAGCCCGCTTGGATCTGCTCATCTTGGTGCCACGGCCACGGCAGGGCTGTACTTGGCTCCCAGTCTGTGGCGCCCAGTCCGTGGCACAAAGGACCTTTTTGCGAGAGGTTTGCAGGTCCCTCTGGAACAGAAATCTCCTTTGCTCCAATGTTCTGTGGCCTCTGGTCCTGCAGAATTCTCAGTGAGTTGCTATTTACAGATGTTCTATGGGTTGTGGGTTCGGAGCTATGTGTATGTGTGTCTTTCTACTCTGCCATCTTGGCTCCGCCCCTGAAGCTGGTTTTGAACAAAGGTCTTCCTGACTCTAGGCCCACCACTCTATCTACCATACCCCATAGTTACCTATAAAAATGGGAAAAGTCAGGAAATGTAGTAACCAGTACTTGAAACCTGCTGTAGTGGCACATGCTTGCTATTCCTGATGTAGGGAAGGCTCACGTTGACAGATCTCTTGAGCCTAGGTTTTCTAGACTATAGTAGTAGGCTGAATCAATCAGGTATTGGCATTAAATTTGGTACTGATGCCCCTGGGGGAAGCAAATGAGGGGTAGTGTCATGTTGCCTAAGGGGGAGTGAAGCAGTTCAAGTTAGAGATGGATTAAATCAGAGGTCCCATGATGATGAGGATGGGACTGGGGCTGTGAGTGGCCTCTGCACTTCCAGTTTGGGTAAGATGGAGAGACCCATTCTTAACACAAATTACCAAACAAAAGAACAAGTTCAGGGAGAAGGTAGTAGAAGTCCAATTGGGTTGGCTCATAGAGTGGGTCAAGGAGAATGGTTTGAAGTACAGATAGAAAGTTAGATAGGAACCATATTGTGGAGGCCTTTAAATGACAGACTGAAGTGTTTGTGTATTTTATGGTGAAGTGGCAAGGTACTGGAGACTTTTGAGCCAAGGAATTCCATGATCAGATATTTGTCTGAGGAAAATGATTTTGACTGTGTGGAAGATGGATTAGAGAGGGACAAAGGGACCCTAATTAGGAGTCAATAGTCCAGGAAGGAGGTGCTGAAGGCCTTTAGTGTAGTAGTAGTGCGACTAGAGAGAAGAGGACAGATTTGAGAGATATCTCAAAAAGAGATAAAATTGATTACACTAGGCAACTAAGTGGATATAGGGAGAGGGGATTGATGTAAAGGAAAGAGTTGAAGATGACTCTTGGTGTTTTAAAGTTCAGGAAATGTGCTGACGTCTCTAATACAAAAAAAGGAATTTGGAGGAGATTTTGAAAGATGTAGGGGAAAATATAATGCATTCATTTGAAGAGATGTCAAAGTCAAGGTATCTAGGGAACATTCAAATAAAGATGTCCAATGAACCAAGGCTGGACACTGGGAGGTAGGGGGAGGAAAAGAGAAAGGGGGAAAGGGGGTGGTAGATAAAAAGGGGAGAGAGAGAGAGAGAGAGAGAGAGAGAGAGAGAGAGAGAGAGAGAGAGAGAGAGAGAGAGAGAGAGAGAAGAAATTCAGCACAGAGCCCATTGAATATCAACATTAAGAGGGTAGAAGATGAATAATTATACAACAAAATAGACCTATAAAGAGTGTTCAGTCACATAGGAGGAGGACTGAGAATGATCAGTGCCAAGGAGGCACGGGCATATGATATCAAAAGAACCAGAGAGTTTAAAGAGAATGAAGACTGAATAAGATTGAACTGGGTTTTAATAGCTCAGTAGTTGTTCTTATTAAATTCTTCCTACTGAAGAAATAGAAAAAAAATTATACCATGTGAAATGATATTACACTCACAGGTATTTTGTTGGTTTTTTATAAGTCACACAGATTTTCAGTAAAATTTAGAACTTGACATTTTTTCTGTATTTCCTCACCCATAATTAGTTTTTAGATTTACACTTCTAAGTGACATAATTTCTTTTTATATTCAATCTCATTTTTTTCATTCACAGCATTTACTGTATTAGTTTTGCATTTATCCTGAATCCTTACTCTGAATCCAAGTTTCTCAGAACTCAACTTAAATATATAAAAATAGTCAGTAAATATCCTATCCTTTTCATCCTTCCATTGCAGAGGAAATTAATTTCATTCTAAAACTCTTCTCTTCACACTTAATGAAATCGTAATATTACAGTGGATTGGAATTGGCTGAAGAAGATATTGTTATATTTTTTGAGTACATGGTAAAATAGCAAGCCATTGTAGAACCAGGATTGAGTGTTGGGTCAGCTATGATGATAGAACCTTAAACAAAGCTCCAAAGAGGAAACTACTTAGAGCATGAGTTGTGGAATAGGGAGAGGAGAGAGCCTCTGCCTCTTGCCTTTCTCCCCTATTGACTAGTGGGACATTTTGTGAATTTAAAAAGGTCAGAGATTTTGGATTATTAAAGAGTGCTAGAGGTGGAGTTAGGAAGACCCAAGTTTCAATCCTGCCTTATATATTTTATACTTATGTGACTCTAAGACGTCACTTATCCTTTCTGAATCTCACTTTTCCTCATTGGTAAAGTGGTCATGGGGGCAACTAAAGGGCACAGTGGTTAGAGTGCTGGCTCTGGAGTTAGGACGGCCTCTGTTCAGATTTGACCTCAGATACTTACTGGTTATGTTTCCCTGATGCTTAGTTCTGCCTCAGTTTCCCCATCTGTAAAATGAACTGGAGAAGGAAATGGTAAACCACACCAGTATCCTTTTCAAGAAAACCCCAAATGGGGTCACAAAGATTTATATTTGACCAATCAATTAAACAGTAACAAAATAGTCATAACAACATCTAATTCACAGTGGTATTGTGAGATAAACAAGCAAGCATTTATGAAGTGCCTATTATATACCAGATAATGTGTTAGGTGTTGGAGATACAAAGAAAAATAACAGTAAAACAGTTCCTGACCTCATTAGGTTTTCATTCTAAAGGGGGAGATAACAGATCCATATATAACTATATACAAAATACATATAAAGGAGATATAAATTAACCTTTGAGGAAAAAAATATTAACTATTGGGATACCCTGAAAAGCCTCCTGCTGAAGACTTCACTTGAACTGACTTAAAGAAAACCAGGGATTCTAGGATGTAAAGGTTGGGGGAGGGGAGAGTTCCAGACATGGGGGATAGCCACTGCAAAAGCATGGAGATGGGTGATGACATATCTCATGCAAAGAAGAACAAGCATTTTATTATGGCTGCATCTAAGAGTGTTTTGATGAGAGTAATGTGTAAGAATACTGGAAAGATAGGAAAGGAGACAGATTATTAAGAGCTTTAAATGCCAAAAAGGAGGAATTTTATTTGATCCTAGAAATAATAGGGAGCCACTGGTCTTTATTGAAAGGGGATGACATGGTCAGATCTATATTTTAATAAGATCATTTTGACACCTGTGTAGACGATGGAATGAGAGATTGGAGACTAACTAGGAGGTTATTGAAATAGCCTAGGTAAAAGGTGATGAGAGCCTGAACTAGAGTGGTAGCTGTGTGAACAATGAGAGTTATAAACAAAGGTATAAGAGAAATAGTCAGGGGAAAATGACAAGGCTTTGCAGTGGGTTAGGTATGTAAAATGAGTTAGGACGAGGAGTTGAGGATAACACTAAGGTTGAAAATCTGAGTGACTAGGAGTATAAGGATTGTCTTATTGAAGTGATAGACCAGTTTAGATTAAACTGTATACATAAAATGTTTCCTGAATCTTACAGTGTTACATAACTGTAGTTATTGTTTGTTGAATGAATGAATTCATATGTTAAGGTGTATAATCAGTGGGCTAAATTCAGTTCTTAAAAATGTTTAATCCAGTAAAAATATACAAACATAACTGGTTATTTTGTCTACGTAAAGCTATATAACTAGTTTAACAGAAATATTTAACTCTTCAGTTTATTGTTTTGGTTTCAGAGAGCCTGAATGGCTCCCTTCCCCCAGGAGAGTGAACCTTTCCTTCCTTCCTTCCTTCCTTCCTTCCTTCCTTCCTTCCTTCCTTCCTTCCTTCCTTCCTTCCTTCCTTCCTTCCTTCCTTCCTTCCTTCCTCTCTCTCTCCTTCTCTCCTTCTTTCTTTCTTTCTTTCTTTCTTTCTTTCTTTCTTTCTTTCTTTCTTTCTTTCTTTCTTTCTTTCTTCTCTCTCTTTCTCTCTCCATCTGTCTCTCTCTCTGTCTCTGTCTCTGTCTCTCTTTCTCTATTTCTCTCTTCTATTTTTGGTCCTTATTCCCTATCACTACAGTGGAGATAATAAAGCCTGAAGTAGACTGCCATATTAAGAGATGTGATGAAAATAAATGAGGAAATAAGGTTATTGTTTCAGTTTAAGAGAAGAGCCAGGAAGAGGTTGGAAGATTCTTTCAAGGTTCAGAGAAGTGTTGCCTCAGTATCATAGTCCTAGCTACTTTGGCAAACCTAAATTCCAAACTTTTTGAGGTTTAAGTTCTGGTTTATGAAACAAATTTTAAAGGAATAAATGACTCAAGACCATCGAAAAAAGGAGGGATCTTGTTCAAATTTTAAAAGTCCTATTTTCAGGTCAGGAAGTTCTGTTTGCTAAAAGACATTTCTGTTTGCAAGTTGGACATACCAAAAGCAAACCCCATTTCTTTTGCAATCTCCATTTCTTAAAACAGAAAGTGAATAGATAATCATGTGTGACATTTTATAATATTTCTGTTTTGTATGCAATCATTTTTTTAGATGAATTTCCGTTTGAGGCTAACCTTTATTCCTGAAGTGTCATATCAAGTTCCTCTTATTTTATTTATTGCAATTACTTATGATTCCTTAATGTGAGGTTTCTGTAGAACACAGCAACTGCCATCTGTTACTCTGCTAACATCATAACATCCCAATATGATTAAAAAGGAGGGGAGATAAATATGTAGTTTCAAAAGATGGAACTTGCTTTAAGATTCTAAATTAGAATTTAAGGTAAAGAAGGTGAAAATTAAACAAACTTTCCAAATGCTAACTCTTATCTTCATGTGACTGCTTCCAAATTTAGGTGCCATTTTAAACTAAGCTTCTACCATTATCATGGTAGGAGAGGAGCCACCAAGAAGTCTTGGGACTTGCATTTGAATGACAGCTACACAAGATGAGAAAGGATTTTAAGGTTATGACTTTCTTCACTGAAGACAATGACCACATTGAGGAGATCACAGATCTGTTGGGGTAGTGCAGTGCAAGAGCCATCCATGTGCAAGGGCCTTGACTCTGCAGACCCTCTCCCCTTCTTGGTTTCAGACTATATTATACTCTAGAACTACAGAATGTTAGAGCCAGAAGTGTAGAATTTCAGGTATAATCCTCTCTTTCGGCAGCTAGGTAACCCAGTGAATAGACCAGTGAGGCTAGAGTTAGGAAGATAAATTCAAGTCTGGCCTCGGACACTTACTAGCTGCAGGATCTGTGCAAGTCACTTAATTAATCTCTGTTTGCTTCAGTTTCCTTAACTGTAAGATGGGGGTAATAATAACACTTATGAGGATCAAATGAGGTAATATATATAAAGTGTTTAGGCCAGTGCCTGAGGTATTTTAGGGGCCATATTAATGCTTATTCCTTCTTCCTGTTCCTTCTATAGGCAGCTAGGTGGCACAGTGAATACAGCTCTGAACTTAGAATCAGGAAGATTCATCTTCCAGAATTCAAATCCAGCCTCAGACACTTACTAGCTGTGTGACCCTGGGCAAGTCCCTTACTCTTATTTGTCTCAGTCTCCTCATCTGTAAAATGGGCTAGAAAAGGAAATGATGAACCACTTCAGTATCTTTGCCAAGAAAACTCCAAAGAGTTGAACACAACTGAATAACAATGATATCCCTTCTATTCTGCAATGTAATCAGAAATGCTTATTTTGTTTAAAATTCTGTTGAGAATTAAAAAAAAAAATAAATTAAAGTTATGAAGACTTTCAGTAGATCAGCAGCCTGGAATGAACACTGAAGAGGGAGCTGTGCTCAGTTGAATAAAAGTGGTATCCCTGCTGAATATCTATGTTGAATATTCTTCCCCTGCTATGGTTAAGTAAATCTTTACTTAACTGTCCAAACTAACAAATAAACAAACAAACATAACAGCCTGATCCTTATCCTAACTAAGCTCTAGGAGGTTTATAATTATGAATACTTAGATTTTTGTGAAATATATTGAGAGGAAATTTCTATATTGTCTTGTCAAACATGATTTTTATAGAACTAATTGTGTTGTGACATATACAAACCATGGAAGACTGAAACTGTATATGGCTCTTAAATCATTTAAAGAGAGATCAGTTTTCCTCTGAGAGGCCAATGGTTATGTGGCATGATTTACAAAAATCATTAAAGGGAAACCTGTTTACAACAAATCCTGGAAGACTGTGGAAAGAGATGTTGTTGTAAGTGTGATTTTCCATAGCTGCCAGTTCCCATGAGCTAGATAAGGAAGCCTAAGGGGAGACTCAGAAAGGGTTGGAAGAAATGAGAGCAGAGTGGGGAAAGGAAGAAATTGATTTTAATATCAGCTTTTAGAACAGACTTGTGTTCTATTATAATCATCAAAGTGTCTTAAATTATACCCTTGGGATTTTGCATCCTAATACTTTGGCTTTAAAAAAATTCTATTGGAATTTTGCTTTTATTTTCATTGTGGAAAGAGGTTAGATTTGGAAAGAAAATCATCTTTTAAAAAGTGCTATGTGAAATGAGGAAGTCCCCAAACCAAGGAGCTAGCATTACCTGAGGATATGAAAAGGAAGTGGTTTAGGACACTTGTCAATCACAGTCATAATCAGAGAACCACTATGGTCACCACATCCTACTCTTACCAGCCATTATCGGTTGCAGGGCAGATGGTGGCACTTTAGCTGGATAGCATACTAATGATAACTGCTCAGAGGAAAAAAGGGATACAGGGGTATTTTTATACCTAAAGTGAGAAATTTTCATCACCAAGGGAATTATCCATTTTTTTTGTCAAAAAAAAAATCACAAACCCTCAATCTGTGGAAGTACAGAATACCAAACTAGTTTTTTTTAAATGTTTTGTAAATAGTTATAAAGAAGGAAGATACTTGAATATGTTAGAAAAGGAATAATAAGGGGCAGAGCTAAGATGGCAGAGAAAAGGCAGGGACTCACTGAACTTCCAAATTCCCTTCCAAGCAACTTTAGGTAACACCTCAAAATGATTTCTGGAATGGCAAAACCCACAAAAGAATGTGGTGAAACAATTTTCCATCCCAAGACCACTTAGAACATCAACAGGAAATGTATGTTGTACTAAGGTGGGAGTGGAGCACACTCTAGCTTCAGTGCAAGCTGAACCATCATTAGGCCTTGGGGGAGTGACTGAATTAGCTGCAGCCCAGCAGTTTCCAGAGCTCTTAGTTCACAGACAGTAAGGGGGTTGGGCAACTGGTCAGAAGGAGATTACAGGAATCCTTTTGCTGGCACTGGGTGCAAGACTCTGTTGCATTGCCTGTACAGGGATCTAGATTGCAATCCTCTATGGCAGTCCTAGAGTTAAAAGGAGCACTAGTATACCAGAATTTGCAGCCACAAGGGAATGGGGACCCTGATCATAGTTCCAAGGCAGTAAAGAGTGCTTATGATCACTCACAGACTAGAACACAGGCCAGGAGAATAGTAAACTCATCTCTTCTTGGATCATACCACTTTGGAAGAACTGAAAACTGAGAGACCCCTGAAATATCTCTGAAAATATCTGCTTAGAAAGTTTGAAGTTTGGGACAGGTCCCCTTCCACCCTGGAAAATTAAAAGTTGAGGTGTTGGCTGGGAAAATGAGCAAACAAAAAAAGATCCTGACTATATAAAATCACTATGGTGACATGGAAGATCAAGACAAACTAGGAACACAACAAAGTCAAAATTGCTACATTGAAACTCTCAAAAAAAATTGAATTGGTCCCAGGCCCAAAAAAGAATTCCTGGAAGAGCTCAAAAGGAAATAAATAAGAGTGGTAGAAAAAAAAATTTTGGGAAAAATGAGAATGATACAAGAAAATTCTGAAAAAAAAGAGCCAATAGCTTGATAAAGGAAGCACCAAAAATACTGAAGGAAATAATACTTTAAAAACAGGTAAAAAAACTCCAAATGTTAAAAAAGGCACAAAAATCCACTGAAAAGAAGAACTGGATAAAATACAGAATTGTACATCTGGAAAAAGGAGGTACAAAAATGCACTGAGGAGAAGAACTCCTTAAGAAGTAGAATTGGTCAAATGGAAAAGGAGATACAAAATCTCTCTGAAGAAAATAATTCCTTAAGGAGTAGAATTAGACAAGTGGAAACTAATGATTCTATGAGACATCAAAAAGCAATATAACAAATCAAAAGAATGAAAAATTAGAAGAAAATGTGAAATCATTCATTTGAAAAATAACTGATCTGGAAAATAGACTGAGGAGTGATAACTTAAAATTTATTGGACTACCTGAAAACTAGGATTAAAAAAATAGCCATTATCTTTCAAGAAATAATTAAGGAAAGCTTCTCTGATATTCTACAACAAGAGGGTTAAATAGAAATAGAAAGAACACACTGATCACGTCTTGCAAGAGACTCCAAAATGAAAATTACCAGGAATACTATAGCCAAATCCCAGAGCTCCCAGGTTGAGGAGAAAATACTACAAGCAACCAGAAAGAAAGAGTTCATATATCATGTAGCTACAGTCAGGATCATACAAAATTTAGCAGCTTCTAAATTAAATGAGTGAAGGTCTTAGAAAATTATATTCTGGAGAGCAAAGGAGCTAGGATTACAACCAAGAATCACTTATTCAGCAAAGCAGAATATAATCAGTGGAGTTGTAAACTGATCCAACCATTCTGAAGAGCAATTTGGAACTATGCCTAAAGAGCTATCAACCCCTGCATATACAATATTTATAGCAGCTCATTTAGTGATGGCAAAGAACTGGAAATTGAGGGGATGCCCATCAATTGGGAAAGGCTGAACAAGTTGTGTTATATGATTCTGATGGAATACTATCGTGCTATAAGAAATGAGAAGCAGGATATTGTCAGAAAAACCTGGAATTACTTATGTGAACTGATGTAAAATGGCATGAGCAGAACCAGGAGAAAACTGTACACAGTAACAGCAATATTATGTAATGATCAATGGTGCATGACTTAGTTATTTTCAGCAATATAGTGATCCAAGATAATTCCAAAGGACTTATGATGAAAATACTATCCATCTCCAGAGAAAGAGTTGAGTGAGTCTGAATGCAGATCAAAGCATGCATTTTTTACTTATTTTTCTTGTTGTTTTTGGTCTGTCATTTCTCTCACAACATGACTAATATGGAAATATGTTTTGCATGACTGCACATGTATAAACTATATTAAATTGCTTGCCTTCTCCATGAAGGGGGAGGGAGGGAAGGAGAGCATTTGGAACATAAAATTTTAAAAAAAGAATGTTAAAAATTGCTTTTACATGTAATTTGGGAAAAATAAACTATGGAAAAAGAAAAGGAACAATAAAAATAAGATAAGAACAAAAATCAAATGAAAAGATATGTAAAATGCTTTGTAAACCTTAAAGCACTAGATCAAATCATGATATTAATGAGCTACCCATACTATGAAATAAAAATATGTGAGGATAAACGTACATATACCTTAGTATACCTACATATACACAAGAATAATAAAGAATTTACATAGAGCATTAAGGTTTGCAAGGTACTTTACATATATCCTCTCATTTGATCCTCATCACAACACTGAAGAAGGTGCTATTATTATCAGCATTTTATAGAAGAGGAAACAGGTTGAGAGAGGTTGTCTTGCCCAGGGTATACAGCTAAGTAAGTGGCTGAGTGTTAGTCAAATTTGCTTTCCAGATTCCCCAAGCATACAACTCTATCAGCTATGCTATCTAGTTGCCAATTATAAATGTAGTCATCATGGTCCTAAATGGGCATACCTTGATAAGTGGTGACGAGATATGGGAAATGCTATGTCTGGTCCAGAAATCTAAAGGGAAAGGGAAGAAGGTTATGCATTTCTCTCATACATCACATAATAGTGCCAGCCAACAGCAGAGCTTGACTGAATTATGAATAGCAGGATGTCTAGAAAGTTAGCAGTAAGGCAAGCAAGAGTGGTGTGCCCTATTGTGTCTCTGCAGGCTTGTGCCAGCCAGGAGTACGACTTGATCTTTTTGTAGTCTGTGGGGTTTCCAGAAGTCTATGAGGAAACAGGAAATAGTGACGCCCTTCTTGCCACCAGCAACATCATATTTAGATGTGTTGAGCTCTATCTAAAAGTGCCTGCTTAGGTTTTCATAAACTTTACAAATTTGTGACAGATAACAAATCATTTTATCACCTATACAGTATGAAAAACCTAGGAAACCTGAGGAACATAGGAATGAAATTGAGGATGCCCCCTCAGACCTTAGCACTCACATGCTATTAGTTATCAAAGGGTCCTTCCTCTCCTCTTTGATTAAAAATGAAAGCAAGCCCATCATCAGAGATGGGACATTATGTAATTTCTTAAGATGAATGTGACTCAGGGGCACCTAGGTGGCACAGTGGATGGAGTATTGTTCCCGGAGTCGAGGACCTGAGTTCAAATCCAGCCTCAGACACTTTCTAGTTGTAGGAACCTGAACAAATCATTTAACCCCAGTTGCCCCCCCTAAAAATGAATATGATACAGTTTGGTATTTTTCTTTTTAAAAATTTTATGGATACCTTTTGTTTTTAATATAAACGTCATTTATGAATACACTCCTCCATCTTTTCCTACTCAGCAATCATTCTTTCTAACAAAGTGTAAAAAGAGGGGACAAAAGTGCATTTCACTAAAACTAACCAACACATTAGTTAAATCTGATAGTATAATCTATTTTCTACACCCATAGTTCTCCACTTCTCCAAAGAAGGAAAGAAATCACATTTTCTCATCTCCTTTTCAGGGACTAGCTTGATCATGATAATTAGATAGCAAGCAATTTTTTGTTTGTTTTTGTTGTTTCTATTTACATTATTGTAATCTTTTATTTATTCTTCTCCCTGTTTTATATATTTTTCTCTTCACCACCTCATTTTATGTGTCTTACCATCCTTCTCTGAGTTCTTGCTGTTTACCCTTTCGTACAGCACAGTAGTATTCCATTACATTCACGTAGCGCAATTTATTTATCCATTCCCCAATAAACATTGTTTTCAGCTCACAACCACAAGTGCTGCTATGAATATTTTGGTGTTAGTTATGTACACTTCAGTTTGTCTACGCCAGATGTGAGTAATAGTAAAAACAATTTTAAATACTGGATTGTGAACAATTTTTTAATTTATATTTTGCCTTCAGTTATTTTTTAGTCTTGTCTGACTATGACCCCATATGGCAAAGATAGTGGAGTGATTTGACATTTCATTCTTCAATTCATTTTATAGATGAGGAAACTGAAGGGAAAAAATGTTATTTACCTTGTCTAGGGCCACACAGCTAATAAGTGTCTGAGGCCCGATTTGAATTCAGGAAGATGAGTTTACCTGATTCTAGGCCCAGCACTCTACCCACTGTGCTACCTAACTACCTCATATGTGGACATTAGTCAAAACAAAAAGTAAAGATATATAGCAATTTATCTGAGCTTAAATGTACCTGTTCATTTTGGGCACACCTCAGTGTTCTAAACTGCACCCCCCCCCACATACATACCGTATATAGATCTGCATATTAACTTGATGAAAATTTAATATTTAATACTCAATATAAAGAAACACAAATATCTAAGTTTGAGCTTGTGCCTGACTCTGCTTAAACTTATTATCTGTAATTACTTAATTAAAAATTTTGTTTTCCTTTTTAAAACAAAACATGATATAAGTGGCTAGAGTACTAGACCTGAGGTCAGGAAGGCAGCATCAAATTCCATCTTAGATATTTTTAGCTATATGACACAGGATAGGTCACTTGATTTTCCAGTTTCTTCTTCTGTAAAATGGGGATAATAATGGCAACCATGTCACAGTGGTGAGGTTTGACTCAAATGAAGTAATATACATGAATCCTTTGTCAAAAGTAAGGACTGTATCATATTTTAATCCTCAAACCTCTACATTTGTGGACTTTTAAAACAGGTTATATACAACTTGAGAGTTAGAGTAGTATAATATAAAGTACCAGATTTGGGGGTCAGAGGACCTGGTTTCAACTCTAAACTCAGATACTTGCTACAGTGGGCTCTGTGACTTGTAAAACACATAAAACACCCCAGTCTTGGCCTTCCTGAAACTATCACAAATCACTTACTTGCTCATTTTATTTGAGACATTGAGGCATCAGAATGTAGCTTGAATTTCTATTTTAAGCATGAGGGAAAAAAGAATAATTCTCTGTAGCTCACTAATTGGGTCTAGAGCTAGTCCCATCTGTTAATTGTATATATTTAATTTGCTTATAAAACTACTTTCATTATTGTCTTCAAGAAGATATTTTTTTGTCTGGAATTTCATCTTTTTGAAATTGCCTTTGTTTTTGTTTGTTTGTTTTGGGGAAAGGAATTAATTCTCTTTGAGTCCAAAACAAAAAAAAATCTTTAAAAGAAAGGGAACTTGTTTTAAGTGGATTTAAAAAAATTCTAATTTTATTAATACTTTGTTTTTTATATAGTATATTTCTGAAGATATCCTTCCTCCTTCCATACCCAGCAAACTCTCCTGGTAACATAGTTGTAACTGATTCTTCAGCTGTCTGTTTTGTTGTTGTTGTTACATGGAGGCAGCAAATATAGAGAGCTATCCTCTGAGGCGTAAAGAATGGGTTCAAGCCCCTCTCTGACACACACTGCTCAGGTGACCCTGGGAAAACAAAGTAAGCTATCAGAGCTCTAGGAAACTCTTTTAAAGCTAGATAACTTATAAGAAGTTGCTGACCTGCACTGGTAGATTGACCTTCTCACTGGGAACTGCCTACACCAATGAAATCTGTCTGTCTGTGTTCGTCCTTCGTTTGCTGTCCTAGTCCTTGGCTAGAAACAAAGAGATATTGTGACTATTTTTTTTGTAGGGGGCAAAGGGGTGTTGTCTCAGAATTTTATCTGAGGTATTTAAGAGTTGTTTAGAGGGTTAGATTGGGAGAGCTCAGCAGAAATGCTCAATTCATTGTGCCATCTTTGCGCTACCCCTCCTCCTTTCATTTTTAGTAGATGCTGTCACATGTTGTCTGATATTGACTAATTCCTTGGCATTTGAATTGCTTCTGGAAAAATACTGTGGGCAATGTTTTTTCTTTCTAGATTGTCCTTTTCTCTTGGATATTCTCTTTTCTCTAGGTTTTCACGCTATTGCTTTCTCTTGGTTCCCTAGCTGCCTGTATGACCACTCCTCACTTTCTTTTTCTGGATTAAGTTATGCCTACTAACAATGGATATTCTCCAATACCCATTAGACCTTGGACATCTCTTCTTTTTCTGTACTATCTTTCTTGATCATCTCATCGGCTCCCACAGATTGAATTACCATCTCTATGCAAATGATGCTTAGATAAATAAGGCACTGGCCTTGAAGTAAGGAGGATCTGAGGTCAAATGTGGCCTCAGACACTTACTAGCTATGTGACTGTAAGTCACTTAACCTGCTTGCCTTAATTCACTTGAGAAGGAAATGGCAAACTATTCTAGTATCCTTGCCAAGAAAAACCCATGGACAATATTGATGTGTTATGTTCCATGGGGTCACAAAGAGTTGGACTGACTGAGAATAATTGTCAGGGCTGTTTTGTGGATCAAATGAGATATTTGTAAAGGGCTTAGCATAGTGCCTGGCACCTAGTAGCTAGCACTACATAAATGTTAATGATTGTTAGTAGTTATTATATATTTATCCACCCCTAACTTATCTCCTGACTTCCAGTCTCACATCTCCAACTGCCTTTGGAAATCTTGAACCATATATCTTATAGACATCTTAAACCAATGAAATCACAGGTTTAGTGATCTACCTATTTTTAACTGAATAATTCTTTAATCTCCTTTAATAAATCTTTAATTCTTTTAATCCTTGAATTTTATTCCATCTATATTGTGTCCCATTTCTGCATATGGACCTTAACATATTAATTCATTAATCAGTAAGCATTTATCAGATGACTTCACTTACCAGATGATTACTATGTTCAAGGCAGAGGTTAAAAATGTGATCTAGTGCCTTCCTTCTTGAAGTGTATAGTATACCAGTGGTGGGAATATGGAGGATACAGTAAGATAAGTGTAACAAATGATAGGAAGAAGAACACACTAAGACAAAGTACTCTAGGAAAATTTGAGATGGGAGAGAATGCTTTCAACTGGGAGAGTCAGGGAAGGCATCTTGGTTGAAGTAGTTAAGACACGACTTGACTTGAGCCCCAAAGGAACAGAAGGTTTCTGAAAGCTGGAGATGATGGAGTTCATTTCAGAGATAGAGGAAGGCCTGGAAAAATATATGGAGGCAGAGTGCATGTTGAGTTCAGGGGGTGGATGATAATCCAGTTTGATAGAAGTTAAGTTTGTAAAAAAAAAAGGTAATACGAAATAATATTAGAAAGGTAGATAGAAGTTAGATTACAGAGGCCTTACATGCCAGGGTAAGGGGCCTATATTTTATCCTAGAAATAATAGGGAATTGTTGAAGCTTTTTTTTTTGAGGAGGAAAGTGACATGATATGACCTGATACTGGGAATCAGGAAGATCAATAATGATGTTATTACAATAGTGTAGCCAAGAGGTAATAAAGGACTGAACTAGGGTGGTGGGATTATGAAAAGAAAGAGGGTATAAAATAAGATGCAAGAGATGTTATGATGCAGGGGCTTTTGGGAACTTTGATTTCATCTCCCTATAGAGGGTGAGAACAAAACCATCAATATCTCATTGAGAAAACTGAGTACATATCAATGATTAAGAATGAATTTATTAACCTGGGTCACTGTGGATCAGTCACCCCTTTGTTCTACATGTATCAAAGAGGAGATTGTTTTCTTTATAGGGAGAATCCTTGGTATAGTAATAAAAGCTGTAGGTATTTGGAGTAAAGGTGGACTTAACTAGAATGTGGAAGGTTAGGAGGTTGCCTCTTTAGCAACTTAAAATTCATTTTTCTTTAGAGATGAGAAAATTAAAATTCATCCAGTCATTTTCTTATTGATGCTTATGTACAGTTAATTGAGTTTGTTCTGTAACTGCCCAAGTTATTTCTTTGTTTCTGAAGTTAGAATTCAGCTTGCCTGTAATAAGTTAAGTTTAGAAATCTAGTTCTCTTGCTAATCACTTTCCTATTCCTATCTCAAGAAATTTTGCCAACCTTGGGGATGCACTTTGCCCTAATGGAGTGGAGCCTCATATCTTTATACCACCAATCTATCCTTCTAGGATGAGGTCTGGGCTCTTGTTTTTGACTTTTCAGGTAGTTCCAAACAATGAACTCTTCTCAGACACTGGAGGGAAAGGAGGTGGTTGTTGCTAACACCTCATTTCCAACTTCTAACCAATCATATTGTTCCTTTTGTGTTAGTTATATAACCAATTGTGTTACCCTCAGCCCCATGATATCACTTAACCTGTTTTTTTTCTTTGTTTTCTATTCCCCAAAACCTATAGAAGGGGAGCAATTCTTTTGTTTGCAGTCTTTGGCTAGAAACTAAGGCAGTCATTGACCTATCTTATTCTGGGGCTCATACCTTGTTAATAAAATATTATTTTTCTCAGACAAACATGCCTTGGTTTATCCTTTTGTTAAATTTTTATTTGTGACTGAGAAGAGCTCACTTCTTTAGGTAGTAAAACTAAAGGCCTGTATAAGTCCCCAAGGGATGGGTAGGACTCACTGGAATGTTAGGGAGTTGCTTATTTAGCTATCTCAAATTTATTATCTTTCCAAGGGCAGCACAAATCCCAGAGTGGTGGTGTGAGTTGGAAAGACTACATAGGTTCTTGGAGAAGACTCCTAAGCAAAATCTTTGAATCTTTCAAATGAGAAGAGACCCAGACATGAGCTGCATTGTGTTATGTTCTTAAAAATTGATTGTGATTCATTAGGCTTCTTTCCCTCCCTAAAGACTTCCCCCCTTATCTCTAATAAGAATATAACACTTTGTTCTTAACAATGGCATTCCAGCTTCCATTGCCTTTCATATATCTTGTCATTCCCACACAGGATAAAAGAATCCTGAGTTGGGAAGGACCTCATAAGTCATCTATCCCAAATCATACCTGATTAAGATTCCTTACCATAATACCTACAATAAGTGGGCATCCAATCTTTCCTTGGAGAAGTAATATGGTGTATTGGATTGAGTCCTGTATTTGAAATAAGGTGAGTTCAGGTTGGTATCCAGTTCTGATCTTACTAGTTGGTGAGTCATATCATCTTTCTGAGACTCAATTCCCTTAATGGAGATGATACATTGGAATATAGACCTTACAGACTTGTTTGGAAAGAAAGTGATCTATAAAACTTTAAGGCAATATACTGTGTTATTATTTTTGTGATTATTGCTATTATCTTGAAGTGTTCTAGCAACAAAGAAACTCACTGCTGATCAAAGTTTTCTATTTTATTTTTGGATAGCTGTAGTTGTTAGGAAAGTTTTTTCCTTAGCATCTTTTTTCTTATATTGATACATTTTGCTTTCACACAGCAAAAGCATCCCAGGAAACACAAATAACATCTCTCAACAAAATACATTCCCCAAGAACAGTTAAACAAAATTGTTCAGAAGAAGGAATGTAATTGTTACTATGCACTACATTTTCTGCTTCTATTACCAAAAAAAGGAAGATGTATATTAAAAATTATAAAGTATTATAAAGTTAAAACTTTAATGGTTTGGTACCAATGTTATCTACTGTCTTTGACTTGAATTTTGCTGTCTTTTAATGTGGTCTTCCATTTACATCAGTGGTCCTTAACCTTTTGTGTCATAGAACCCTCGTTTATAAAATTTTATTTTTTTCAATTACACATAAAAACAGTTTTTAACATTTTTAAAAAAAACTTTGAGTTGCAAATTCTTTCCCTCCCTTCTTCCTCACCACTCTCCTTGAGGAAGCAAGCAGTTTGATATACATTATACATGTACAGTCATAAACCCCTTTTGGTAAAATGGTAAAGCCTATGAATTCCTCATAATAATGTTTGTTGCCTTGTTGAAGGAAATGCTAAAGTTCAGTTCCTCACCCAAGGACACAAACATCCTGAAATTTATTAATGGATCTCCAGGGGGATCCATAGATCCAAGATGAAGAACCCTTGATTTACATTGTTGCAGTTGCTCTTTTGGCTCTTCTTTTCCCCTCTGCTGCACTCCATAGGAGTCTCCCTATACAACTGAATTCTCTGATTCATTTTCCAGCAGAAGCTTCTCTGCTGACCTCCAGTCTCATATTGTCAACTGCTATTGGATATCTCAACCCAGATGTCCCATAGAACTTAAACTCAATATGTCTAAGCCCAAACTCATTATCTTCCTTCTACCCCAAGTTATCCCCATTTCTTAACTTCCCTATTGCTGTTGAGGGTCCTACCAAGTCTGACCCAGTGTTATAGCTTAGGTATTATCCTTAACTCCTTATTCTCTCCCCCATCATATCCTTACCATATCCAATCTATTGCCAAGTCCTGCTGATTATATCTTTGTAACATCTCTTGTAATCATGGTTCCCACCCACCCACCCCCATTCAATAAACTACAGTGATTCCCTCTCATCTCCAGGACAAAATAGAAAATCCTCTGTTTGACTTTTAAAAGCCCTTCATAAAAGGCCCCTCCCTATCTTTCCAGTCTTCCTACACCTTACTTCCCACCAAATACCCTTAACTTTGAATGACACTAAACTTGACATTCCTTAAAAAAGATCCTCCATCTTCTAAATCCATGTATTTTCACTGACTGTCCCTATTCCTGGAATATTCTCTCTCATCTCTCTCCTGGCTTCCATGACTTCCTTCAGGTTTCAATTAAAATGCTACCCTTTTGAAAGAATCCTTTGCTAATCTCCCTTAACGCTAGTGCCTTTCTTATATGATTATCTCCAATTTATCCTATCTATATCTTGTCTATACATCATTGTCTTCATATTGTCTCCACTCCACTATTCTTGTATGAAATCATTAGAAAACAAAACAAAACGTTTTCTTTGTTTCCCCAGCTCTTAGCACTGTACCTGGCACATGTTATGTGCTTAATACTTACTGACTTGATTTGGCAGTCTGGTGAAGCCTATAAACTTCTCAGAATAATGTTTTTAAGTGCATTAAATACATAGGATTAGTTATCAAAATATGTATTTTTTAAAGTTCATAGACTTCAAGTTAAGAACCCTGCTCTAAGTATAAGCTGGTAGCTTTGACATATTCAATAAACATTCCCTATCACTGTGTAGATTCTGTAAGGGTTGCTTTAAATGTATCCCTAAGTATCCCAAAGTTAAAATAAGACAGCTATTGTGGGGCAAGACTTTCTAGTTATGTAGATCACCATAACAAGAATCAATTCTCATTTCTCTATATTCTATCCATTTGGGACTATACAAGATATTCAATATGCTGCCATTTCCTGAGCCCTAAAGCATGAAAATTAACATTTATTTTATCTATTTACTTTCCTCTGAAATCTATTGCAAGTCCTTCCAGCCTGTATATTTTTAAATAAATTTTATCTATTTAATTATTTAACATTTAGGATGGCTTCTAAAATGTGGCTCTTCCTGTTGTTAGGATAACTGTCATACCATTTACCATTCATATTCTAATATTTAAGATCTGTCAAGAAACAAAGAAATACTTGAGCCCCCTTTCGATTCTCACAACATTCTAAAGGAGTTTTGATAAGGATATTTTTTTTTGGTCTGTTTCATGTACTTGTTTCAGTTTTTGACAAAAGCACATATTTCTCCTGAATTTTGATGCCCAATATTTCTATGCAGTTTTAAAAATAATTTTTGTTTTTTTCTTTGTTGCAACTAGTACTATAAGAAAAAGCAAGAAACAGCAAGGGGTTATACAGTATGAAGCTTATTTAATTATAAGAACTGTTTTCCTTGTATCATAGGATATGTGTTTAAGGCAATATCATTTAGCAGATAGAATTCTGGACTTGAGACAAAAGTAATTGGGCTTAAATTCTACCTGAGATACTTACTAGCTGTGTGATCCTGGGCAAGGCACTTAAACTCTCTTGGTTTTAATTCTTCATCTGTAAAATAAAGAAATTAGATAAAATAGCTTCTCAGATCCCCTTTAGCTCTTAAACCAGGGGTGGGGAACCTGCAGCCTCAAGGCCATATGTGGCCTTGTAGGTCCTCAAGTGTGGCCCTTTGACTAAATCCAAACTTCACAGAACAAATCCCCTTAATAAAAGGATTTGTTCTGTAAAACTTGGACTTAGTCAAAAGGCTGTACCCAAGGACGTAGAAGGCCACATGTGGCCGCGACACCACAGGCTCCCCACCCCTGTCTTAAACTATGATCTTTTGTTGTATGTCAATGTATAATGCCGAGAAAGGCTGTTTCTTTTTTATTTTAAGTACATTTTAATAATTTATTTTGTTTTTACATCAGCTACATTTTCCAATGTATTTTCCTCACTAACCCTCCTAGAGAGGTATCCCTTATAAAAAATTCAATTCATTTCTATAAACATTTATTAAGTACTTACTATGTGCCAGGCACTGTGCTAAGCATTGAAGATACAAAAAGGCAAAAGAGCAAAAGACCAAAAGACCAAGCAAGCTCGGTACAGGATAAATAGTAAAAATTAAAAGAGGAAAAGCACTGAAATGAAGAGAGGTTGGGGAAGGTTTCCTATAGAAGGTGGGAGTTTAGTTGGGGCTTAAAGGAAGCCAGGGAGGTCAATAGTTAAAGGGGAGTGAAGGAGACCATTCCAGGCATGGAGAACAGCCAGAGAAAATTTCCAGAGTTAAGAGAAAGAGGAACAAAAACAGTTCAGAAAGTATGCATAACCTATAGTGCTCTGCGCCCAATGAACATTACCTCTTCAAAGAACCAGGGTAGAGGGATGGTGTAGAAATGCACTTTGAAAGTAAAATAGGATGGATTTCTTCCCTCTCCCCATTTTTTTGCATGTACTAATGCGAATTTTTGAGTGTTTAAAATGAATGAGTCTAGATCTTTAATGATTACTTCTCTAACATTCCATAATAAATACAAAATAGATATGTAAATTGAATATTAAAGATTATACCATAAAAATTTGAAGAGAAACAGATTGTATAGCTTACATTGCTATGGGTAAGAGAAAATACATCCTTATACCCCCGAAAAGCCAAAAAATAGATAAATAAATAGAAAATTCTGATCACATGAAATAGAAAAGGTTTTACACAAACAAAATTAATACATCTAGAATAAGAAGAGAAATAGTAGACTGGAAAAAAATCCTTGTATCTAATATCTCGGGTAATTTGACATCCAAGATATATAGCCAATTAACACAAATATATAGGACCAAAAGTCATTCCCCGATAGATAAGTGGTAAAAGAACATGCACAAATAATTTTCAAATGCTGAATTGTAAACTATTCTTTTTCTTTTGAGTGGTTTAGCCTTTTTTAAAAAATTATTTTATTTGTTTTCAATGTTCTACAATCACTTCAACTTAGATATTTTCCCCCTCCCTCCTCAAGATGGCATACAATTTTATATAGGCTCTACGCATACCTTCCTATTAAATACATTTTCACCTTAATCATGTTGCTTAGAAGAATTAAAATGAATGGGAGAAATCATAAAACAAGCCAAAATATGATACAAGAGAAAATGATCTATTACATTCTGTGATCGAATTCCATAGTTCTTTCTCTGGATGTGGAAGGCATTTTGCCTTAAGAGACCATTGGGAGTTTTTTAAGTCCTTACATTGCAATGACATTCTAAGTCTACCAGAAAAAATCCTCACACACAGTGGTTGTTGCTGTGTATAAAGTTCCCCTGGCTCTGCTCTTTTTGCTCAGCATCAGTTCATATAAGTCTTCCCAGGTCTCTCTGAAGTCTTCCTGTTCAGCATTTCTTACAGCACAATAATATTCCATTACATCCATATGCCACAATTTATTCAGCCATTCCCCAATTGATGGGCATCCTCTTGATTTCCAGTTATTGGCCACCACAAAGAGTGTTGTTATGATATTGTTGTATGTGTGGGACACTTTCTTATTTTTATGATCTCTTGAGGATACACTCCTAGAAGCGGTATTGCTGTGTCAAAAGGTATGCACGTTTTTGGGGCCCTTCGGGCATAGTTGCAAATTGCTCTCCAGAATGATTGGATCAGCTCACAGCTCCACCAACAATGAATTAGAGTTCCAGCTTCCCATATCTTCTCTAACATTTATCATCTTCCTGTTTTGCCATGTTAACCAATCTGATAGGTGTAATGTGGTATATCAGAGTTGTTTTGATTTGCACCTCTCTAATCAATGGTGATTTAGAATATTTTTTCATATGACTATAGATAGCTTGGATTTCTTCCTCTGAAAACTGCCTGTTCATATCCTTTGACCATTTGTCAATTGAGGAATGACTTGCATTCTTGTACATTTGACTCAGTTCTCTATATATTTCAGAAATGAGGCCTTTAATAGAGACACTAGTTGCAAAAATTCTTTCCCAGTTTTCTTCTTCCCTCCTAATCTTGGTTGCATTAGGTTTGCTTGTGCAAAACCTTTTCAATTTATTGTAATCAAAATTATCCATTTTACATTTCATAATGTTTTCTGTTTCTTATTTAGTCAAAAATTCTTCCCTTCTCCATAAATCTGATAAAAACATTATTCCTTGCTGCACTACTTTGTTTATAATATCAGTCTTTATACCTAGATCATGTACCTATTTGGACTTTATTTTTGTGTACAGTGTCTGGAATTGGTCTATGCCTAGTTTCTGCCACACTGTTATCCAGTTTTCCCAGGAATTTTTGTTGAACAGTGAGTTCTTATCCCAGAAGTTGAGATTCTATGGTTTATCAAACAGTGGATTGCTATATTCATTGACTACTGTGTCTTGGGTACCTAACCTATTCCATTAGTCTACCCTTCTGTTTCTTAGCCAGTGCCAAGTGGTTTTGATACTTGTTGCTTTATAATACAGTTTAAGAACTGGTAGAGGTAGGATACCTTCCCTAGCATTTCTTTTCATTAATTCTCCTGATATTCTGTACTTTTGTTCTTCCACATGAATTTTGATATTATTTTTTCTAGCTCTACAAAATAATTATCTGATAGTTTCATTGGTATGGCACTGAATAAGTAAATTAATTTAGGTAGAATTGTTATTTTTATTATATTGGCTCAGCCCATCCACGAGCAACTGATATTTTTCCACTTATTTAGATCCAACTTTATTTGTGTGAAAAATGTTCTGTAATTGTGTTCATATAGTCCCTGAGTTTGTTTTGGCAGGTAGACTCCCAAATATTTTATAGCGTCTACCCTAGCTTTAAATGGGATTTCTCTTTCTCTTTCTTGCTATTGGGCTTTGTTAGTAATATATAGAAATGCAGAAGATTTGTGTGGGTTTATTTTGTAACCTGCAACTTTGCCAAAGCCGTTTATTATTTCAAGTAGTTTTTTACTTGATTCTCTGGGATCTTCTAGGTATATCATCATATCATTTGCAAAGAGTGATAACTTAGTTTGTTCTTTGCCTGTTCTAATTCCTTCAAATTCTTTTTCTTTTCTTATTGCTACAGCTAACATTTCTAGTACTATATTGAATAATAGTGGTGATAATGGACATTCTTGTTTTACCCCTATCTTATTGGAAATGCATCTAGCTTATCCCCATTGCATATAATGCTTGCTGAAGGTTTTAGGTAGATACTGCTTATTATTTTATGGAAAGTTACATTTATTCCTATGTTCTCCAGTGTTTTCAATAGGAATGGGTGTTGTATATTGTATATTTTTCTGCATCTTCTGAGATAATCATGTGGTATCTGGTAGTTTTGTTGTTGATATGATCAATAATGTTAATAGTTTTCTTAATATTGAATGATTCCTTCATTCCTGGTGTAAATCTTACCTGATCATAATGTATTATGATAGTGATTAGTTGCTGTATTCTTTTTGCTGAAGCAAACTATTCTTATGAAAGAATATTCCAAATCACTAATAAGAAAAATCCAAATTAAAACAACCCTGAAGTTTATTCCCTCTCACTCATTTTTTTTACACAAGCTGTGGATCCATGAATGTGGAAAATTGTACAGAAAGCCCCATTTCCCCAATGTATTTTTATATTAAATATTTTTTCACATTAGTCATAATGTAAATAAGAATTAGAACTAATGGAAGGAACCATGAGAAAGAAGAAATAAAACAAAACAACAAAAGAAAAGGAGAGCAAATGGTATCTACATTCGGACTCCCAAGTTCTTCCCCTGGATATGAATAGCATGTTCTATTGTGAGTCTTTTGGAGTTTAATTCCTTGCATTGCTGAGAAGGGCTAAGTCTATCAAGATCAGTCATCGGACAATGTGACTATTACTTGTGCCACAATGTTCTCTTGGTTCTGCACATTTCACTCAATATCATTTCACATAAGTCTTTTCAGGTTTTTCTGAAGTCTACCTCCTCATAATGTCTTATAGCACAATAGTATTCTGATTTCTTCAATGTATTGACTGACTTTGCTGAAAATTTTTTTCAAAAAAATTCTTTTTATAGAGGACGACTCTGGGGAAGGGAAGACAGAGAAATAAAGGGGAAAATATAGGCTATATGAAAACAAAAGATAGAAATGAAATATACTTAAAATAAAGAAATTTTAAAGTTTAAAAATAGTTTAATACATTTTTATGATATCTAAACAGTTATGCACCTTGTGTACATTTCAGTTATTTTAGTATACCTGTGATGCATTCCTGACTATCATTGATATCCATGTAGCCACATTTGGGGATAAAGAGGTGTTATGAGTGGACCTTTAATTTAATTTTTGAAGGACCTTCCAACCTCTCTATTTTAATTTTAAAAATATAGACATCTCTTTTCTTTCCTTCCTACTCCCCACTCCATAGAGAGGAAAAAGATAAAAGAAAAATTCCTTGTAATAAATAAAGTCAAGCAAAACAAATTCCATCATTCGCTATATACAAAAATATGCATCTCTCATTCTCTATCCTAAATCCAATGTTTAATCACTAATGCTTCAGAATCATGAATGATCATTGAATAATCATAGTTTTTACAGTTTTTCACAGCTATTTGTTTTTACAGTGTAAAATTGTTCTATTGGTTCTGTTCATTTCATTCTTCAATTTACAAAAGTTCAGATTTCTTATTTTCATTTTTATGTGATAGTGCAAATTGTTCTGATTGTAATTAGACCACTAAGTGAAAACTCATAAAAGTTTCTGCTTAATTAACTATGCATAACTAGTGCATATAAGTCTTTCCATTAGAATGTGTGCTCCTTGAGAAAAAGGGACTATCTTACTTTTCTATTTATGTCCCCAGTGCTTAGCACATTGCTTTGTTCATAGTAGGCACTTGATAAATGCTTTATTCATTCATTCTATGTGTCTGAAATACATATTTCCTAATTTCTTACAAAAGTGTTATTCTATCACATTCATATAGCACCATGACTTATTTATCCATTCCTTATTTAAAGAACACCCCTTTACTTTTCAGTTTCTTTGGATAAAAATACTGCCCAGATTCCAAAATGCAGTCAAATGCTCTCAATTCTAGATCCAGCTTATTGTTTCATCTACCATAACTGTCCCAGCTGTATGTACCGATGTACTAACTCCATGTACCGATATACTAAGTATCTCAACAATAAGCATTTTTCAACCATTTTTGTTTCCTGGATGGATTGTTAAGCCAATGTCTTTTGAATAATCATAGGTCACATTTAAGGAGTTGTCTAATGTTCTGGGGCATGATATCATCCACAGGTGGAAGCATTTGGAGGACTTCACCATCTACAGGTAATCCCTCTCCTACTAGAACCATGAACAAGATGTCTTTCATGACAGTGATAAACAGCTTTGACAATATGTCTCCTTGTCTTTGCATCATTTAATAAGAACAATAATATTCAGAGTTTGAAAAAAGCATTTTTTTCTGTTATTACTAGACATTATCTCTCTCTACTGAGTAATCTTCTATGCACAAGAAATTCCTTGTCAGGGAAACCTTTAACATTTTGTTTGTTCTTTTGCATCATCTTCTCCTATATCCACTTTTGTATTGTAGTCACCAAATACTAAAATATATTGACATAGTTTGGAGGGATCTCATTAGCATTTTCCTAGAATTTCTTTATTTTTCCATCCTTTGTAACAGATTTTTTAATTATTTTCTATGATGGTCGTTTTGTTCCCATCATCATGAGAACTAAAAGACATTTCCACCAAGTGCCCCATGAAATGTGTCTTGTATTTTGGGCACAGCATGAAACCAATTCTGCCAACTCCTTTGTTTGATTTTTCCAAGGATAATGAGAACATCACCAGTCCATTTATCTTCTTGCTTTCTTATCTTTTTGTCACATTTATTGTGAGAATGCTAATATATGTACAATACAGTTCCAACAGAATATCAATTTGTCTCTCACTTTTTAAGAACCAACAATTAATGTTTATTGATGGTCTAAAAGCTATTTCATTATTAGCATGTATTATTGTTGTTGTCCAGCCTTCATTTTCAGAGGACTAATTTCATCATGGGGTGATGTCTTAACTTGCACATGAACTGGATTTAAGTGAGACAGAGTTGTATAAAGTTATCAGTCTCACTGTCCCTTCCACAGTCATTGATGTCCAGTGGCAAGACAAACGTCGAGATGACTGCCCAGGATGCAGAGGATGGATGACCTTGGGTGACAAAGGGACAGGACACTAAAAACTTTCATTATTAGCATGTACTAAAAAGGTGAAAGGGGCCACACAATGCTGGGAGACCTTTGAAATGATTCTTCTTTGTTTCATATGTTACCATAGAGAAAAATTACTCCCCTAGTGCTTAACCAACAGTAATAAACTCCTCCCTTTTTCAGCTTTATTACAAGTTACTCCCCTTCAACTCTCTGATTCAATCAAACTAGTATTCTTCCTGATCCTTATAAATGACATTCCATTGCATGTTTTGCATATCCTGACATGCACTCATTCCTGACTTACACTTCTTAGAATCCTTACTTTCCTTTAAGACTCAGTTGCAATGCCATATTCTCCCTTTGTTCATCCTTCTAGCTTCAAATGCCTTTCCCCGCAACATTATCTTGAATTTATTTTGTGTATATTTTGTTTATAACTGCATTTGTACATTTTTTTTCACTCCTGATGGAATAAAACTCTTTAAGGTCAGAGACTATTTCAATTGTTTTCTTCGTATCCCCAGAACCTAGCACGGTGCATGGCACAAAGTAAGTGCTTCATAAATACTTGCAGGTTGATTGATCAGGTAGGTTGATTCTCTGATAGTATGCTCAGACTGTTACTTTACCCATTCTCAAACATTTTCTAGAACTTGCCAGATTGCATTCCACTAGAGTATGTGTGGAGCTTGTGAGAACCCTCTACAGTAGTGAAATACCAGAGGAAGGCTTTGTGATTATTATTAGGAGAATACTGGTTAAAAAAAAAAAAGTGATTTTTTTTCCTCTAAAGAGCTCCAAGCTTGGAGCAAAGTACCATAAAGAAAGAAAGCCCCCTTCCTCTACTCCCCAAAGATACAGACACATTTGGAGAATGATTTCTTACCATCTAAGGCTGCAAATGTGGTAAAGAAAGCAGCCTTATTATTGCTCTCATTATGTTTGAGTATGCTGCTCCAATCACAGCCATGCTTAATTCATTTTCCAAGGTTAAAGGGGGTGATTTCAAATAGTACATACTGTTCTCCAGCTGCTATGAAAAGAATGCATGCCGGTAACTTCCATCAGCATTCATGGAAGTTTATGTGCACTTAACTCAACATAAACAAAATGCTTCAATTTTGTGTTTTCTGCAAACCCTGTTTATCATTAATCACTTCACTATTTAACTGATGCCAAAACTCACATGCCTTTAATACTATATTTGTTGTTTCATAAATTTTTATATCTACTTTGTGAAAAATGTTGAAAGAGATAAAGTTTCATTAGTCTGTCATTTGTTTAGTGTTGTTAGCTTATATGAGCATTACTGCTGGAACTGTGGAATTTTTTTCCATTGTTTTAACATAATATAAGTAAAAAAAAAAAACCCAAGTATATTACATGGCAATGGTCACAAGATCTTGACTGGCCTGGAGCAGGATAAACCTGGACAGATATTTAAATAGTCAAGAATTGAATACAAAGTGTTTCTTTTTAAACTCCAAAGCTCTTTCCACAGTAATATTAAACTCCAAAATAGAGCAGCTCACAGAAGAGCAGTGACTCGAAAATCAGGGGTCAGTGAGTTCCAAGTCCTTCCTCAGTAACTAGCTAAGTGTGTATGTCCTGGGGCTCTTAGACTTTGTCAAATGTCCATTACGGAAAAATAAGGTTGTTTAGGGGAATGGTGGCAAATAGTATATTTATAAAATGTTTTACACATGTAAAAATACTACTCATATTTTTATAGAATAATGTTGCTACAGAGGCAGCATAGTAAGTAATATTCTCCATTCAGGAAAATTCGGATTCAAGTACTGTCTTTAAACACATACTGCTTATATAACCCTGGGTAAATCACTTAACCTCTCTGGACCTCAGCTCAATGAGGACTAGGTGGTCATTAAGGTCCTTTCCTGCTATAAATCTATGAGTCTATGATCCCATGACCCTGCTCTCTGTAACTTGGCTCCTCTAAAATGCTAAATGTCTAACCTAGTCCCATATCTCTCTACTTGCCTCTCCCCTCATCCACTCTTCAACTCCTTGAAATCTGACTTCTCATCCCACCAGTCTAGTGACCTCAAGAGTCATTTCAGTAATGACTTCTTAATTGCCACATCCAAAGACCTTTTCTCAATCCTCATCTTCTTTGACCTTTCTGTAGCATATGACTTTGTCTGCCATTTATTCCTGTTTTAGTTTTCCTTTCCCTTCTTTTAACCATTCTTCTTTAATTTCTTTTTTATATTTCATCCTCCTTTTATCTTTCCCTGTGAGTATATTACACAATTCTATCACTGCTTTGATTCTTTTTTTTTTCTGCATTCATTATTGGAGATCTTATCCATTGCCATGGTTCTAATGATCAACTATATTCAGAAGACCTCCAGATTTATAGATATAAATCTAACCATAGTTACTGCTATAAGCTTCATTTATACTTTTCTAATTGTTTGGTAGATATCTATACCAACAACCCAAAGTCAACATGTATAAAACTAAATCTATCATCTTCCTTTGCTATATCTACTCTTCTCAAATTATGTATGATAACACCACCACACTCCTAATTCGGTTGAAGACACCACCACCTAAATTTCAGAGTCATTTTTGACTTTTCCTTTTCCTTAACTTCCCATGTCCAATCAGCGTCCAAAATCTGTCAGTTCTATCCCTGCAATATCCCTTGTATTTATCCTCTACACTTGGGGCAGCTAAGTGGTGCAGTGGATAGAGACACTCGCTAGCTGTGGGACTTTGGGCAAGTCACTTAACCCCAACTGCCTCATCCTGAGTCATCTCCAGTCATCCTGATGAATATCTGGTCACTGGATTCAGATGGCTCTGGAGGAGAAGTGAGGCTGGTGACCTGCACAGCCCTCCCTCCCTCAAAACAAAGTCAAGTGCAAGTCATGTCATTATTTCTCTGATGGCACGGTCTTCTTCAGCAACAAAGGATGAACACACAAACACACACACTCACTCCACTATCACCTAATTCAAGATTATATTACATATAACTTGAATAAATATCTTGTTAGTTTTCTTATTTATTTTTGTTCTAAGCTTAAATACCAAAAAAAAAAAAGCATTCGCATACCCTACACCTAGAATTCAAAGAGAAGATTGTATGTGAAAAATGTGAAGTACCATTTCATACCACTTTAGAAAATGATAACAATAATATAATAATATCAATATGACAACAAATAAATCCCAAATAATGATAAATAATAATAAAATAATACAATAATAAGTTAATAATAATAATAATAACAATAACATTTTCATAGCACTTACTATGCCCCAGGTGCTGTGCTAAGTACTTTTACAAATTTTATTTTATTTGATACTTAAAACAACCCTATGAGGTAGGTGCTATTATTATCTCCATCTTGAACATGAGGAGCCTGAAACAAAACAAAATTTAAGTGTCTTGCCCAGGTCACAAAATTAGTAAATATCTGACACTGGATTTGAACTGAAGTCTTCCTGACTTCAAGTCCAGAACTCACTTCATGACCTCATCTAGCTGCCCCTTAAGTATAGAATCACTTTTAGATATTGCTTTCAAAACTGTCTTGCTTGTTTGCATTTCCTTCAGAATTTCCATTCTTCTCTTCTTTGCATTAAAGAGAGTTTCAATGATTTTCTTTGTTTTTTTTAAATCTCACTATTGATTATGTTTCATCCCTCTGAATTTCTTTTGCCCAAATTTACCTAAAGAAAGAACTAAAAATTACTGGTGATAAATAGGTACAGCCAAGATGAATTAATTCACTCAGTGGTCATATCCAAAAATGCTAGAGAGCTTCATCATAAGATCTCTAGAAACCATGACTAATTATTGCACTAACCAGAGCTCTTAAATCTTTCCAATATGTTTTACTTTTCAATGTTGCTTTCCTTGTTTAAATTGTTCTTTTGATTTTTGGTCACTCCACTGTATGTCACTCACTGCATTTTATGTATACAAACTAAGAGTTTCTGGAATCATCTCTTTTATCATTTTTTTATAGCACAAGAATATTCCATTCAGAAACCGCACTTTGTGCATTTAGTCTACAATCAATTAGACTATGGTTGTGTTCTTTTCTTTTCCCTCTTTCCCTTTTAATTCTCCCTTCAGGAACAGAAAGTTTGCTTTGTTTGCAACATTTTCTTTCCCAGTATTAACTTCTCTCCTTTCCCTTTTATTATTTCATTTTTAAAAATTTTTATCTGAAGTTCATTTACTCCTTCCTCTATGATTTTATAGTCTTCTTTTCATGCATCTCAATTATGAGAAATAAATTCTATGCCCCTTTCCCTCCACTCTATACCTGTATTGTATATTCCTTCTGCTCTCCATTCTTTTTCCTCTTCAGATCTTCAGCACAGAGCCAATCCATTCCAGGACCTTTGTTTTTCTTATTTAACTCTTTCAGCACACTTTGAGGACATTAAGATTCAGAAAGAAGACATTTCTTTTTTTTCCCTTTTAAAATGTTAGCACTTCATATCATAATCCTTCCAATAGCTTAAAGAAATATATTTTTCTAGGTTTCTCTTGATTCTGGTGAGTTCCTACTCAACTGTGTTTTTTTTTTTTTATCAGAAATGCTGGAAGTCATCTTATAACAGATCTTATCCTAAAATTCTATGCTCCTTTCCCACCCCCACCTCCTTAATCATTTTAATCTTTGCAGAGTAAGCTATTCTTGGTTTTAAGATCAAATATTTTTTTTTTAAATTGTATTCCAAGATTTTCTCTCATTTCATTTTAGGTTGAAGCTGCTCTGTCTTATGTGATCCTGTGGTCCCTCAGTACTTGAATTACTTCTTTCTGAATGCTTGCAGTATTTTAAATTTGATATCAGAACTCTGATATTTGGTTATGATACTTCAGGAACTTTTTTCCTTTTTTTCTCCCCAAATGAATGGTGGCTTCCTTCACTTTTAAGACTTCTGTCTTCACTGCTGATTGTAATAGATTTGGCAGTTTTCATTTGTGATTTCTTAGGATAGGGTATCCAGGAATTTTTAAATAATGGTTTTTATGGAGATCACTGAATCTTAAATTATCTCTTCTTGGCCTATTTTCTGGATTTTTTTTTTTTGACATCAGATATCTTGCATCTATTTTTTTGAAAAATCTTGATAATATTCTTGCTGAACAATGAATCATTGGTTTCTATTTCATCCATTCTAATGTTTAGGGAGATCAATACCTGACTGAAACTTACAACCAACAAAATTTCTTCCATTTCTTTCAAAGACATTTTGTTTTATTTCTTAGCTCTTTTTCCATTTCTTCTGTGTATTCATGTAATCATTGTGAAAAATCCATTTCTTTCCAAGCCTCTGCTCACAACTGTTATGGAATTACTTCCTTCTTCTTTTGGAGACTCACTAGGTTTGCTACCAGTCAGGGTCTTCTTTGATTTACTCATATTGCCATTTTTATTTCCTGACCTGGGGCTTTGTATCAGAGCCAAGTCCTATTTGTGATGTACTTCTGAGTTAAGCAAATAGACTGCTTGATCTCCCACTGGGTCTCTAACTTCAGGGGTTAGGCTCCTCCTGGATCTTTGAGGTTCAGAACTCTGGATTGTCAAGACCCTTTATGGCATCTCAAGATAGGGTATTAGGGTCCTCATAGCCCTTGTGCCTGTGCTGTCTTTGTCTGAAAGCTATGTTGTCATGCTGGGCAGCATTGACAGTTGTTTCTCACAGCTGTTGATGCTTCTCAGAGCTTCTAAAGTCATCATTCTGGGGCTCTCAGGAGATCCCTCTCCTCATGCTGCCTCTGGGCGCGGAGTCTTGCAAGCAATATTGCCCTGTTTCTGTTTGTGAAGGTGCTCATCCTATTACAGAGGTCCATTTTCCTATTGTCCTTGTGCTCTAGTAACTTTTTTTTTTTATAGGTTTGGAGTCTAAAAAGTCGCTATAGTGTCTCATTGGATTTCTTGATCACTACTCTTCAGGTGGAGACTTTAGGGTTTTGCTTGAATAGGTATGTGAGTACTGAGTAATCAATCCACTTCCTATTCAGGCAGGCATCTAAATAGGGACCCTAAAACCATAGTTTTCTAATTCATTTTTATGCCTCCATTATCACCCCATCATCTTTTAGTCTATACCTCATTTAACAGTCAAAATAATTTTTCTAGGGCAGTGATTTAACCATGTTACTGCTCTGCTCACAAACCTTCAATGACTGACGGGCTTTTTCCAAACTTTTGAGCCTAATTTTTAAGCACTTCCACAATCCAACTCCAGCCAAATACTTTTTTATACTCCATAGTCCAGCCAAATTTGACTTTTAAACAGTGTAATAGAGATGAAAAGAATTTTAGGGATAATATCCAGTTTCATCATTCTAAAGATAAGGAATCTATTCCTATAACTAAGGAGAGGTATGCTTTCACTTCAGGAGCTGGGGGAAATGGGAGTGTTATAGCAATATTGGACTGATTCTTATAATCAGACAAGGATGTGGAAGCAGGCCATTTACTTAATATAAGAAGATCTTTCTCAACATGCCAAAAAAGAGATTACTTATTGAATAGATATTTTAGAATTTAGTTTCTTGATTTAATATCTACAAATGAAAGTGTATTTGAAAAGCAAAAGAAAGCTTATATATTTTTAAAAGCACATATATAAGATTTAATACAGATTTTCTCATTAAAATATCCATAGAATTATCCTTGAGCAACCTCAAGTCAATGAAATAGCTTTTGTTTTTCTAATTTAAATGTCTCATTTTCATTTTGAGATTCCAAGTAAATTTAGAAAGAAAATACATTGAGTTGAACATATTTGTTCTTCATATTAAAAGTATCCACAGGTATTTAAGGGGAGATATATGAATATTGTTACTGCCCTATCATTAGTTGAACCTTATGTTACTATTAGTTCATTCTGATAATAATTATTGGATGCTCTTAGGGGAAAGAAAAAAATCTCTGAAATGTCCATTTCATCAGAATATAATTTTTTAAAAAGCAATATAAACAGGAAACTATGAAGAGAAATCTTCCTGCTCAGAAAAACTAAATTAATGAATTACTTTAATTTCTGCCTATTTTCCTCCAAATTCCTTATGGAAAATTTTAATGAAATTTTCTAGTAAAAATCTCAATTCATTTATGGGAAAATGCTAGTTATTTTTCTATTAAAAGAAGCAACTATTTATATAATCACACATTTAGTGCTAGAAGGGACCTTAAAAATCATCTACTCTAACAGATGCAGAGAGGTTAGGTGATTTGCCTAAAGTTTCACAAAGGCAGTGCTAAGATTGGAAATCAGCTCCACTGAGTTCAGACCCATAGATTTCCCCTCCACACCAAATTGATTTAATTTGTTGCCTAAATAAATTGAGAAACTGGGTAGTGTTATTGCATTCAAGAAGGTATGTGTTACGTTCTGTGACTAGTGCCATATTATTGACATGGATGTTAGAGAGGAAATAGATGAAGAATTTTGAATGCAAATAACAAACCTTATAAGGGAGTCTGCTATTGTGATGAAGGGGGTCTTCAATTATCCAAATGTCTATTGAGTTCTCTTTCTCATGAAGGACAATCAACTAATGATTTATGGATTTGCTTTAATGCCATTTTCATCCTCCAAAAAGTAGTAAAAACTAATGAGGAGAACTTCAATTTTGGACTTGATTCTAACCAAAAAGGAAGAGCTTGTTGTTAGGATGGAAATGGGAACTTTGAGGGCGAAATCACTACTTCATCTGGAAGTGAAAGAAAATTATACATAGTTTGACATAGAACCTAGATTTGGGGAGAGCATATTTCAAAGGTTTCAGACACAGGATGCCAAATTCTAAAACTCTACAAGAGAGGTGAACCCAGGAGGGAAAGGAATGAAATTCTGAACACTTAAAGAGACAATTATGAGGATAAAGCAAAGGAAAGGGATTATCTGAAGGGACTGATGGATGCACAGAGAATGAATTGACAAATGTCGATTATTTTTTTAAAAAATTGTATGAAAGGTAATGGAGGATGAATACAATTGTGTGCCATAGTCCTGTAAAAATGGTCAGGAGTATTAAAAATCAGAATCTAGGGAGGTTTGTGAGGACAATAGAAGTGTGTAGGTGTTTTTAGTTATTTTGGGGGAAAGAAGAGATCGAAGAAAGAGTAAGAGCCCTGCTTAAGGTAAATGGGATACCAATTATGAATGACAGAGACAAATGGGAAACTACTCATCTCTTATTTTGCTTCTTTTTGATCTGCCAAAGAGAATGACCTTTGAACTAACAAGGACACCACAAAGATGACTTTCAGGGTGCTGATACAGAGATAAATAGGGAGATAATGAGAAAATATCAAGATGTTCTTGATGAATTCAGCTCATCATTCTCAGGTGGATTATATCCTGAGGTACTAGAAAAAAACAAAGCAAAACTAGCAGATGTGATTGTTGAGCTAATGTCAGTGACATTTAACAGATCATATCATGGCATGGGAGAAATACTACAAAATGGAGAAGAGAAAATACCTTGACTTTCAAAAAAGGGAAGAAAAGGAAGATTGCAAAGTCTTAGCCAATGAGACTGACTTTAATTCTTGGTAAAATTCTAGAATTTGTTATTAAAGGGGTGATTAATGAACATCTAGAAAAGTAGTAGGTGATCATAAAAGGCTCAGATACCTTTCTCATGAGCAGGTCATACCAGATTAACCTTACTTACCTTTTTTTTTTTTTTGGTGCAATTACTAGGCCAGTATGTTACAAAGATCATTTGACAAAGTTTCTCATTCTATTTGTGGACAAGTTGGAGAGGTTTGTTTTAATGGTCAGATGCAAAGAGGAGTCATTATTAGTTTCATTCCTGCTTTAGTGAGGTGCCCCAGGGATCTGTATTTGGCCATGTGCTGTTTAACATTTTTAGTAATCAGATTTACAGTTGACATCAAGCTGAGAGGGATCCCAGGCTGTGGTTTGGTTTTCATTCTCAAAGAGGACCATGACATCAGGAAGATGATGACAAGACTTGCGAGTGAATTGAATTTAAGTGAGGGAGAGCTATGCGAAATCAGCAGCCTCGCTTTCTTCTCCAGAGCCATTTGAGTCCAATAGCCAGATATAGATCAGGAGGACTGGAAATGGTCCAGGATTTATTGGGAGGCTTTGGCCTTTTTTTCTAGGGACCCCAACATGCTAGATGGAAGGGCAAGCATCTAAAAATATTTTGACAAGATAGAACTTAGCTTCCTCCTTGGAGGTCTTCAAGCAGATATAGAGGCTAAATAATGACTCCTCAGGCATGATATAGTAGGGATTCCTTTCAATGGGGATAAAGTCTTAGAATAAATATATCAATTTCATAAATGCAAGATGGGTGTGTGTGTGTGTGTGTCACATGACTGGACAACAGCTTATCCAAAAATTAATTAGGTATTTTAGTGAAGTTACAAATGAAAGATCAGTCAACAAGGTAATATGACAGACAAAAAAAAGATAGTATGCAGTAAGAGAGGCATAGTGTCCATGTATAGAGATCTGACAGTCCTGCTATAATCTGACCTAGTCAGACTACATCATGTTCGCTGCTTAGTAAAACATTTTAGGGACAAAAAAAACATTGTTAAGAAGAAAAATATCCAGAGAAGTCAGACAACATAATGAATGACCTTGAAATAGTGCCATAGGATGGATGCTCAGCCTAAAAAAAAGAAAAGGCTTAGTGGGGGTATGATAGGTTTTTAAAAAATATCTGTGTGGTTATCATTCTGAAAAGTAATTAGATTTGTCCTGTTTGATCTCAGCAGGCAAGATAGAAGCATATTTGTTTGATGTAAGTGTAATGGGAACACGATATAACAGCCTTGAGCCCCCATACTATAGCCCATCACAAAGGACATGAGATCTTCATTCTTTCTGAATTGGTTCATTCACCCCAACCTGCCCTCATACTAGAAGGTCTTGGCTCCTAAATAAGAAGTACCACTCATATTCTTTCAGAGTTCTAGGGGAATCCCCATTGGGGAGGAAAATGCTCTCCCTATTCACCACTAGAGCTTTGGAGTCCTATCTGTGTGTATCCATGTATACTAAGGCAGGCACTCCTGATGATGATACTTCTAGATTTTATACATAAATATTTAACAGTAAACAGAAGCAGAGCAGCTAGGTGATGCAGTGAAATAGAGTAACTAGAGTCCAGAGAATTTGAATTCAAATTCAGTCTCAGACACTAACTAGCTGTGTGACCCTGGGCAAGTCACTTAACCCTGTTTGCCTCAGTTCCCCATCTGTAAAATGAACTAGAGAAAGAAATGACAAACCACTCTATTATCTTTGCCAAGAAAACCCCAATTGGGGTCATGAAGAGTTGGGCACAACTGAAAATGATTAAACAGAAAACAAGTAGAAGTACTAATAATCAGTACAAGCATTGGTCTGGGTCATCTTCTCTCACCAATGTATTTAGTATTTGTGAGGGAAAGTGGCCACACATAGACATTTTGCATTAGGGCATGAGTGAGTAAAGCTTATGTACTAAGGGTAGACTGCAAGCCTTGATGCCATTGGTTCATTGAGGATCATCTGTACCACATGAGGCTATTTCTTTGTTAACTACCCTCCTGCTGGGTAGGCAAATCTCTTCTACTCTCAAAACCCATGAAACATTGACAAGCTCTTAGAAGGTTATTTAAAAAGTGTTGCACTTATATATTGTCTACCAGTTCCCATTAAACTAAAGAATTGTAGTTTCAGTAGACTTCCACTTCTCTGAATTTGTGTTGGTTGCAAATAATCAACTTAATACATTTTCTCAGGAAAGTACTAGAATGAGGAAAGTAAGGCAGAGTTGAATATGACCCTGGATCTGGTTGATTCTTTATGCAGCACTGGAAATAAGTTAATTTCGCCACAAATGGCCGCACATGCATTTACTTCAAAATGTTTAATTTCTCTTAGTGACTCTTGGTTGAATAAAGCTCTTAGAAAAAAATAGCAACATTCATTTTGTCTTATATTTGTTTATTTATGGCCTCTGAGATGGAAAATACCAAGCTTTTTAGTTTCGTGGCTCAAATTATTCATTTTTAATTTCTATAAATCCTTAATGAATATTCACTGTCATATAAATTATTTAAGCTACAATTTCCTAAACTAAACAGTGATTAGATTAACACACATCCTCCGATCTCATCACAGCTGTCTGAACTCAGCTTTCCTTAATAGTTTCGGCTTTATAATTTGATGTAAAACTGAAAGTTTTACTATTTTAGGATTGCACTCCAAAGTCCTAAACAGGAAATGGACATTAAAATATCACTTGAATTTTTTGTCTTAATTAGTAATCATGGAACACATAATTAGTTTTATAGCTTGAAAAGGAATATTATTGGTTCAGTTAAGTGGATTTGAAAAAGTACATTTCTTTCTTTGGGAATCTACAAAAAACAGAAACAACAATAAAGAAGATAGATTTCCATCTTTATAGAATGACTTTCATGCTCTCTATACTAAAAAGGGGGGATGGTATACACAGAGGTTGGCACATAGTAGATATTCAACACAAAAATGCTGAATAAATGAAATGAACTCTTTCAAAGTTCTTTGAACTTTGTTATTCTATGACGTAGATCACACAATCATACAGTTTTTAAAACTTACATTGACCTTAGAGATCATCTGCAATACAACCCTTTCCTTGTGCAAGTTGAGAAACTGAGGCCCAGAGGTGTTAGAGGGCACACTCAAGGTTATAAAGCTATGTTTGGAAAGAGAATTTCTTTAAATGTTATACTATCTTTTACTCTTCTTCCCCCAGTATAGAAAAATGTTTTTAAAAGCAGGCAATGGCTCTAGGTACAATAAGACAAACCAAGTTACCAGAATCCATTTACTATATTAAGTAGGGGATTTAAATAAATGCAGTAATGGAACATTTGAATAGAAATAACCCATCGAGTCTCCATTTTTCTTCCTAATATTTTTTAATGCAAATATTATATTTGTATGTCAGTTAGAGTCTTCCTAACTTTGCACTGCTCGTTAGTTTTCTTGTTGCTAATATTTTAACGCCTGAAAGGTTGTACAAACCAGACTGAAGAATGCATCTGTTTCCATGAAACTTTCTTCCTTTACTTTATATGTTCAGATTCTTGATTTATGCTTCATTCTTTCTGTCTCACATATCTCATACCATTCTTCTCACACAATCCATTCCGCTAGTTATTAACTTTTTCTCCCTGACAATTCCTTGTTTCCCTCCTCTTGAAAGGGAAACCCTGCTGCTGTCAATATGTTTTCTTTAGATTTCCTTCAGATCTCTCCCTTTGCCAACTACCCAGTTCTTAGTCTGTAGGGATCCCGCTGATGGCAATATTTCTTCCCCGATTTTTTGGATTCAAAACATTCTGAATGCTGCTTGAATAATGATAGTGCTAGAAACTTTCTATTTGTAAGATTTGTTTTATCTGATAATATCTAAATACTTGATATGAATGAATTTATTAACTGCTACAATATACTTATGAAATGGCTGCTAAGTTATGGTATCTTCTCTTTTTTAGGTAGGAAAACCAGAACATAAATAATTGGTTTAAAATTAACCTATACGAATTCTTTGCAAGAGGGAAAAATGTATGTCAAAGTTCTGATTTTATTAACACGCAGAGAGTAACATTATGGGAGTTAAAATTAAAAACAAGACTTTACGATGCTTTCAATTTTCCCTATCCACAATTACTACTAAGTGAATCCTAAATGACAGAGTCCTGTTATCTCTGACTACAAAGGTTCCATGACCTCTGGCAAAGACCCACCCAAATAGGCTTAAAAAGTATGATCAAGAACACAGTTATATTCCACAATCAGTCATCTTAGCTCAAGTCTTTCAGTGTTCTCTATGTTGAAGACGTTAGATAGCTCACAGTGTGATATGACACACAAGACTTCTTCAAATACAAATAAAACATAGGATAACCCAATGGCACATTGGTAAAGCCACGCAGTAACATGGAACCTCTGGTTACACACTGTACCATCTCAAAGAGATTATGAACCATCTTACTCTTCATTTTAAGACATTTTACTCCTGCATTTGTCATGGGGTGAGCCAGCCTATACAAAAATACTTGCCCAGAAGTTCTGGCACTCTCTGTTTTAATCCATTTTCTTGGATTGTAAGAGAGCATAATGCCTTCGTTTGAGATGCTGCCTTCCTATTACCACAGCTCAACTGCATTTCCATTCTGATGGTGATAACATTAATCATCTTTGTCATGATGAGTTATATTTTGGAAGTCTTTACTCCCAGCATGCTAATTCGAGCTTTCACTCCAAACAGAAGGTTTGAATCCAAGTGTATTCAGGCAATCCCTGTTGGTGAAAGAAGGCTACTTACTGAATACGTAGGAAGATCTACCTACTGAATGTATATATCTTTGATTGTTATGTACACTTGAACTATTTACTGAGACTTAAATAAGAAATTCAGTCAAGCACACTAAATAGTAGATGTAAGTACCACAAAGAGAAAATATATCTAAATGTTAATCTGCCAGGACAATTTCATCCCCCCCCCCCCATTTTCATTTAGTTTGAATGGCTATAAAGATTACATTTTAAAATATTTTCACTTGGTTAAAATTACATGTTTTATTTCCTTACAGTTTATGCCACACTATGACATAAAACCATGTGTTGATGTGGTACAGCATACTTATATGTGTGGTATTTTTTTTAATGCATTTAAGAGGCCAAAGATGATAGAGTCTGAAGATATCAGATTGTATTTCCACTATCAGTTTTGCTAGGGTATGAAATTAGGACAAAATAATAAGTCTTAGAAATGTGATATTTTTCATGTTTACTAAATGATTAATATTCATTTTCAAAGAGTTTCTCTATTTTCATTTCAAAGTGCTGCAAAGTGCTGAAAAGGTATTCAGCAAAAATCTTTTCAGTGTTCTCTTAGGAGGGTGATTCTTATCCTGATATAAGGCTCTATGCTTTTGATAAATATTGGGTGGAAAATTTGTTCTGGTAAATCTCATAGATCATTTTGTCAACCAATGTCGGACTATAGAAAAGCCACAGAAATTAAGTAATTTAATTATGAGTTGGCTTTTCTCTTGTGGGGATCAGTGTTTGTCAGACCACTGCCTAGGGTTGTGTTGGAGCCATTTCTAACTAGTTTCTAGAGCAACTGTTAAATTTTCAGTGTGAGCATTTTATACTTGAGGTATCAGCAAGCTACAAAACAAAGCTTGATTTATTGTTTTGTTAATTGTCTGGACTTAAGAAACTGTTAGCAATACAGAATAAACTTAAAATTGTATGTGCATACATTTTTACAAAGCCCTACATTGCTTTATAAACATTGCTTGAGATGGGCAGGAGAGTGATAGACAGTTCTAGGAATGAAGTCATTGCCAGGTTGGAGGCGGGATGACTGTAGGCTGATATAATGATAATGACTGGTATTTATTAAAACTGGCATTTTAAGGTTTGCAAAGTGCTTCCATCTATTATCTTCTTTGAGCATTATAACATTCTTGCCATGGACCTTAATGGTTCTACAGAGGAATAATTATTATGAATATTCCTAATCATCCCCAACAAGGATTTTTTAAAAGTTTTTATTTATACTTTCTGTTTCTTACATCACCATAGTTGTTCCAAGTATCCCTCACCATCTCCCTCCCACAAGGCCCTTCCACATGACAAAGAGTACTTTTGTAGAGGAAAAAAGAAGTCAACACAAATGATTGAGAAGATCTGAAAACATGTACAATGTGTAATATCTGTGTACCTCCCACTTCTATGAAGGCATAAGCTGGAAGTATCTTCTTATATCTATTTATTTGAATCCGGCATGATCTTTATAATTTTGTTATATTTACTTTCATTTTTTAGTGTGTAGTTCTTTCCATTTACATCACTGTCGTTACTGTGTATATTGTTTTCTTGACTCTGCCTACTTCATTCTGCATCAATTCATATAGATCTTTCCATAGTTCTCTGTATTCATCACCCACACATCTTTTCTTACAATTCATTTATATACATCTGTGTGTGTATAATCACTAAACATAATGCCTATCCTTCCTCAGTCTCTCCAAAAACTATCACCACTTTTGGGTAATTTTTTGCCAATTTAAAGAGGAAATAAAATCTCAGGATTGTTTTGATTTGCATTCCTGTTATAGTGACGGAGCATTTTTCATTTAATTTTGAATACTTTTGTTGGAGAATCCTATTTGTCTTGTGTATATTTACTAACTGTTTATATATATTGGATGCCAAACCCTTTTCAGAGCAATTTGATATGAAGATTTTTTTCACCATTAATTCCTTTTTTATCCTTGATGTATCAATGTTGCCTGTGTAGAAACTTTTCAGTCTCAAGCCATCAATTATCTATTTTATCTTTTGTTATTGCCTATATTTCTTGTTTTATTGACTACATCTCCTAACATAGGTATGAGAAGTATATGACTTGTTCCTCTTCTAATTTTGTTATAGCATGGTTATGATCCTTAATATTAAGGTCACATATCCATTTAGAAAGTTTTATAGAGTGTGGTGTAAGGAGTCAGTCTAAGCTTAATTTTTACCAGACTGCTTCCTAATTTTTTCAGCAAAATATTATGTTATTTTTATATTATGTCCAAGGGTATAAATTAGTTGTTTTTCTCAAATAATTCCAAATTTTCTCTAGAACAACTGTACTAATCTATTGCACTATCTTTAGCAATGGTATCAAATTCAAATAGAAACAAGAGCCATTATCTGTATGTAAAGATCCTTGTAGGACTGATGTAGTTTTAAAATGTAGTATTATTTATATTTTATTATATTTCAATTTGTTTTGTTAAGTATTTCTCAATTACATTTTAACCTGGTTCCACCTGCACTCAGAAACATTACTAGACCATAGTTTGCAGCTGTGTATTTGACATCTCTGACCCACAGTATACTAAGAAGCCTGTCTTCTCACAACCTCTTCATCAGTGACTCTTTTTTGTTATTGTTTTTGGTCATCTTTGCCAAGTTTTTGGTCTGAGATTAAGTTTCAGAGTGGTTTTTGGTTTAAGGTTAAGTTTTGAAATTATTTTGATTTGTATTTCTATTAGTAGTAGTTATTTGGAACAGTTTTTCATATAGTCACTTATAATTTTCAATTGTTTTTAGAAAATTATTTATTCAAATTTACTGACACCTTATTGGTCTCACTGGATATTATACCCATTCCCATAAACATATGGTACTCACACATTAAAGTTCACCCTGTCTCAGTGCCTTTGAATTGGATGTTCATATCCTTGGAAGGTATTCTCTCCTCACTTCTACCTTAAAGAGTTCCTCTCTTCCTTCAAAATACAGCTTGAGCACCATCTTCTGCTTGAAGTTTTTCCTGATTTCCTCAGCCACTAGAGTACTCCCTTCCAAACTACTTTGTATTTAACTACTTAGCATTTATTTGTACTAATTTATTTCATATTTGTTCTGGATATACTGTGCACGTGTGTGTGTGTGCATGCATGCATGTGTGTGTGTGTGTGTTTGACATACACACACCTATATATACTGATAAAAATGAGCTTGGCTCCAAATTACTTTCCAAAATGATTGGCCAATTCATAACTCTATCAACATTATGCCTATCCCACCACAGTTCCACCAGCGATTGACTTTTTCCATTTTTGCCATCTTTGCTAATTTGATAGATATAACGTAGAACCTTATAGTTCCTTTAAATGACATTTTTTCTAATTACTAGTGAATTGGTGCATATTTTTCATCTGGTTGTTGATAGTTTGCATTTCTTTGAGAACTGCCTCTTAGCATCCTTTGACCTTTTATTGAAGAATGGTTCTATTTTTCTATCAATTTTCTCTACATCTTGGATATAAAACTTATGTCAGATATATTTCTTGCAAATATTATAAACTTGAGTGTAAGAACATTGTTATAATTGCAATGCCTAATGGTATAGGATAAATACTGTAAGAGTGTTATGAATAAAGTTCTGTGGTGAAGGGAATCAGTTCTAACCCATATGATTAGGGAAAGTTTCATAAAGGAGGTGGCATTTGAGGAGTATCTTGAAGGAAAAGGAAGAATATGAACAAAAGAAGGAAGAAAGAAAAGGAAGAGGCATGTTTGAAGAACAGTAAGTAGTCCAATTTGCAGGATAATAGTATGTGTAAGTACTTGAAAAGTATCAAAGTGTAGGTTGGGGCTTCAATGCAAATTTTTAATTAGTGGAATGGCAAGGTCATTATTCTACAGGTAGGTTCATGTTCCAAAGGAACGTGACTCATGAACATGACTGAGTTTTTGAGCTTGAGTGACTAATAGACAAGATTATGAGATTCAGGAAGTTAGTTTTTTGGGGGCAGGGGAGGAGAGACCTGATACAATGAATTCCGTTATAGACATAATGAATTTTAAGTTTTAATGGAACATTTAATTACAAATGTCTGCAGGTAGTTGGTGAGAAATATTAGACGGGATCTCAGAGTAATTAGGGATGGAAATAGAGATTTGGAATTCTTTAAAATAGAATGTTCTAAATTTCCTAGAGATAGCTGTATTTGGTCATTCGAAAAATACATTTTCCATAAGGATTGGCAGTATTTTTGTTGGTTAGGCAGGGGTAAAAAAGGAGTGCTGAAACAGATTAAATTCTTAGAAATCATATTTATTTACCATCCTCATGAAAGTTCAATGAACATTTCAGCTTGGTTCTCAGAAATAAATTATTTAGAGTAACAAGCCCATTTCAAGTTACCCATTTTTCCAGTACCTACAGCACCTACATACCAAATAACGACCAGTCTCTAGTTACAGCTTACAGCCATTGAGATTGCACAGGCAAACACAGAGCCTCATCAGAAATTCTAAGGAAACCTCTATTACTCTATTAGGTTTTCCATGGTCTTTTAAAAGTTGTTTTGGAGAGTTTGAGGCTGGCTCACTTTGAAATGTACATTTTATTATTTGCAATATTTCAAGTGCAATATGAGGAGAACGTAGACAGGGAAGATATTAGCATGCAGGGATTTTTTCCCCATTTTCTTCATGTTAGGTTGATGATGAAAAGCCCACTGTGTTCAAAGTCTAAAGTGAATACTTTAAATTTAATGATATCATAACCCCCAAGGTTATGACTGCTATTCTGTTCATTTGAGTGAATTCTACTAGTTTTATTTTCTTTTACATTATACTCTAGGTATTACTATAAGATGGTTTAATTTGTCTAAATTTGTTGTAAGAAGCATCCAGCTAATAATTTATTTATGTCAATTACTTAGCTCTTTGTCGACTAATGTCTGTCTTCTCCTTCATGGTTTCATTATTCTAAATAACATCCATTCGTCATTTTAAGAATTACACAAGGAGCTGCTGAAAAGTACTTAGAAATACTTAATTCCAGGATAATATCACAGACATTTTGTATTAGATCTTGCTTGTTAAACAGTTGGTCTATTATTATATCAATTAATATGAGATTGAGGATTTCCTTTCCTTTGTTTAGATTTCCAAGTTGTCCAACCAGTAATTTAAGCCACAATTCAAGTCAGATACAAACAATTTTTTTAAAAAGCAAAAAAAGAAATCAATTCAACCAAACATTCATTAATCATCAGTTGTTTTGAAAATAATCAGTAACCAGTTTGACTGCATTCATGTAGTAGCTTTGCAAACCAACTATTATAATGAACGCACTACACTTAGTTGCATTATACAAATGTTTTCTTGAATCGAGAATAGCTCGACAGAAATGTAATTTAGTCTTTCCTTATTATTCCTCTACCTCTCAAATTCCATTCTGTCAAGTTTGGTTCATGTGCCTTTTTCTATATATAATAATCATGATTCAAGTATCATAGAGAACATTTGCTCTATTTCTATAGCAGAGGAGGCAAATACACAAGCTTACTGGTTGCACGTGGCCCAGATCACTCACTTGTTGATCCTTATGCATTGTTTAGTGACTTCCATTTCTATTTCAATTTGATATCACTGAATTCCACAGCTATGAGAGTTTTTTTATCCTTTTCAAATACTGATCATACTTATACTCATCTTTTTGCACAGGCCTTCATGGTAGTAGCAGAGTCATAGTAGTGGGATAAAGTGAGGGAGAGACAAAAAAAAGTGTTCTTCACTCATCTGATGCTAAACATCACCCACTTTAGGAATTTTTTTTTTCTGGCCCCAGAAATTGCTGTCCTGTACTAAGGTCTCAGGTACTCTATAAATTGTGTGAATCTTGAGTTTAATCTAGACAAAGTGTGGACTACTCTCTTTGTTAATGTATATAGCAAACAGTCACTTTGTGGCATAGAATTATTAATGTAATCTCAACATCTCTTGTTCTTGGAATGCTACAGAATCAAGCAAGCCTTGTATCTTTCTGTGAGTAAGGTTGCCGGCTTGATACTCATATTACTTACAATATAAATTGTTAACCATGTTACTGAAGTTTGAGATAGAATTCTGGAAATGATCATGAGGGAATACTGATAACTAGCATTTAAGTTATATAGCTTGAAGGTTATATAAACTATTTAAAAATGCAGGTTTAATGATATTATAAATGCTTTGAAAACTGCCCATGAGAGTTTTGAAGAGTCAAGGCTCATTTTTGCCCTGAAAACAGATGAAGGGCAGACAGAATGGTTTTTTTTAAAATTTAATTCTTGCTATATTAGAATACATTATAAATTGAAAGTTGTTAAATCTAGGTTCACTGAGCTCTCATTGTTCTTAGATATTTAAACTTTAAGCTGTCCATTAGAAATCACACAGTTCAGAAACTCATTTTTAATTGATGGTGGGGAAAGTTGCTCAGTTCAAAATCAGACCTTCTGAAAAGTTCACAATTTGTACACAGATATATAAATATGGTGTAGTCCAAGGAGCACTGGATCAGGGTTTGAAGCCCAGCTCTGTCACTGCCTGTAAGACCTGGGTGGGGTGGAGTTGGGGTTAAGTTATTTAACCTCTTTGGACCTCAGTTTCCTCATGTATAAAACAAGCGGAGAAGGGTTGATGGCCTAAATGGCCTCTAAAAATTTCTTTTGGTTCTACATCTATGACTCTGTGAATTCCAACATGAATGTACAAAATGAATATAACCCTTCTTTCCACCTCCAGTTCCTAAACGCTTTTGAGGAAACCTGATTTTTCCATAAGATATGACCTGGAGTTCCATGAAAAGTTTCAATGCTAGCGGTGTTACCCATTCTATGATATTAAATATGAAATTATGTATGTGAAAAAAGATGCATAAATTATTCATTGGGAAAACAGACTTAATAACATCTTGGTGGAGTAGAAAGAATGCTAGATTTGGAGTTAGAAGCTCTGTGTTTGAATTCTGTCTCTGGTGTTTCCTACCTGTGTGACCTTGGTCATTTAACTTCTCTGGTTCCCAGTTAATTTAACCATAAAATGAGGTGGTTGAACTAAATGTCTTTTGAGAACCCTTTAAGCCAAAATCTATGATCCTATGTTCTTTTATTTTGTTCCAGAATTTTCCTAACCTCCCTTTACTCCAGGATTATTTCATACCTCCCTAATGAATCAACTCAACGCTTGTGGGCTCAAAATAAAATATACAAAGTATGAATAAATTATTTTGTAACAATAATATATATCAATTACATAATTTAAAATTAATCATTTGAAGTATGTCAATCAGCAAGCATTTATTAAGCACTTACTGTATACTAGGCACTGTACAAAGTACAAGGAATATAACTACAAGCAAAAAGAAAAACATGTTCTTGCTTTCAAGGAGCTTACATTCCTTTACGAGAAGACACCACAAAAAAGAAAGCTGAAAAGTGTGTTTGGTGTGTGTATGTGTGTGTGTGTGTGTGTGTGTGTGTGTGTGTATGTAATACATGGGGGGGGTGCCAGTAAAGAAAGTCTGAATTGTGGTCTGCTGAGGAATGATGAGATTCCTTGCCTGGGTGCTCTCCTTAAATGGAGCTTCTGAGAGAACCTATCTAATCAGAAGGAAGGGGCTACAGGGGTTGTGGCTATTAAAGTGTTCCACAGTCAAATTAGTTTGAAAGGTGTTGCTTTATAAAGAGTTGACTACACCTAATCTTAACTTTCTGGTTTATTTCATATTTCCACCTTAGTTTTGGAAGAAATCATTTAATCCACTCCCTACTTGTAGCACAAATCCCTTCTACCACATGCTTTACCAGTGGCCATCCAGTCATTGCCTGAGCATATCCAGTGTTGGGGAACTCAGTACATAGTGGTATATATTGATTCTGGTGTCCTAGAGAAAAAGAAGGAAAAGCAATGGCTTGGAAGTCAATTTTCTTCCACCAGTTCTGCCACTGACTAGCTGTCCGTTCTTGAGTAAACCACTTAAACAACTTTGTGCCTCAGTTTCCTTATCTAGAAAAATTGGACCAGCTGCTTTCTAAGATCTCTTTTAATTCTAAAATTCTATGATGATGAAATATGACAAACTAACAAGACTTTTTAAGGCAAAATCCAAGAATTGAAAGAGACTTTAATGAACAACAGAATGGGTTTTTAATTATTTTAACAAGACGAATTACATCTCTACTTTTCTTCTACATAGTGTGGTATGTTACATATAAATGGTCCTTGGAAATGATTTTGTCACTATAGTCTAAAACTAAATGCACCAGAAACTAATCTGTAACCTTAAGAAGAATTCCAAGGCCCACTTATTTTGTAAAATATGTTCTGAAGTGCTTTATGCTGCTTAAAAGGTATTATTTCGTGCTACAACTTATATTATCATTCCTGTGGGTAATGATAAATACAGTAATGCTACATATTCAGAATGGAAACTCTCTGAATTTCTCCTTTGGGCATTAGATGGCAGTATTAATCAAGATATAGGTATAGAGATGCTGCTACTTCAAAAAAAAAAAAGCATTATTTTCACAAGGAGATTTTAGAGAATAGTTATTTATCCTTGCATTTTACATTTTTGTAGGTGGGGATATGCTGCCAAATCTGTCTTGTATTCATTCCCATCATGTATTTGTTTTTGTTTTAGGCAACTTGCTTCCGAACAAGTAGATTTGTTTTCAGTTGCTTATTTCTGTCAAAACTGTGCTCCTGCTTCCTATATGTGCTGCTTAAGCAACATTACAGAGTTGCAACCTTCTTTTCTGTTGAGAGACATGCATTCAGTAACTGCATAAAGTAAATGAAAGATTAATGGCAAAAGTTTCAGTCACAAATATTGATTGAAGTTGATTCATGTAAATGAAAATTGCAGAGCTCAACTTCATATTTTAAAATATAATGTCTGCAATTCCGTAAATGCACTTGTAAATAAATTGGCCAGAAGCTGCCTGGCTGCAAAAAAAATCCTAGAATTTGTGAGATGTATGGTACAGCAGGGATTTTGGGACTCTTAGGGAGAATGAAGAGAGAAAGGAAAAAGGTGGCAGTTGCCCCATGGCAGCAGCTCAGCTATGGCAGTTTGTGTCTGCCACATTTACACATCCATTTTCAAGATCTTAACAGAGAGGACTTCTAAATGGACAAGTAGAAAGGTGTGTGATTGTTTTTTCCTCTTTGGTGATCACTTGGGAGAGTTGAGAGAAAACCCCCACAAAGAATGGGCAGTCCCTACCCTGCCCTTGACTTACTCCCGCATAATTTTAAAAAATTATTTTAATGAATACATTTGCTGGATTGAATATTATTTCTCAAATACATATAGTGGATTCTGTTCTTAGGTTGCCTGGTGTCACTGTTACAGGAATGAGACTACAATGAGCCTACAAAGACTCCACACAGAAGAGTGAGCTATCCTAGTACAGGGCTGGAAAGTCAACCTCTAGCTCAGAGTTGTGTTCTCTGACTGAGAATAAAAATCAGCAATTATTTCATAACTACGCTTTCAAGTATAGAATTACTGTACACATGGGCCAGATTTTAGAAATTATAGCTGTTAACTACATTGTCACTTGCTTATGATTAAATTTGCTGCTTGTTATATTTGCTCAATTATATAGAAATTACTAAATTTGTCATTTGTGAATTGCTGCTTGGCAATTGGTTAAATATTACCTTTACAGAGGGACGTTGTGATTCTCTGACATTGTTATTAACAAAATATTAACATCTTGCAAATATTGATGTACATAAATGTTTACTAATACTTGGAATAAATGTTGTATATGATAATGATGGAGTTTTTAAAGTTTTGAAGCACAACGTAAGTGAGTTAGGGGATAGTAAGATAGTCTGCATAGAAAGGAGATTAGGACAAGCTTCTGTGGATGTTCATTATGAATTGCCAGAGTCATGGATTTGATCAGATTACTATTTATCAGCATTTCCCTGAACCCACAATGTGGGTATTCTTAGACTCTTTCTCTATTTTATCTATTTAATTTTATGCAATCATGATTTTTTTAAATTTCTTATTAATTTTTTTAGTTCAAAGGGTGTTTGCTCATATCTCTCTCTCTCTCTCTCTCTTTCTCTCACCATACACCCACACCCACCCATAAATATATATATATGATATATATATATAATATATATATTTTCCTTATGGAGGTCCTATGATAAACTTTAAATTGTGCCTGTTTATATTTAGTATCTGAGATAAGTATACATTATGTACAGTAAGGACTAGATTATAATTAACTAATAGGGAGAGAAATAGTGATAAGAAGTCAGGGACAGACAAGGGGAAAAATAGAGATGGTTGACATTTTTATTTTAGGGATCTAGTAAGGCATAGTAGTACTAGGGGTGATAATAGTGAAAGAGATTAGAAATAGAGATAGGGGAAAATTAGTGAAATGGAGATAAAGTGGAATTAAGGATTTAAGTAAATTTAGGCTAGAGTTAGAGAGGATTTATTTTAATATTTTAAAACTAGACTTTTTAAATTCAGATTGGCTTCTGACTAAGGGCATCAGATGAGGAAGGTACTAACTAGCAGCCTTTCTGTTGGCTATCAACTTTATATGTCAAACACGTGATCCTATACCAAAGTTTTAGAAGAGACATTGTGATTTATCAAAATACCTGAGAAAATACTAGGGACAGGAGTTCACCTTTAGATGTAGCAGGTGCTGGGTTATATTTTGCATCATTAAAGAATAAAGTAGCAACAAGAGATTACCCTCTTCTCTAGTCTGCCAGCATCAGTGAAGTTGATCCCAATTATACCAATACCCACTGAGGAGATTCATCTTATGAAAAGGTCTCGTATGTCCCAGTTCATGTTAATAAGGCAAATTTTGCCTCCTTTCATCTCTACTTAGGAGGATATATGGACATTCATGGAGATTCATCAGTCAGGAGCCAGTGGTTTAGCATTACCCACTGAGACTATAGGTAGCAATCTAAAGAAGTAACTTCTCAGTGATGATACAGCTGAAAAGAGAAGCATAAATGAGAATAAAAGAAAGGTCGGTATTTTCTGACAGGATTCTCAAGAAATAGGATGTAGTAAAATTAGTGACAAAAATCACTAAAGTAGATACCTCCCAGATAATGTCCACCAAAGATAATACTTTAAAATCCTAGATTTTAAATTCTAGGCAATTCTCTCAATTTACGCCTAATTTCCAGAAAGAATGGATTGAAAATTTTAAGAACTGTAGAAATGAAATAGATTTTTAAAACATTTCATTGGATTTTACCAAGGGAGGGAAGAGGGATTTATCTGCAATGGTGTCCAGGAAATTTTTAGCTTAAAACAAATCCTGTGAAAATGCTTTTAGAGAAATAAATCAAAAGTTGTCATCAGCATGTCAGATACCAACAATAATTTTATGTGAATAATTTTAAAAAGTATTTGGACCCAGTGTTATTTCCTGCATGTTTGCATGAATTAATACCAAGTCAAGACATCCCTTGATGGGGTAGGAAATCCACTGTGGACCCATTCACTTCTTCTGAAATATGGGCCTGCTGGAAATGTTGGAAAAATACAGGTGGATTGGACTAAAATGATGGATGATATTAAATATTGGATTTGGAAGAAGTGTGACACAGAGACATTTTAGCAATCATTTTCAATATGCCATATAAATACAATTATGTCTTGAAGGAGTGGCATCTGTCCACCAATGGAACCTGCCTCCAATTGTCTCCAGTTGGAGACCTATATCTCTAGATTCCCTCAGTTATTTATATTTACATTTCTATAACATTTGGAACATCTTTTCATATAACTATTGATTTTTTGGATTTCTTCCTTTGAGAACTATCTGCTCATATCCTTTCACCATGTATTTATGATGGAAATGATTTTCATCTTATAAGGTTCGAATAACCTTCATCAAAGAAACTTGCCATAAAGATGTTTCCCCAGTGAACTTTTTCTTCTATTGGTTTTGTATGTGCCCAAAATTTTAACCATCTCGAAACTTCATGTAATCAAAATTGTCTATTTTACCTTCGATTATCCTCAGTATCACTTAGCTTGTCATGAATTCTTTCCGTATTCAGAGATCAGATAATTCCATTGTTTCCTGATATGATTACACATCAACATCTTATCTGTCATTTGGAGTTTCTCTTGTCAAGGGGTACAGAATATTTGTCTAAGCCTAATTTCACCCATGATGCTTTCCAGTTTTCTCAAAAATTTTTGTTAAATAGTTAGCTATTATACCACTATCACTCAAATGAGATAATATTTGTAAAAAACACTTGGTACAGTACCTGACACATAGTAGGGGGCTATATAATTGCTTACTCCCTTTGCCCATTGCAGTTATTGTTGAGATTATGAGACATTAAGCTATTGTATTGATTTGCTTCCATATGTTGTATAACTAATCTCTTTGTTTTAATCAGTGCCAAACAGTTTTGAAGATATTTGTAGTATAGTTTGAGATCTAGTTCTGCTAGGGACTCTTGCATTTTTTTCATTATTTCCCATGACTTTTTGTCCCTTTAGATAAATTTGATTATCTTTTTCCGACTCTATAAAGAAATGTTTTGTTAGATTGATGGTATAACAATGAAGAAGTCAGTTAATTTAGATAATATTTCATTTTATCATATTGGCTTGGTCTAACTTTGTTCAACTTACATTTCTATGATTAGAACTTAATTTCTATAAAGACTATATTGTAAGATTGTCTTTGTGGCTAAACTCTGAATGGTTTTATGTATTCTGTAGGTATTTTTTAATTACGTTTCTACTTCCTCTGTGATTTTGTTGGTAATTTGCAAAAATGCGGATGAATTATTTTTATATCCTACAAATTCCCTGAAGTTATTTCAATTATTTAATTTTTATGGTTCTTTAAGTAAATCATCATGACATCTGAAAAAAACCACATTAGTTTGGATTTCTTTGCCTATGCTTATTCTCTCAGTTTCTTTTTCTTTTCTTATAGTTATTGCTAGCATTTCTAATGTTATATCAAACAATTCTAGTTATAGTGGATATTCTTGCTTTAACCCTGATCTTATTGAATGTTTTATCCTCATTGCATTTAATGCTTGCTCAGCTTTACATCAACTTTTTTTATCATATTAAATTTCACTACCATTTATTTACTACCTTTTTAGTGTTTATAACAGAAATAGGTATGTGTTTTGTCAAAAATTTTTTCACCATCTACTGTTATGTGATCTTTATTATGCTTTTTTGTAACTTTTTCTAGTTACATGTAAAAGCAGTTTTCACATTTGCTTTTTAAAAACTTGAGTTCCAAATTCTTTTTCTCTCCCTTCCCTCTGCCTTTCATTGAGAAGATAAGCAATGTGATATAGGTCATACATGTGTAGTCATGAAAAACACATTTCCATACTAGTTAGATTGTGAAAGAAATCCCCCCTAAATAAAATACACAAGAAAAATAAGTTTGAAAAAAAAATATGCTTCATTCTACGTTCAGACTCCATCAGTTCTCTCTCTGGAGCTAGCTAGCATTTTTCATCCTAAGTCCTTTAGAACTGTCTTAGATCATTGTAATGCAGAGAACAGCTAAGTCATTCATAGATGATTATCATAAAATATTGCTATTATTCTGAATGCATCCTGCTTGTCATTTCTTATAGCACAATAATATTCCACCATAACCATACCACAATTTGTTCAGCCATTTCTTAGTTGATGGGAACTTCTTCAATTTCCAGTTCTTTACCAACACTAAAAGAGCTGCTATAAATATTTCTGCATATATAGGTCCTTTTCTGGGATAGAGACCTAATAGTGATATTACTGGGTTAAAGGGTATGCACAGTTTTTAGCTTTTTAAGCATAGTTCCAAATTGTTTTCCAGAATGGGTGAATCAACTCAAAACTCTACCAATAGTGCATTAGTGTTCTAATCTTCCTAAAGTCCCTCTAATATTTGTCACTTTCCTTTCTGTCATATTAGACAATCTGATTAGGGTGAGCTGGCACCTCAGGATTATTTTAATTTTAATTTCTCTAATAAATAGTGACAAAGTATTTTTTTTATTTAATTATATATAGCTTTGATTTCTTCATTTGAAAATTACCTGTTCATATATTTTGACCACTTGTCAATTGGGAAATGAATTGTATTCTTATCCATTTGACTCAGTTCTCTCTATATTTGACAAGTAAGGCCTTTATCGGCGAATTTTCTGTAAATCTCTCCCACTCCCTCAGTTTTCTACTTTCTTTCTTATTTTAGCTGCATTGGTTTTGTTTGTGCAAAACCTTTTTAATTTAATGTAATCAAAATAATACATTACATCCTGTTATGCTCTCTATTTCCTGTTTGGTCACAGATTCTTCCAGTATCCATAGGTCTTACAGGTAAACCATTCCATACTCCCCAAATTTGCTTATGGTATCACCCTTAATGTCGAAATCATATAATTCACTCTGCTATCCATTTCCTTTGTATGGGTGAGTTCATCCCATTCACATTCACAGTTATGATTACTAATTGTGTATTCCCTCTACCCTGCTTTCCCACCATTTATACTTTCTCTTTCTCTTTTCAACCTGTCCATCCTCAAAAGAGTTTTGCTTCTGACCACAGCCTGTTCCAATAAGCCCTCTTCTCTATCAGTGTTACCCTTGTCTTGTTCCCCTCCTCTCCTCCTTTGCTGTAAAGTAAAATAAATTTCTATACCCTACACACTTTGTATGTGATTCCTTCTTTGAGTCAATTTTGATGAGAGTAAAGTTGAAGCATTGCTGATTCAGTAGCCCTCAAGGACTGCCACTGGCTTGCCTGGGTGCAACTTGCATTGGTGGGACCTGCACTGGACTGCACTTCACTCTCACCCATGTGAGACAGACATTTCCTGCTGACATTCTAAGTTGTCTTGGGCTGGAAAATTGTTTCTCCTTGTCATTTTATTGCTTCTCCTATTTCAGAATTTGTTTTGAGGCATTATTTTAACATTGTTTGGAGAGGAATTTAGGAGAGTTCAGGTGAATGTTTGCTTTTATTCTGCCATTTTCTATTCTTGTTATCAAAATATTTGAGTATGTTTATAGTTTTGCTAATATTGAACAAACTCAATTCCTGGCAAAACCAACCTACTGCTTTAGTTACACTGCTAATATATAATTTAAAATATTGCATCGATATTAATTGGGAATATTGATCTATAATTTTATTTATTTTGTCTTTCCCTTGTTTAGGCATTGAGGATATATTAGTATTATTAAAGGACTTTAGTAAATTCACCACTTTTCCTGTTTTTGCAAATAGTTGGTGATAATTTATTTCAATGTTTACTAGAATTCATTAGGAAATTCATGTAGTCCTGTTTTGGTTTGCTTTGTTTTTCCTTTGGGATTATATGTACACACACACACACACAAACACACAAATATATATCTATATATCTATATATCTGTATGTATGTATGTATGTATCTATCTATCTATCTATACATATATATATATATATATATATATATGGAATATTAGATTTCTTTCCTCATCAAACCAGGTTTTATAAGTTCTATATCTTCTATTTTGTTAATCTAAGTATTTTATATTTCATGAATATCTATTTCATTTGCCAACTTTATTGACACATAATTGGGCAAAATAGTTACTCACAATTTTCGTCATTTCTTCTTCATTTGTTTATTTTAATTTTTGACACTTTTTATTCAGTACTTTAATTTTTGCTTTTCTTACTCTTTTAATAATAAAATTACTTAATAGTTTGTTTTGTTGATTTATTTTTTAAGAACTACTTTGAGTTTTTAAACTGATTTCAGAATTTCTATTTTAGCATTTTATTATTTTTTTAATTTTACTTTGTTAGCTTTCTAGGGATATTTTTTGGTTTTGTGTCCAATTCATTTATTTATTCTTTCTCTCTTTCATTGATGAAAATGCTTAGAGATATAAATTTTCTCCTAATGACTTCTTTGATTGCATTCCATAAAATTTGAGATATTCTTATGGTTGTCATTTTCTTTAGTTAAATTATCTATTATTTCTATGAGTTGTGCTTTCACCACCATTTCATTATGATTATTATTTGGCCTCCAATTAATTTTCAACCCCTTCTTCTATAGCACTTTATTCAATATAATTTTTTTTCATGAGTTTAATATTTCTACTTTCCTGCATTTTTGGTGAAATTTTTATGCCTTAATACAGGATCAGTTTATTTATTGACTTGTTTATTTATTTTTATGAAGGTGTCAGACAGTGATGATCATCAGTATGTGTATACTGTTTTTCCCCTTAATAATCACCAGGGATCTATTCTATCTAACTTTTCTAAAATTCTATTTAAGTCACTTCTTTATTTCTTTAGCTAAGTTCATTTAGCTTTGCAAAGGACATTGAGGTCCCTGACAATTACATAATTTTAATATTTATTTCTCTCTTTAATTCACTTATGTTTTTCCTTAAGTATTTAGATGCTTTACCATTTAGTGTGCATATGTTAATCACTGATATTAATTCATTATCTATGGTGACTATAAGCAAAATGTAGTTTCTTATTTCTTTTTATGAAGTACATTTTTGCTGCTTCTCTATGAGAAATCATGATTGCCATTTTTGCTTTTGTAAACTTCAACTGAGGTATAACACATTTTGCTCCAAATTCTTACTTTAAAACTGTGCAAATATTTGTTTCAAGTATTTGGAAACAACAACTTATCATGAGAATAATACTCTTTGATTGGATAGGATTTATACCAGGAATCCAGGGTTGGTTCAATATTAGGAAAATTATCAGCATTATTGATCATATCAACAAAACTAACAGAAGCCATATGATTATATCAATAGATGCAAAAAAATCTTTTGACAAAATACAACTTCCATTCCTATTAAAAACACTAGAAAGCATAGGAATAAATGGAGCTTTCCTTAAAATAATAAGTATTATCTCCCTAAAACCATCAGCAAGCATTATATGTAATGGGGATAAGCTAGATGCATTTCCAGTAGGTTGTTGTTGTGTTTGTCCTTCGTTCTGGAAGAATATCATGACATCAGGGAAATCAGGGAAATGATGACATGACTTGCGCTTGACTTTGTTTTGAGTGAGGGAAGCTGTGCAAGGTCAGCAGCCTCACTTTCTCCTCCTGAGCCATCTGGATTCAGTGACCCGATATCCATCAGGATGACTGGAGATGGCCCAAGATACAATGGGAGACCTTGGCCTTTTTAGACTAGGTCTTTTCACATACTCACTTAGAGGGAGGTAACACCCATTGAGTGAATAGGCTTCTTTAAGAAGTACTCAGGGGATGGCCCTTTTAATGAGCAAAAGAAAAGAAAAAAAGATAACTAAATCAAACTGTGAGGGAAAGAGAAACTGTTGCTATTGATAATCACTCTAAGTCAGCCTTAAGTGGAGCTTGTGGAGGGACCTATTGTTGTCCAACCTATGGGCTTCAGAGTGTACTGGGTTTAAGATTTTGGGAAAAGGAAGGAAGGAAGGAAGGAAGGAAGGAAGGAAGGAAGGAAGGAAGGAAGGAAGGAAGGAAGGAGGGAAGGAAATTTATGGGACTTATTCAGTCCCATACCAATCAAACTACCAAAAAATTATTTTTTAGAGTTAGAAAAAATAATATCAAAATTCATCTGGAAGAACAAAAGGTCCAGAATATCAAGAGAATTAATGCAAAGAAATGCTAGGGAAGGTGGCCTAGTCATATCAGATCTCGAAGTGTATTATAAAGCAGCAATCATCAAAACCACTTGGTACTGACTAAGAAATAAATAGATCAATGTAATAGGTTAGGTTCATAAGATACAGTAGTCAATGAATATAGCAGTCTACTATTTGATAAACCCAAAGACCCCAGGTTCTGGGATAAGAACTCACTGTTTGACAAAAACTGTTGGGGAAATTGGAAACTGGGTATAGACCAATGCATGACACTATATACCAGAATAAAGTCTAAATGAATATACAGTCTAGGTGTAAAGACTGATACTATAAACAAATTAGGGGAGCAAGGGATAAGGTATTTGTCAGATTTATGGAGAATGGAGAAATTTATGGCCAAACAAGAGTTAAAAAACATTATGTAATGCTAAATGGATAATTTTATTACATTAAATAGAAAAGTTTTTGCACAAACAAAGCCAATGCAACCAAGATTAGGAGGGAAGCAGAGAACTGGGAAAAAATTTTTACAACTAGTATCTGTGATAAAGGCCTCATTTCTAAAATATATAGAGAACTGAGTCAAATGTTCAAGAATACAAGTCATTGTCCAATTGAAAAATGGTCAAAAGATATGAACAGACAGTTTTCAGAGGAAGAAATTAAAGCTATCAATAGACATATGAAAAAAATGCTCTAAATCACTAGTGATTAGAGAGATGCAAATCAAAACAACTCTGAGGTACCACATCATACCTATCAGATTGGCTAACATGACAAAAAGGAAGATGATAAATTTTGGAGAAGATGTGAGAGAGTTGGAACACTAATTCATTGTTGGTGGAGCTGTGAGTTGATCCAACTATTCTGGAGAGCAATTTGGAACTATGCCCAAAAGGCCATAAAAATATTCATACCATTTGACCCAGCAACATCTTGTCTAGGAATATATCCCAAAGAGATCATAAAAATAGGAAAGGAAACCACAAGTACAAAAATATTTATAGCATCTCTTTTTTGTGATGGCCAAGAACTGGAAATCAAGGTGATGCCCATCATTAGGGGAATGACTGAACAAATTGTGGTATATGAATGTAATGGAATACTACTGTACTATAAGAAATGATGAACAGGCTGACTTCAGAAAAAACGTGGAAAGACTTATATGAACTGATGCTGAATAAAATGATCAGAACCAGAAGAACATTATACGCAGTAAGAGCCACAGTGTTCACATACTGTTTCTGATAGACTTAGCCCTTCACAGGATTAAAACAATCCTAAATGACTCTTGATGCAATGTCATCTACATCCACAGAAAGAACTATGGAATTGGAATGCAGAATTAAGGTGATTATTTTGTCTTGTGTTATGTTTAGTTTTGATTTGTCTTTTCTCAAGGTTTCTCCCATTTGTTTTAATTCTTCTATGCAACATGACTAATGTGAAAATGTGTTTACTAAGAATAAATATGTAGAACCCATATAAGATTGTATGCCATCTCTGGAAGGGAGGGGCAAGGGAGAGAAAATTTAAAACTTAAGGAAGCAATTGTTGAAAACTGAAAGTAAATAAATTAATTAAATAAAAAAGAGAAATACAAATGTGCTTCTAGCAATACAAATTTAGTTTGAAATGTTTAAGGTATATTAATATTAATTCATGTGTAAATGAACTCATTCATTATAGCTTAAAAAAAAGAAATAAAGAAATGATGATCAGGCTGACCTCAGAAAAACCTGAAAAGACTTAAATGAACTGATGCTGAGTGAAATGAGCAGAACCAGAAGAATATAATACACAGTAACAGCCACAGTGTGTGAGGACTGTTTATAAAAGATTTAGCCCTTCACAGCGTTGAAAGGACCTAAAATATTTCCAAAGCACTCTTGATGCAAATTGCCATTCATATCCAGAAAAAAAATATAGAGTCAGAACTCAGAATGAAGCAGACTATTTTCTCTTTTGTTATGTTTTGGTTTGATTTGGTTTTTCCCACGGTTTCTTCCAGTCATTTCAATTCTTCTATGCAATATATATATATACATACATATATATATATATATATATATATACATATATATATATATATATATATATATATATATATGTAGTGAAAATGTGTTTAATAAGAATGTATGTGTAGAACCCATATAAGATTGCATGCTGTCATGACAAGAGAAGTGTTGAGGAAGGGGAGAAAAATTTAAAACTTATAGAAGTGATTGTTGAAAACTGAAAACAAATAAATTAATTATTAACCAAAAAAAAATATCAAATACTCTCTGAAAAAACTAAAGGAAAAACTTCAGTTCCTCATGGGTAGGCCGAGCTAATATAATAAAAATGACAGTTCTACCTAAATTAATTTTTTTATTCAGTGCCATACCAATCAAACTACCAGAAAATTATTTTCTAGAGGTAGAAAAAATAATATCAAAATTCATCTGGAGAAACAAAAAGTCTAGGATATGAAGAGAATTAATGAGAAGAAATGGTAGGAAACGTGGCCTAGCCATACCAGATCTCAAATTGTATTATAAAACAACAATCATCAAAACCACTTTGTACTGGCTAAGAAGTAGAGAGGTAGATCAGTGGAATAGGTTAGGTACACAAGAAGTCAATGATTATATTAATCTACTGTATGATAAGCCCAAAGACCCAAACTTCTAGAATAAGAACTCACTATTTGACAAAAACTGCTGGGAAAACTGGAAAATAGTATGCATAAACTGGACATAGACTAATGTCTGACACTGTATGTGAAACTAGAGTTCAAATGGGTACATGATTTATATATAAAGGCTGATACTATAAGGAAATTAGGGGAGCAAGGAATAGTTTATCTATCAGATTTATGGAGAATGGAGGAATTTAATGACCAAACAAGAGATATAGAACATTATGAAATGAAAAATGGATAATTTTGGTTACATTAAATTGAAAAGTTTTTGCATAAACAAAGCCAATGCAGCCAAGACTAGGAGGGAAGCAGAAAACTTGGAAAGAACTTTTACAACCAGTGTCTCTGATAAAGACCTCATTTCTAAAGTATATAGAGAACTGAGTCAAATTTACAATAATACAAGTCATTCCCCAATTAATAAATGGTCAAAGAATGTGAACAGGCAATTTTCACATGAAGAAATTAAAGCTATCAATAGATATGAAAAATTATCATGAAAATTGTTCTAAGTCACTATTGATTAGAGAGATGCAAATCAAAACAACTCTGAGGTACTACATCACACCTATCAGATTGGCTAGCATGACAAAAAAGGAAGATGATAAATGTTGGAAAAGATGTGAGAGAGTTGGAACACTAATTCATTGTTGGTGGAGTTGTGAGTTGATTCAACTATTTGGGAGAGCAATTTGGAACTATGCCCAAAGGGGCTATAAAAATTTGCATACCCTTTGACCCAGCAATACCACTTCTAGTGCTGTATCCCAAAGACATCATAAAAATGGGAAAAGGACACACATGTACAAAAATATTTATAATAGCTCTTTTTGTGGTGGCCAAGAATTGGAAATCAAGGTGATACCCATCATTTGGGGAATGGCTGAACAAGTTGTGGTATATGAATGTATTGGAATACTATTGTGCTATAAGAAATGATGAACAGGTTGACTGCAGAAAAATCTGGGAAGACTTATTTGAATTGATGTCGAGTGATGTGAGCAGAACCAGGAGAACATTGTACACGGTAACAGCCAGTGTGTGATGACTGACTTTGATAGACTTAGCCCTTCTCAGCAATGCAAGGATGTAAAACAATTCCAAAAGACTACGGAAAATGCCATCCACTTACAGAGAAAAAACTTTGGAGTATGTCTACAGAGCAAAGCAGACTATTTTCTGTTTTGTTTTGTTTTGTCTTTCTCATAGTTCCTCCCATTTGTTCTAATGTGAAAATATGTTTAAAAGAAATATATATATATATATATATATATATATATATATATATATATATATATATATATATATATATATATATGTAAAACCTATATCAGATTGCATATCATCTTAGAGAGAGGAAAGAGGAGGGATGGAGAGAAAATTTAAAACTATGAAAGTGAATGTTGAAAACTAAAAAATGAATAAATTAACCTATTAAAAAAAAAAAAGAAAAGGAGGGCTTTTTTAAGCTTTACTATCTTCCTTTGAATATGAACTCAGATCTTTATTACCAAAATAGCTATCTATGGCTGGGTTCTTTCTCTATGCTTACTCATTTTTATTTTGTTCTAGTTTATTTTTAGAAGTGTATTATTAAAATCAGGTTCTACTCCGAAGGTGTGGGCAATGTTGTTCAAGGATTATTCCTTCTACTGTTATTTCTGAGCTGTGTCAGAGGGTCCAAACTCCTCTCTACCCTTTAAGCCACAGTTTAGGCACCCAGTCACAATGACATGCAAATTCTCTTATTCCCTGTGGTCCTTCCGGTATCTGGCTGAAATCTTCAGCTCTCCTTTCTGTCTTAGAACCAAAACCAAGGACTTGGCTGTCTTCCAAGTGCCCACAGCCAGCAGAGTCACCACCCTGAACTCACTGGGTATGTGTTCACTCCTTCTTGCCCACAGCAGCTGCCTAGAACTGCATCTGGTCAGCACAACTGTGCCTGGCTTCCTGAGACAGTGGCCCTTCTTTCAATCTTCACTTAATCAGCTGTCTGACCCCTACACTGTCCATGAGATGAAAACTTCTTAGGTGGAGGCTACCTCCTGACCTGGCTGCTCATTGTTTGTCAGTTATGTAGAGTTGGCCTGACCGTGTTTGCTGGTTGGTTGTTGTCCTTTCATTCTCAAACAGGAGCAAAATGGTATCACTCTGCTAAGAGTCAAGTTTTAGTGTGTCCTACTATGGCTTATCAGACTAATATAAGCTCAGAAGGCTGTACCACAGATCAAGCACAAATAGTTCATATGAATATTTGGGTTCTCTAAATTTGTGCATCTTGTATGTCTTTTGAACTATTTCAATTCTACTTTGCTCATAGATCACAGCATCTTTTCTGATGAAAGCACACTATGCTGAGCAGTCCTTTGCTGGTATCTCGCATGTCACACAATCAATCCAAAGTCCTTAAGAAAGACCTTGAACATATCCTTATATAGCTTCTTCTGATTAGCATGGGAGGGCTTACCCTCTGTGAGTTCTCCATAAAGTAGTTCTTTTGGCAAGTGTACATTTGGCATTTGAACAACATGGCCAGCTCATCGGAGTTGTACTCTCTGCAGTAGAGTTTGAATGCTTGGCAGTTTAGTTTGAGAAGGGACCTCAGTGTTTGATATCTTATTCTGCCAGGTGATCTTCAGAATCTTCCTAAGACAATTCAAATGGAAGCAATTGAGTTTCCTGACGTGGCAATGGTAGACTATCCAAGTTTCACAGGCGTATAGCAATGAGATCAGTGCAATGGCTCTGTAGACCTTCAGTTTGATACTCTGTCTAATACCTCTTCTCTCCCATACTTTCCTTCAGAGCCTTGAAAACACTGAGCTAGCTCTGGCAATTTATGCTTCAACCTCTTTCTCAATGTGTACATCCTTGGAAAGTACATTACCAAGTTAAGTGAACTTATCCACAGCAATCAAAATTTCTCCATTTGCAGTAACTGATGGTTCCATGTATGGATAGTATGGTAGTGACTGATGGAGAACCTGTGTTTTTTTGGTCCTAATTGTTAGGACAGAATTGGCGTAAACAGCAGAGAATTGTTCCATACTTCGTTGCATCTTAGCTTCAGAAGCTACATTAAGTGCCCAATCATCTACAAACAGAAAATTATGCACCAACTCTCCCTCCACTTTAGTCTCATAGACTTCATACCTATAATTAAACTCATAGTAGACAAAATTGTGCCTGACAGATAATAAAATAGAATATAAACAAAGTAACATCTACCGTATTTTGGCTTGTAGCCTTTTCAAGTTGAAGAATTTACCATCAGTACAGTAGCTGACCTTGATGCCATGTTCTTCCAAATTGATAACATTCTACAGCATGACTGAAAACATCATGCTAAAAAGCATGGAAGCAAGTACACAACCTTGTTTCACTCAAGGTGAGTGAATGGAAAAGCTTGAGAGCATTGTCCATTATCCAGATCCTGGGTGAACATGCTGACATGAAATTGACATACAGCGCTGATGAACTTTTCTGGGCAACCACATTTTGGCATAATTTTCTGTAAGCCCTCACCACTGAGAGTGGCAGAGTCTTTCCTAAGGTCTTCTCAAGCTGTTTTAGGACAGAATATTCCTTGACTTTTCTTTGTTTTTGCAGCTCTAAGTTCACTTTGAGGTCATGTTCTGTCTTTTTTGTGGAGGAAATTTGTAAAGCCTGGAGTTTTCTGATCTACTCCACCATCTTCTTTGAACAGTTTTCTTTCATGATTTCTTGAAATATGATATGTGGACTGATTTTTTTTGGGATAGTAGTAATAACTTTTTGGTAGTTCAATGATTCTTACTGTTCTTTCCTCCTTGATCTGTTTTCCAGCTACCTTGTTTTTGACATTATACACCTTACATTTTCTTCTATTCCCCCTCCCCCTAACTATTGACTTCTTTTTTTTAAATATTTCTTATGGAGCTGTCAATTTCTCTTTTCTCCATTCTAATTGATGTAGGGACTTATTGTTTGCACTCAGTTCCCAGCTCTACCAGGTCTCTGGTTGTTTCTGCGATGATCTGGGGTGAAAAAAAGTGACCCACTGTGGTTTCTCTTGATTTTCTGATCACCACATGGCCTTGTGCTCATCCTTAATCTTTATTGAAGTAGTTATAGGAGACAGTTGCACTTTTTACTCCTTCATCTTTGTTAATCTCCTTGGTTATTTCCTTATAGACTTCATACCTGTAATTAAACTCATAGTAGACAAAATTACACCTGACAGATCATAAAATAGAATATAAACAAAGTAACAGCTACTATATTTTAAAATTAGCAGACGATCCCCAGATCTTTACTTCTAGGTCTAATTACTTTCCTCAATCCCAGACCAAAATCACCAATTGTTTGCTAGATGTGTCCTACTGAATATCTTATCAGCATTTCGAATTCAATTTGTCCGAAGCAGAATTCATCATTCCCAGGTCATTTAACTTTTCTGTGCCTCAGATTCCTAATTTGTAAAAAGAAGGATTAGACATGAGATCTTAATCTATGATCCTATAAACTTTGAAATGTGCTTGCTTGTTCTCCTAAATTCTCTATTTCTTTTGAGGGAATTAGCATCCTCCCAATCATCTAAGTTCAAAACCTTTAAGTTATCCTAGACTTTCTTCTCCCTCCCTACCCACATCCAATCAATTGCCAAGTCCTTCTGACTTTGCTTCCACCATATCTCTTTTTTACTCTAATTCTAGCCCTCAGCACATCTTAACTGAACTATCATAATACCCTCTTAATTGTTCTCCTTGATCCCACTTTCTCCCTTTCATTAATCTATTCTCCAAGTTCAAATTAATTTTCCTCAGGCCCAAGTCTGTCTCTGTCATGTCCTCCTTTTCCCCTCTTGCCTCCACCCCCAATCTTAAAACTTTTTAGTAGCTTCCTTGGAAAATAAAAACTCAGCCTAGTAGATAAAGATTTCAACAATCTGGCTACTTTTATAGTTCTATTTTCCATTAATACTTTTGATGAACTCTACATTGCTAGTAGACTGAACTACCACCTCTTACCTAACTCTTGAAAGACTCATCTCCTGCCTCTGTGAATTCCCATAAACCATCCACCATGAGTTGAATGCAATTCTTCTATAATCCCACTTTTAAAATCTTTATCTTCCCTCAAGGTTCACCTCAATTGCCACCTTCTCCAGGAAGCCTGCCCTGATTCTCCAACTTAAAGTGTGCTTTTTCATTTACTTTGTAGTCATTTTTCTGAGTATAGACTGTAAGTGATCTCAGTGCCTTGAAGATGAGAGGCACTTAATAAATGTCCCTTTATTTGAATTTAAGAGCTGTTAATATTATTTGGAACATTTCTTTGAAATTTTGGACCATATGTCTTTCAATTATCTAAGGAATGGAATTTGTTTGGTGTATAGGTATAACCCTATTCCCACTAATTCCTCCTGTCTGTCTAACCTTTCATTTGGAGCAATTCCAATAGATTCTAATTTTAGCTTCTATTAATGGAAAATCAGGCTCCATCTAAGTGTTCTCACATTAACCTTACTTTATGGAGAGTCAAGTAGTTCAGCCAGGAATGAAGTTTTGTTAAAACTTTAAGTGAACTGAATGGAAGTGTCATTTTAACAGTTCCCCACCTCTCTGTACTCTGATATTCCATAAAATATATCATTAGTTTTCAATAATAGGTGATGTTCTTTCCTGTGCTTGCCTCTGACACTGAAGGGAAAGAAATATGACTTGTCTGACACAGTCAATGAGTATGATGTCTGTCTTTTGGATAATGACTAAATCCATTGTTTACATGGCCCATTAGTGTTTACAGCTCTGCCCATTTCCTTCATGGTCTGCAAAGCATTTTAGTTTAGATCGAGTTATTCTTTCCCAGCAACCAATTTCCCCTGAATGGATCCTTCCTTAACTTGTGTCATCTGTGATATGTTAGTAAAATCTCACTACAGATCAGAACACTATCCTGTATACTTGACTACAATCCAAGGGAAATCCTGTCCTATGATCTCAAATGTCAAAAATGGCACTGGTGATGTCTATTTCCTATTCCTTCTAACTTTTATTATGGGAGAAGTATCTCCTCTTTGAGTTCAGGTAATAGGTTAATGTTCCCAAAATAAATCTAGGTAAAAACACAAGTTTTGTGACATTTAAGCACAGGTTCAAGGGGTAGAAAAATAATCTTGACCAAAAATCAGGATTTCCTGACAAGCTTTTATATGATTCCTTTACATGTTACAATCTCGTATCTCATCTTAAGTTATAAAAGTTAAAAAAACCCTCATAATGCAATATTTCCTTCAATGTCATAAAAGTTGAACAAACATAGTTGAACAGAGTCATAATCTCATACATCCACTAAGGAAACAAACCTTGTTAAACAGACTCTATAGGCAAAATTAAGTTAGGTTGCAGATATAGATATATAGAACATTTAGAGGGTTCACAATGAGCTGATTGAGGGGGGAGACTTAAATGCTGACAGAGTCAGCTTCAGTGGAATCCCTTCCTCAAGTCCAATTATTTTGGAAGCTTTGACTCCTCTTCTGGTTTCTTATGTAAGCAATGTTTGAGGCCTTAAGTAAATTTTCACATCATGTGGTTCAGGTTTTAGCCAGCTCAGTAGCCTCCTAGCTAGAAGAAACAGCCTTATCCTTCTCTCTGCAATAAAAATTAATATAAAGGAATTTAAAAATTTAAAGTTCTTATAACATTTTATTCAACTCATTCTTTTTAATAAGGCTAAGTTCTTGCCATGAGTATCTCTACTGTAGTTATCTTTCCTCTAGTTACCTGATTGGAATTCAGGTAAATCCTTCTTCCTCTTCCCTTATTAAACATGGGGCAAAGTTCCCCAGAGGGAATTAATAAGCAGACTGTTAATCAAGAGTAGTGAACATGGCTCATTTTTGCCATCCCCGTGAAGGAAAAGCATTGTTCTCTTGCTCTTGGGATAGCAATATCAGTCAAGGTACAGTGGAAAGAGCCTGGGACCACCAGTCTCATATGTACCACTCTCTAAATCACATACAATAAAGCATTAATTTTTCTGTGAATTGGTTTCTTCATCTGCCAAATGGGGAGATTAATAAAATTCAACATACATTTTAAAAGGGCTTACTGTATGAAGAGTACTACAAGGGCTTTCTGAGTGTGATGGAAAATTTTGTTAAGACATAATCTAGAACCTATTCTCATGGAGTTTCCAGTAAATGGCTTACCATGGAGTTATTTTTAAAGATCAAATGTAATAAGGGATGTGAAAATACTTTGCAAAATCAAAAGACATATATGCATTTTGGTGTGTTTATGTGATATTGATTGTCCATATTCCTCATAAACACCTAAATTTTAACAGACAAAATTCGAACCCAGATCTTCTAACTCCAAATCTTTCTGCTACATCACATTGATTTTTCAGTTTGCTGAAATCCTTTTGTCAGCTTGGTTTCTTATTACCAGACTTTTTTTTTTTTATATGAATGGCATACAGAATTTGAAACTATTCATGATGTCACAATTTTATGCAAATTTAATTAAAGAATACAGTAGTCTTCACCTGACTTGATTTTACTCTAAACACAATCATGATGTTCACTGTCTTTAGTGAAGTATCTTTTGTATTTTTTTTAGTATTGTATGTATTCTTTACCATTAGTCACTACTTCATGGAGACTTCTAGGATATTGGAGCTGAAGAACCCCAAATCTAAGTTGTGTTTTTGCAACTACATGCATAAATGAGACTTCCATGAATCTTAGAAGAGCTAGAAGGGACCTTTGAAGGCATTTGGTATAATCTCTTTATTTTACAAATGAGTAAATGGATAAGTTGAGTGAGTCTTATTACCAGACTCCTGACAACCAGATAATGAATTTTGTTGGCCACAGATGACTATTAAGTGTTGAGTGGTTGTGATCAATGTAGTAGAACTAGTATCAAGACTGATGAAATTGTGGATATTTTGATGTTATTGTATCAATCTGATAAACAGATTAGAAGCTAAACTAGACAATTTATGAACATATCTATTATGTAATATTTTTTTATATTTAATTTATCATATCCAAATCACAGTAAAGACTGCTAGTGAGATGAAAGATTTGGAGGTAGAAGGGAGCTTAAAAAATGACCTACTGATTAAGTCCTAGTACACCTGCCCCATTTTATAAATGAGGAAAGTGAATTCCAGAAAGGTTAAATAACTTGTCCAAGGCTATGCTGATGATTGTAATCTACACTGATGGTTATAATCTAGAATAGCTTTATTATGTAGAACTGGAAATAATATTGTTATTTAAATATTATTAATTAAAATAGGATTCTAGCTATTTACACTGTTTTGCCAACTAAATGGAGAACACTAAGCCATTAAATGTCATATAGACAGAAGAATTGATATTTAATATTTATTATTTTCAAACTTGGAGCTTGATCATTTTATGTGGTTTCAAGTGTTTGCCTAATTTTTCCCTCTTCCTATTTTCTGCCTTTCTGTTGAAGGTATCATTATGTTTCAAGTCACCTGGGTTTGAAACCTCAGAAGTATCCTTGACTCTTATTTCCCTTAGCCAACAAATCTAATCAGTTACCAAGTCTTATTGATTTTGTTAATTCTACTTCCACAACATTTCATTCTCTCCTCTCCCATGACCATTATCCCAGGACACTCTCTTATCACCTCTGACTTCAGATATTAGAATTTCCTCTTTTTGGGTCTCCCTACCTCATCTCTCTGGTTTTCCACTCATCATTCCCATGGCTGGCAAAGTGGTATCCCTAAAATATATTTGTGATCATGTTATTCTTCTGCTCAGTAATCTCCAATGGCTTCCTATTGCCTCAGGGATCAAATACAAACTCCTGTTTGTAATTTAAAGACTTTCACAACCTGGCTCCAGCCTATCTACTCAGGTTTATTACACATTAGCCCATTTTGATCCTTATACACACTATTCCATTGTTCCATCTGTCTTTACCCTTTATCCTTTGCCTTTGCAGACAATGAACTCCTTCCTCTTCTCTTCTTCTAAGAATCCTTATCTTTCTTCAGGTCTCAACTTTTGTCATACCTATTTATTGGTGTACTATCCACCTGATTATAATTTAAGTTCCTTGAAGGCAGAGGCTATTTTTTTCTTAGTATCCCCTGCATTTAGCACAGTTTCTGTCACATAGTAATAACTTAATAAATGCTTGTTAATTAACACTGCCTCTTTCTGGACCCATTGCTTTTTATTTACTATGAATAGATTTTGTATTTACTTGTATGAATACATGTTGTTTCCCTTTATGGAATATAAACTTCTTAAGCCAGTTTCATTTTTGGTTTTGTATCCATATCATCTAACACAGTGCCTGATACATAGTACTTTAGATGCTTAATAAATTCTTGTGGACTTGGAGTCAAGAGGGCAAAATAAAGGCAGGGACTCTCCTGATCACTCCCCCAAAGAATTTAAACTTCAGACGTTCAAGAATAATTGCACTACATGAAATCATGATAAAAAAAGGAGCTTAGACACCATCTTTCAAGAAATTATCAGGGAAAACTGCCCTGATATTTTAGAACCAGAGGATAAAATAGAAATTGAAAGAATTCACGGATCACTTCCTGAAAAAGATCCCCAAATGAAAACTCAATAATAATAACAAAATAAATTCCAGACATCCCAGGTCAAGGAGAAAATATTGCAACCAGCCAAAACGAAACAATGTAAGTATTGTGGGGCCACAGTCAGGACAGCACAAGATTTAGCAGCTTCTACATTAAAGAATTGGAGGGGTTGGAATATGAAATTCTGGAGGATAAAAGAACTAGAATTAAAACCAGGAATCACCTCCCCAGCAAAACTGAGTATAATACTTCAGAAGAAATGGATATTCAATTAGAGGACTTTCAAGCATTCCTGATGAAAAGAACATAGCTGAATAGAAAATTTGACTTTCAAATATGAGAAGCAAAACAAACATAACAAAATAAACAAGAAATATAAATCATAAAGGATACAATGAGGTTAAACTGCTTATATTCCTACATAGGATAATGATATTTTTAACTCCTAAAAGTTTTCTCATTATTAGAGCGGTTAGAAGGAATATACATAGACAGAAAATGGAGGTGTGAGTTGAACGTAATGATATGATAATCTGAAAAAAAAATTAAGAGATGAGAAAGAAGACTGCACTGGGACAGGGGGAAAAGGAGAGGTTGAATGGAATAAATTATCTGATATAAAAGAGGCTGAAAAAGATTTTATAGTGGAGGGAGAAATGGAGGAAGCATTTGTACCTTACTCTTATCTTATTGGTTCAAAGAGGGAATAGTATACACACTCAGTTGGGTGTAGAAATGTATCTTATCATATGGGAAATTAGGAAGGGAAGGGGATAAGAGAAGAGGGAAAGGGGCTGATAGAGGGGGGAGGACAGTTTGGGGGAGGTAAAAGTCAGAAGCAAAATACTTTTGAGAATAGACAGGGTAAAAGGAAGGAGAGAGAAAAAGAGAGAGAGAGAGAGAGAGAGAGAGAGAGAGAGAGAGAGAGAGAGAGAGAGAGAGAGAGAGAGAGAGAGAGAGAGAAGGATAAATAGGGGCAAAACAATTGATGGAAATACATACTTGGTAATCTTTACTGTGAGATTTTTTTTTTATAGCAGGTTTCTCTGATAATGACATTGTCTCTCAAACATATAGACAACTGAGTCAAATTTGGAGAAATAAGAACCATTTCTCAACTGATAAATCATCAGAGGATATGAGCAGGCAGTTTCCAGACAAAGTAATCAAAGCTATCTATAATTCTATGAAAACAATGCTCCAAATTACTATTTATGAGTAATGAGAGAATTGCAAAGTAAAACATCTCTGAGCTACTACCTCACATCTGTCAGATTGCCTAATATGATAGAAAAGGAAAAATATGATAAATAAAAATAAAAAATGATATGATAGAAAAGGAGGGAATGTGAGAAAATTAAAATTAATTTCAAAAATTTAAAATTAAAACACACAAAGTTATTGGTGAAGTCATATACTGATTCAACCATTCTGGAGAGTCCTTTGGCACTATTCCCAAAAAGCTATAAAACCATGCACACCCTTTGATCAAGCCACTGTACAAATCTGTATTACAAAGAGATAAAAAACAAAAAGGAAAAGATCTATATATACAAAAACATTTATGGTAGCTCTCTTAGTGGATGCAAAGAATTGAAAATCGAGGGGATGTCCATCACTTGGGGAATGGTTGAACAAGTTATTGTATAGGGTTGTGATGGAATGCCATTGTGCTTTAAGAAATAATGAACAGAATGCTCTCATAAAAACCTGGAAAGACTTACATGAAGTGATGAAAAGTGAAATGGGCAGAATTAGGAGAATGTTGCATAGAGTAACAGCAATATTGTATGATGATCTACATGAAATAAGTTAGCTATTCTCCACAATGCAATGATCCAAGAAAATTCTGTAGGACTGATGATGAAAGGTGCTGTCCTCCAGAAAAAGAACTGGTAGAGCCTGAATGCAGATCAGAGATACTTTTTCTTTACTTTATTTTTACTTTTGGTTTTTTTTTTGGGGGGGGGTCTGTGTTTTCTGTCACAGAATGACTTACATGGAAATGTGTTTTTCGTGACTACACATGTATAACCTATGTCCGACTGCTTGCCTTCTCAATGTGGGGGAGGGGAGAAAGGGAAAGAATTTGGAACTCAAAATTTGAAAAAAAATGTTAAAATTGTTTTTACATGTAATTGGCAAAAATATTAAATAAGATTAAAAAACTAAATTCAATGTTATCAAAAATAAATAAACACTTGTATATTAATCCTCCTCTATAATAATGCTGTTCAAATAATTTTTGTTGTTGTTATTCAGTCATTTTAGTTATGTTCAACCCTTCATGACCCATGGGGTTTTCTTGGCAAAGATGCTGACGTATGGCTTTGCCATTTCCTTCTACAGCTCACTATACAGATGAGTAAACTGAGGCAAACAAGGTTAAGTGACTTGCCCAAGGTCACACAGGTAAGTGTCTGAATCTTCTTGATGTCAGGTTGGGTGCTTTATCCAGTGTGCCACCTAGGTGCCCTCAGTTAAACTTTAGGGACCCTCAATATCAAACTGAGTTCCACAGATTCCATTTTTTCATATAGAGCAGAAAGGGACCTGAGAATCCAATCTAGTGCAACCTCTCCAATTTGTATTTGAGGAAAATCAGATGTGTAGAGGTTAAATGATTTGCCTAAGGTCACACAGGTATATACAATAGCATATACACGTATATACAGTAGCATATACACATATATACAGCAGTGTACTTCCCACTGTGCCATGTTGTATCACGTTGATCTTCCCTTTGATTCCTATCAGAATTTTATTTCCTATTATGTCACAGAAACATTGACATTTCCATCTACCCTCTCTTAAGTCACCTTTTCTTATCCATGGGGGCTGGGTAACTAGGCAATATTGTACTTAACTTTTGTTTCCTGTATTGCCCAGGCCATATAGGAGATATGAATGGGCCAATCAATAGACATATTTATCATATTATTAAGAATTTAACTGAACGATCTTAACTCAGGCAAAATGATAAAGAAGCTGGTTTGTTGGCCTTCTGCTCTTGACAGGACCAAGGGCATCCAACACTCTTTTAAAGCTAAACCTTGCCCAGGCCATAGACAGTGACTCTACAGTAGCCAGTCCTTCTGGGAAATATACTGTGTCCCAGAACTTTCCAGACCCACTCCTACCCATCAAGTTACCTGTCCTGTTCACCTTTCCTTAGGGGCCTATTCCCTCTTAGGTAATAATTAATCCTATTAACTGGTTTGGTAATGTTTAATGGATACTACCGACAAAATATATTACTTCCAAGTAACACACTTGCATATTAAAAAGGTCCTTCTGGAGACAGTGATTTAACTCAAAGGACTGACTCTATGATAGATAATTCAGGTTCTTTTGCAGGTCAGAGAGAAATTTTGAGGCCAATGGGGCATAGTGGTTCCCTTAATATGTCACTGCCTCATCTACCTCTACCAGAGCAGCTGAGACAGTGAACACTTGGGCTCTCACACAGTTATTCTCTTGAAAACAGGGTTAGAAGGGGCCGAATACAATTCTTTCTGGGCATAACTGTGGGTGACCAAGGTTGTTTTTACATATGGCTTGAGTAGGGGATTAAAGGTGACCATTCTAAAATTAGAAATAGTCATAGGAAAGGGGAAAATATAAATGGATAGGGAGAATTGGTTGGGAAACTAGAAGGTGGAATGTGGAAAGGTTAGGAGGAAAAGAACAACTTTTGGGGAGAAAACGTGTCATGGTACTGTCAAAAGTGTACTGATTTGGAATCAGGGGATCAGGTTTTGAATCCTGGTTTTTCAATTTATTACCCTTGTGACCTTGGACAACACACTTAATCTCTATGGATATCAGTTCACTTTCTATAAAATGGATGGTTTGTGTTTAGGTCAAGCAACCATAATGTTGAAGTTTGGGGTGTTTGGGACCACAAAATACCTACACCCCTGCTCCTGCCAGAATGAATTCAAACCAAGCCTTCTTTAAGCCAAAGTAAAACAAAGTTTATTAAAGATTCACCATATTGGGTTGACTCTTAAGAAGCATCACCATTTGTAAGGCTTTTATTGACAAGAGGGCCAGATAGAATCTGAGCTAGATAGAATCTAAACACCTTTATGGAGACAAGAAGGATCTTATATACAGAAAGATTGTTGGAGGGATCTGGGGGTGGTCTAGTAGTTTGGGGTAATGGGAAGAGGGGTTTAGGGAGGATCTTGAAAAAAAATCTAAAGAGGATCTTAATGAGACTGGGGTGACCATAGGTAAGAATCAAGAGAGTGGGATTCTCACATGATCAAGGGTGGGAAACTGCTGGAGGTAATGGGGAGGTAAAAGACAATGGAGGGCCAGGATCAGTTAAGGGTAACAGATTTGTGTTTGAAAAACCACATTATGTAGGAAGACTCTGGGAGAATTCAAGGAGGTTCTCAGATTCTGTAGCCCATCATTTTGTACTAGGTAACCACTAAGATCACTTCTAGCTCCAAATTTATAAACCTATGAAGGGAAAGGCAATGTAGTGTCATAGCAATTTTTCCTTCCCTTTTTCAAACTTTGGAATTAATTTGTCTGGGTCTCTTTCATTAAATCATTTCTGCAAATCATACTTTGAAATGATTTTATTTAATCAGCAAAACAATCTTCTAGCTGGAAGACGTGAAGCAATGAAGGAAGGAGAATCTGTATAGGTAGGGTTTTATGAGAAAAAGAAAAACCCCAGGTGGGTAGTGCTGTCTAGAATTCAATGATATTGTAGTCAGCAAGCTAGGGAGGCCAGCCTGGAGAAGCCAGAGCACCTGGGACTCCAGCCTAAACTGGGGTTGGGACTTGGAGCTGCGATTGTACTCTGTGGGAAGTGACCTAAACTGTGAACCTAATCCCCTTTCTTTTCCCAGAGACTGAGGTGGGGAAAGGGGTAGAAAGGGTAGAGAAGGGGAAGAGGATTATGGATTATGCCTCCCATTTGTAGGAGGAATAAATTTCTGTTTGTGATTGTACTTTTTTAAAAAGTAAATATTCATTTATAAAAGCTAAAGTAAAAAAGAATGAATAAATGAATGAAAAAACCTTTATTAATAGTTTACTATCTGCAGTGCAAGGTGTTAAGTACAGTGTACTGGGAATACAAAAAGAACACAACTGCTTGCTGCTGGCAGCCAACTGTCTACTGTGTAACTCTCTCCAGTGCCTGATTAATGGAAGGATTTCTCTGCATGTCTGCTTCATAACAGGGGATTGCTAAAATTATTTCTTAGGGTCTTTTCCAAACCAAATTTTTCTCAGAAGTGACTGGAAGGTAATTCCAAGGAAAGGAATAGGAAGTGTGTATGTAATGGGGAATGGAAGGTCTCATGGGAACGTGAATACAGTCTTTAATACCCTTGCAACAAGGGAGATAGATGCTGGAGTGAGGTGACAGTGGAGAAGCGCCATGACTCTGTCTATCCCACCCTCTCTCATTTCTCCCTTAAGTCCTAAGCTGCGCCCGGTCTACGCTCGGCCCCTAGCCCTTGGCTCTCTGGGGGTCCAGACGGAGCACCCTGGAGCTGGGTTAGCTTAGATCCAGGAGTTTGACACCGAGGTGCTGTCCAGCTCCGCTTCGCTCCCGCCAGCTTCCTTCTGCTGGGAGACCAGCTCCCAAAGGCTGCCTAATTCTGCTTTCTAGGTGAGTGTGGGGCCCCGAGCGTCTGTTCTTCCTCAGCTACCTTAGGACAAACACACACACACAGACACACAGACACACACACACACATACACAAAAGGGGAGAGACAAGCACACGCACACACACAGAAGCGGGAGAGGCGAGGCGTCCTGCAACCGTGGCGAGCTTTGTCCACTTTGTCTCCAGTTCTCTGGCTGGACTCTGGTCCCCACGCCTGCCAGGAAGAGGGCGGGACTAGGGATGGAGGGAGGGAAAGGCGAATTAAGGGCTAAGAGGAATGTGGGCTGTAGGAGAAACTGGAGACAAACTCCAGAGAAGATGGGCAGAACCGAGGGACTTTCTGAGCTGCTTCCCACCCCCACCCTCCACCTGCCTTTTCTGCATGTGTTTGCAACCTGATGAGCTGGTTTCCCCAGACTGGGATCAGGCCACCCTGGATCCAGTTGGGGCCCGATGGGAGTGTCCAGACTGTGGCACACTGGTTAGCACCTAAATGTCCCAGCCCCACAAGACTCCAGGTGAAAAGGAGACATTCTAGGGACTCTTAGGACAAAAGTAAGGGTCTCCTCAAAGACCCTTTTCCCAGGGAAAAATCATGGAAAAGACTAGATTTTCTAGCTTCTGTGCACTTGATAGGCTTGAAAGAACAAATCCAGCTGTCTTTGTATTCACTGGGGTCCTATTACTTTTACTTGCTTTGTTCTTGGAGTGCAGGTGGGGGATCAAAGTAAGAGAACTGGTGTGTTATACAGGGGAAAGGAAAGGGACCTTGAGAGATCCTTCTTGTTCAGCCAGATTTTATCCAACCATCCCCTCCCAAAACTACCTGTCTTTTCTTTTATGAAAACCTTCAAGGAAAGGTCCTTTACAACCTCCAGACTCTCAAAACCCTTTCCTGTTAGGAGGTCCAGAGTTCTAACCCAAATCCTAAGTCTATTTCTTTGTGTCCTGTCCTAAGAGTGAACAGAAAGAAAAGCCACCTGTCAGTATAAGACAATATCTGCTTGTGTGTGTGTGTGTATTCGTGTATTCACACACACGTATATCACATACATACCTATATAAACTCATATACATACACACACAGCTCCTCAGATAAAAGGGATTTATTGAAGGCAAGTAGAAGAAGCCATGGATAGATAGCACATGGTGCTAAAAGTCTTAAAGACCTGAGTTTGAATTCTGCCAGGGATGCTTACTAGCTGTGCAAGTCTGGGTAAATGGTTTCATTTGATCTGCCTCTGTTTCCTCATATGTAAAATGAAAATAACAATTGTATCTAGTCATAGAGTTATTTTGAGGATCAGATGAGGTTACATTTTAAGACTTTTAAGAAGCTTAAAGTTTCAGCTCCTATTGTTGTTTCCTGGAACCTTATTTACATACAGCTATTGTGCTGTAAAACCCTGATAGCTCATACTTTTTGGTAACTAGGAGACAATCACACATTGCCTAACTGCAGTATGTATGGCAGCATGTGAATTTTGGTTTTGCATCATTAGGTAGAGATGAATCAATTCATACCAGGAGACCCTGCTTTGAAGCAGGAATCAATCAGTGGTGAGTGTTAAAAGCAGAAAGCAAAAGGAGAGTACAGGAGAAACAGAATCAAAGCTGAGAAGAAGCAGAACAAAGAGCCAAGACTACAAGAGCTGCTACTTCTATTCAAACCTAGCCTCAACCAGCTGAGCAGGGGAAGAAAGCCTTCCTTTCACAGTTGCTGCTGGGAGCTAGTCTGATTGGAGGAAAGCTCTGCTGTTCGAAAGAACTAATTGCAGAAAAGAAGAATCCTCGGGTATTTGAAGAGCTGGCAGGGAAAAGGAAACTCTAGGTTGCCTTGCTCTTTACTGCAACTTACAGCTTGAAAGATAAAACCCCCTAGAATGTTTGCATTGAGCACTGGTAAGGTAGAGACCTAAAGAGCTCTGCTTTTTCCAGAGTTAAGGGAAATGTTTTACTGAGAGACCTTATGGCCTCACAGCTGTTCTCACAGAGCCTAGCCAAGGAAGCCAATCCAAATTGCTCTTCAGACACAAAGCTTAGGGTCATTTCCTAGCACTGCTTTGGTTGCTGAGAGTAGAAGTTAGCAGAGAAGTGGCTGTGCTAAGCAGGAGAGCAGAGAGGCTCAGAAAAGGAGTGTACCCTTTCAGCAAGTAATGTGTGATGCAGTTTATTCCCTAAAGAGATCAAGAGCACCAAAACCAGTAGTCTAGAGTTTAGAGTTGCTGCAGAACATGGCTTTCCCTACTCATATACCTTCCTGCTAGGCTTCTGAGTTTGTAGTATTCTCCTTTATAGACACTATGTGCATTTTTGGAGGAGTATGGCCTAGGTTTATGGATGTACTGTTATGTTGTGATTATTCTTCCTTTTGGCTTCTTTTTTTAGTAAATCATTCCTGATTAAGTTAATGGTATTATCCCAGTCAGTTGGTTTAAATGGGATACACACTGATGGGGGCTCAGGAGCTACAGTTATGAGCAGTAGAGGTATAGCATTTCCTACCAGGATTATCATAGGCCCATGAAAGTGACTTTCAGCAAACTTTTCTGAGAGAACCTACCAGTCAGTGATATGAGTGTAATTTGGGGTGAATAAGAGAAAAGGAAACACCTAGAAAGGAGTACCTGGCCATCCTCAGGATATATCAGCATTCACTTGCTGTTTTCTTTACTGTGTTTTAAGACTATTCTGAAACTCGCTAGAGGGGGCTTTCTTTATAGTGTAGCAAGTTGTCTGTATCACTGGTGTCAAATGCAAATAGAAATTCATCCTTGTTCCCTCCATTTTGACTCAGAAAACCACAAATTAATGTTATCTGTGTTGTATTATATTTTTATTTATTTTGTTAAAAATTTCCCAAATATTTTTTGATCTAGTTCTGTACTTAGGAGTTTTGTTGGACTGCAAGTCCTCTGGCCTACATGGTATGATTTTTTCAGTGGCCACTAAGAAACTTACCTACATTAAAGCAATTTCATTGTCCTGTCACAATGGCTGAAATTTCCACCATAATAACACTATTGTCATTTTTTAATGAGAGAAAACACATTAACACTTACTAACATATTACCAACTGCTAGTACCCTACCTTCCTAACTACCTTGTGTGTATTTACTAGGTGCTTTATTGATTAACTGAATAAGGATTGATTTATTAGATTGGTAAACTGTTATCCACTAGAAGGCAGAGACTAAACAGTGGAAGTGAGACATGGGACAGGTACATTTTGAGGGGGAAAGAAGGCTGGGAAAGATCTGGAGAACTTAGAGGACTTGGGTAGAAAACTACATTGGGGTAAGGGGGAGGAGTTGGTTTTCAAACCTCTAAGGTACAGTATAAAGATATAAAAGTTATTGGTACCTGGAGGAAGGGAGTGAGTCAGAGAATAATACTAAAAACCAAGGAGAAAGACAATAAAGACAAATTTTGTCTTTCTAGCAGTTTTTTCCCTAGAATCTACTGTACCTCTGCTCCTATTTTTTTATACTTTCCTTCTCTCTTTTCCCCACCTCCTCAGAGATGCCTTTTATTTCTAGAAATAATAATCATTATTTGATTATGGGTAAGTGTTCTCAAATTCCTTAGAAATTTAGTCATTTAACATAATGTCTGGCACATGTTAGGCACTTAAAAAAATACTTGTTGAATGTTTGACATATAATAATGTTGTAGCACTCTCTCTGGGCTACCTTTCCAACTTGGTACTTAGAGTTTGGTAAGTTGAGTAAATATGGGTTCAGGTTCAAGATACTCTGTGGGTCCACACTTTTAAACTATAGCTTATGAGTTTCAACCAGTATGCTCATTTTAAATAATGATTTAGCAACACAATTAGGTCAAAGCAAAGGCATTTACCAAGATGGCATAGGAAGAAAAGTTGCTACAAAACATTCCTTCTAAGAACCTGTTACATATGCTTTCAAAAATATACATGGCATAAGTGGGAGGAATGGAAATAACTTAGAATACGCTGAGACTGAGACATACATGTTTCCAAAACAACTGACACCTCTGCTAAAGTAAGGCCCTGGTGTTCTTTCTCTTCTCATGGTCTCTGCACACTGCTGTCACCTGGGCATGCTGCTTATCTGGCCTCTCTGAGCCTGCTCCCCTCCATAGCTTACCTATCCCCTTCTCTCAATTGTTGTCATCTGGTAGAAGCCCAAAGATCATGAACTTCATGCTTACTGCCTCCATTGCCTATCTCTAAGACCAACAAGCTTAGATTTCTAAAGGCTACTAGTGGTGTGGTCAGTCTTGGGTCAACCATTGGTAAGCTGCCCTTTTCAGTTCCATCAGGGAAATTTCTTTGCACAGCTGATGACAATGTAGTCTCTCTTTGTATTATAATATAATACAATCTCCTACCTCTGTTGTTTATCTCTTTGATTAAATCAACTGGGTTGAATGTGGAGGGAAACCAATTCTACATTGCAAGATACTGCAGCAAGAAAGAGTGGCTATGATCCCAGACATGGAAGGTAGGAGAGTTTTGTTGCTGTTTACATATAAAGCCAATTCTTTTGGAATCATTGAATTTTAGGGCTAGAATAAAACTAACAAAAGCAGTATGGTGTTGTGTAAGGAATTACATTGCCTTTGGAGTCAGAAAACATAGATTTTAATCCTTACTGTGTCACTTTCGTGAATTTAATCAAGTCACTTAACTTTTCAGAGCCTCAGTTTCTTCATCTGTAAAGTGATGGGGTTAAACTAGACAGCTCCTACATATGATTTCTAGCTTGATTCTAGTTACAGGCAGAGCTCTATTTTGTTTTAGAGTGTTTTTACAGTTCTATGAACTCTTGATCTCATTCCTTTCCTCATTGAGTCTACCCATGAGGGATTTATGCAATTGCTTGGAAAATTTGGCATATAGATCTATGTTCAGACCAGTATGGACCCAAGATGAGGAAGGTTAACAGACCTGGTTGCCTTTTATGTGGGTAGTGGGGGCAGAGGTCTCCCAATGGAGAGAAGTAGTCTAGGATTCTCTGTAAAAGCTTTGCAATCTGACATTGGGACTTCAACAACCTCCCAGAAAACTTGTTGGTAGCTGCCCAGGCATGGTTGGAAATAGTGGGGTCAAAGTGTTTCCCACCCAATTCTTTGAGACAGTTAGCATAAATATTATTGTCACCAGAACACCTTTTCTGATAACTTTAGCTATGGATGCTCTCCTCTTCCTCAGATGAACTCTTATTTACTTGCCTGTGTACATATTAATACAGAGACTTGTTCTTCTCTTTCTATCCCCCAAAATGAGCACAGTGCTTCACACAGAGTGGTTATTTAGTTGAAGTTGAGTTGAGAGATCAAGTGCCTTACCACCTAGGGTCACACTCCTAATATGTATCACAGCTAGGACTCAAACCTATGAGATTTAATTCTAGCTCTTTCATTCTGTCTTCCATACTATATATACACTGCTTATTGTATCATTACCCTAGAAGTCAGAAAGTTCAATTTTTCCTTCTGATTGATTTTTCTTATACTTTAGTCCCCCAAGTCTCAGCTAAAATTCCTCCTTCTATAAGAATCCCCTTCCTCCTTAATGTTAGTTTCTTCCTTTTGAGATTATCTTTAAGTATGTACATATAATACAAATGCATACATATGTATGTATGTATGCATATACACACAATTTATATGTAGTTGTCTGCATGTCGTCTTCATTAGATTGAGAGCATTTTGAGAGTAGAGACTTTTTGCCTTTCATTGTATTCCTTGCAATAGCATAGTGCCTTGCGCATAGTAGGTGCTTAATAAATGCTCATTAACTTGACTTGGCTTTTATTAGCATTTGGGTCTTCCTCTTACCATTTGCTATCCATGTGACCTTAGATAAATCATTTAATATTTATGAACTTCATTTTCTCATCTGTAAAATTATGAGGCTGGATTAGATGATTTTTGTGGTCCCTTCCAACTCTGATGTTCTATAATTCTATAGATTGTTGGGATATGGTACACAAAGACACTGCCTTCAAAGTGCTAATGTACTAATTGGGAGAATTGCCCTCGTGAAACAGAAAATAGATAGATACTATTTGGTACCAGCCTGTAAATGTTACAGGATTCAGGAGATAGAAAGTAGGCTGAAGTAGTTGCAGAAGGATTCTTGGGGTACTTGGGACTTAAGTTCCACCTTGGAGGCAGGGTTTATATTTGTATAACCATAGAGGATAGGTAAAGGAATTCCAGACTGGTTAACAACAGAAAAAAAATGCTTCCCTGATACCTATATGTTACTCTAGGGCCCCTAAAAGCCTTCATTTCCCTCAGGTCAATGTAGGTTGACCTTAGGACTTTGATCCCTGATTCTTCAACCAGAAAATAGTTCCAAGGTTTTAAAAGCAGCAACATGGATTCAGCTATGGAATTGGTTTAGAGGTTTAGAAACAATAGTGAAACCATGGTTGGATCACTGCTGGCATGACTTCCTGTGTGGTTTAATAAAACACTTCAATAATTTATTAACTACTGCTGGGGCAAGTCTTGTTTTTCCCACTAGTTTATGATTATCCCATGATACAAATAAAAACATGCTTATAATTTGCTAAGTGTAATTTCAAATGTCACATTCTCCTTCATGAATGTAAAAGTTAGCACTCATTGTATTTAGATAATTAAAAAACCTGTACCCATTCTGCCAGGAGTACAGGCTGTTTGCTTTTTATCAAAAGGAGTCCTGCTTCAGCAACTATGTGTTTATTTGCTGTGTTGACAATAACTCACTTCACAATCCAAAATAACAATGTAAGATATTCCTTTTTCCTAAGAGTAAAATGAAATATGAATCCTAGGTATTCCCAAATGAAAAGAATAACATTAAATTTTTTTTTTATCCAGTAGTTCCCACTGCCCTTAAGTTTCCTTCATTTGCCAGCCTTTTTTGTTTTGCTGAAATTTACACATCTGTGACTTCTTTCAGCCATGGTGATCTTGGTTTCAGAAAAAGTGAAGAAGGATCTCTATAGAACTATGCTAACAGTTATTAAGGTTAAGAATTCTAGTATTGTACACACAGATACAGACACAGACACAGACACACACAAACTCGTATGTGTGTATGTATGTATGTTTTCAGAGCACAGTGGCAATTAATAAATTTTATTATTACTTGCTTATTATATTTATTACATGTATTTATTATAATTATTACATGCTTAATAAAAACTTATTGACTAAGAAAAAAAGAATTCTGGTATTGATGACCATATTGTAAGGTGTTTGTTGGTTCAGTGCATAAGTTTGCCTCTCTTATGAGGAGATGCTAGGACAGAAATGTTTGTGTAAGATAGGATACTAAACTGTACTAAGCCTTTTAGGACACCCTGTATATGTGCCAAGACCTGTATATAAGAGGTATAACAAGGCAATAACCTTACAAATAAGGGATTAGACATAAGTAATTGTATATAGATGCCAAAAAATATACAACCATTTAAAAATTATTTTGTTGAATAATCAAAGTGGAGAATAGCCAGTGGTCAGCTTGTAGGCTATTAATAGCTGTACAATGTTAAGAAAAAGTAAGAAAGTCCCCTGGCACGTTAGGTGGATTCCATGTGTTGGACTTAAGGGAGGTCAAGGCCAAGCATCACAAAAGCTGGGTAGTCAGCAAATAGGTGGTGAACTGCCTTACTCAAAGGAATACTAACATTAATGAAATTATAATAGAGATCCATTAGAATACACATTGTACATGTATGCATATAAAAATCTATATTCTCTATATACACATGTATGTGATTTGCTTGTTATAGATAAGTAGTCATTAAAATACTTCTTGTTATTCTGTCAGTTTTCAGTCATGTCAGACTTTCTGTGATCCCATTTGGGGTTTTCTTGGCAGAGATATTGGAATGGCTTCTTCATCTAAAGTGAGGAAAAAAGCGATGTGACTTGTCCAGGATCACACAGCTAGTAAGTTTCTGCACTTAGGAAGATGAATTTTCCTGACTCCAGGCCAGGCACTGTGCCACCTAGCTGCCCCAGTAAGTGCTTACTTTATATCATTTCTGAGTGGTGCCCAGAGCCTTGTTAGATTCTTGAGGCTGTTCAGAGAGCAACTCTACACTTCCTTAAGCCTAAGAGTAAGGTGTCAGACTTACAGTGAATATGATACGTCAGCCTCTAACAGATCATGCCAGGCCTCATTAAGAAGCGTCCCCTCAGCTTTTCTAGTTTATAACTCCCTATCTCCACTTGCCCCTCCCTCCTATTAGTCTTTAAATGTTCTCATTTGGAATGTTCCATCCATATTACTTGGTTTTGATGGGGTCTGCAAGATTCATTCAGGGCTGTTATTTCACTTTTGTGTCCCAACATTTCCATCATGCAGTGGATTCTCTCTGGCTGACTCTCTCTTGGCTGGACACAGTCATCGGTCTTTCATCCTGAAGTAGAAATGATATACCTGTGATCAGGTCAAGCCAGGTTCTTGTTGCCAAGACCCAGTCTTAGCACAATGAATTGCTCTGTTTTCTTTGAGCTTTTTCCAAGGCTATTTTATGCTCTTTTTTTCGTTGACAGGGACATGTTATATCATGGCTGTGTACATGTGGACCTTTCATACCTATTCCAATGATACCATCTCTGTGTCTGGCTATACTTCCTTTGTGTACTGTAATTACTTGGCATTTGCTCACTTCTGGACTATTGGCAAGGGCTTTATCACATGGTTGGGTACTTGGTCTTCTAACAATTGTAAACCAGTGTGAGATGCTGATTTCTGGACCACCATGAACCGTATACATATATACTATTATCAGCATCATCATCATCAAGATCTAACTCCATTACTAGAATCATTGAAGCACTCACTCATGTTGTCACTATCTGAACCATTACTGTCCTTATTCAAATACTGTGCTGGGCCAGTTAACAATATGGTCACCCGGAAAGTGATTCTGGCCATACTGTGACCCAAAATTACTCTTCTACAGACTCACAGCCTCCTCTTCCAATTTATGAGTCCTGTCAACTCAAAAAACTTTCTTTGAAAGCATGGCATGGCCCCATACCCAGGGTTCCTTACCCCCTCTGGCTATTGGCAGGTGAATTATATCAGATCTCTGCCTCCCAACAACAGCTTTGTTTTGCCTTGACCAGCACTGATACCTTCACTGGCTTCTATAAAGTGGGCAACTGAATTTGCTATGAACTATTCCTTAGGTGCTTCACAGATTCTTCACTTTGAGGATCTCTCTACCATTTTCTGTGAACCTTAGCTCTTATTTAACTTCCTTAACTGCCCATCTGATCATATAATTTAATAGAATTTAACCAATCACAACATCACAACTAGCAAACTCAAATGGCTAACATCAAACTACTACAGCGTGAACAATGATGGTAGAAATCGTGATTGCTGGGGTTGGAAGCTCAATTCCATGTGGACAGTCTCGGGCGGGTAAAGGTGGGAACTTCTAAATCTTAGAGTTCTCACGAGACCCCCCAGGAAACGACTGGGAATCGAGGTGAACCGAGCTATCTCGTGTATTTCCGCCTCTTCCCATGAGAGACATGATGGGAGAGAGCTCTCCCTGCCCTCAAGATTGTCCCGGATCTGGGCACACCTAACAGGCACAGTATTCAGATGCAAACTATGCGACTGGAGAACTTAAGTAGGATCAGGAAAGCCTGAAAGCTCTCTTGGGCGGAGGGGCGCGGAGCGGACAGGACACAAGGCTCCGCTTTTCCTCTTTTTTCTCTCCCCTCCCCCTCTCTCCCCACTTATACTTCTACTTCCAATCTCTTATTGTAAGATCTTTGCCTCCTTGGGAGATTCTTTGCTCCCTCCTAAGGAAGAATTCCCCTGCACTTGTAACTAGACCCTGAAATAAAGCTCAACCCTTGTTCGACTCTGGAACGTCCTTTCTCTCATAAGAGCATCCAGTTTGGCCAACCGAAGACCTCCGATAGAGGTAAGGGAAGACTCGGGTAGCCCACAGGCCTCTAGGCCTGGCAGTGATAATATTGCATGCAGCCTACAAGTCTTTAGCCTGATGCAACAATGAAATGGGTCATTCCATGTTGACCCCTCCCAGTTCCTAAGAAGTTTCCTATAACAACTGATCAGATGATTTCCACCTCTCACAATGGATTGTTTGATTGGATGGTATTATGAGGGTGTATAAGACTCATAGAGATTATTACCATCAATCTCATGCCAAGGGCCTGTTCTAGTTAATTTTCCCAAATGTGCCTTCTAAAAATGCTGAAGTTATAGGACAGTGGTTCACAGAATGAGTATCCTGAGATGCCTTCTATGTATTACTTGTAATCCCAAGAAAAACTGCATGAAGGTTTTTACACTTAACTTATCACCTCTCTTCTTTTCCCTCTTTCCTTGGCCCACATTTCTGGAATGCTGTGAACACTCAAATTCTGATCACTCCTTATTACTTCTAGAAGAAAATATAAACTCCTATGTTTGGTTTAAAGTCCTTCCTCATCTTTCCTCATTCTACCTTTCTTAATATTGCTTCCTTCCATGTACTTTAAATGAAGGCAAAGGTCCACGAAGGTCAAACTGACCTTCTTGCCATTCGTCATGTGCAGCAAACCATCTCCTATGTTTCTGCCTTTTCAGTAGCTGTCACCTATGCCTAAAATGCATACCCTCCTAACATTTGACTTTTAGATTAGTTTCCTTCAAGATTTTGCTCATTTGCCACATTTTAAATGAAACCCTAATTAACTCTCCCACTCTCAACCACCAATGGCCTGCCTTTGTCCTCATTCACTTTATATGTATATACAACACCAGCTTCAATAGCCTCTCCCACCAAAAATAACAATACTGTTACTGCATCTTTTAGAGTGAATTAAATCCTGAGAAATAAGCAAAGTTACAGACTAAAGTATAGGAAGGAAGAGCAGAACTTCTTCCCTGAGAGACTGAGTTTAACTCTTATCTTGTTAAAAAACCCAAACAGCCAAAAAACATTATACCAAGTTTTTGCTGAATATTCTTGGGAGACTTTGACTGTTATCCTTAAAGAGCTGAATGATGGGGTTAGGTTTCCAGAATTCAATTTAGTAGTATCAGTAATATTTAGAAATGCCTTTTCCTGTGATCTCTCCCAACTGATACCTTGTATGCAATTATTTTTGTCTTTGTTTTATTATTTCTTATGCCGCTAATAAATTTTGTAACCAAAGCTTTAATATTTATTCAAGTCTAGGTGATTAGGGAATTTTATATATGGAGAGAAATGAGCCAAAAGCTTATGGAAAAAGAAGTTTCTTCGGAATGTTTGATGTGTGATATTTAATAAAGCAAGGCAGGTTCTCAGAGGTCATTGATTAGAGAGGTTATAATTTTGATAATTAATGAAATATCAAAGCATATTCCTTGATTGCCTTAGAACCCTGGATGAAAGATGGGGTAATAAATAAAGCAAGAAGTTTGGTACGATTGTTTATCAATGTAGTGCTCCATACAGCCACCCCTACTCTACACAGGCTATAAGGATCATAGATTCTAAACATTGCTACCCTTATTTTTGTACATGCTGTCTTCAGTCGAAAGTAAAGTCTTTGAGGGCAGGGATTGTTTCATTTTTGTCTTTGTATTCCTAGAACTTACTATATTATCTAACACATTTGTTTGGTCATTTTCAGTCATGTTTGACTCTTTGTGACCTCTTTTGGGGATTTTCTTGGGAAAGATACTGGAGTGGTTCATTTTACAGATGAGTAAAGTGAGGCAAATAGGGTTAAGTGTCTTGGCCAGGGTCACACAGCAAGTAACTATCTGAAGCCACATTTGAACTTGGGAAGAGGAGTCTTCCTGATTCCAGACCTGGTTCTTTATCCACTGTGCCACCTAGCTGCCTCAGTGATCCATTACCAAACACAATTAAAGAAAATACTCAAGAGTATATTAGGGAGCAGTTTTAGCTGGATAGCTAACATCTATTTTATTCTTTAGCTAAAAATACCTGATGCTATTTTTGTTGATAAAGCAAACAAGTAATGAGTAGATATTTCATATTGCTGTGAAGACATGAATTATGTATAGACTGTAGGTTGCCCAGATACCCTTGAAACTTAGAGACAATAATTTCTTACAAATAGGTTCTGGGAATGTCCTCATTTTATAAGGGAAATTGCACTCAGAAATTCTTTGGACCAATTGAGTATTTATAGTGTTTTTAGAGTGGGAATTAACTGTTCTAGGTAGGGTTTCTTACCAGCTAGGGCTCCATCATTTTATTATCTCACACTATATTTATATGGTAGGGGCAAGAGTTGGCTCATACATCATTGATTCTCTCCCTGCCTAATCCTGCATGATCTAGGATCACTCTGATTCATGAGTTCTCATTGGAATGTAACTTCACAAAGATTAATCAGATTTTTTTGCATGTATTTTTTCATATAGCAACCCTTTATGGGCATTTAAGGGAATTTTTTTATTCTTTTCATATGCAGGATAATACCAGCTATGCTTAGATGATCAGTTGGCTCTCATGTTGAACAAAAAACCAAAATGATTTACTCATAATTTGTTCTCTAACTGCTTCTATTTCTGCTTATATTGTAGTTCATCACTTCAGCCATCCTAGTAGCACAAGGTTGTTGTTCCTGCCTTAAGGCTTTCAGAATTACCATTCCTCCATTCAAAAACAAATTCCCTTTGGATAATCTACATCCTCCATTTCTTTTCCCCATTGCTCAGAAATTAACTTCTCCATGAAACCTTCTTAGACATCCCTTGGAACTATGATCACTAGTCATTACTCTAGTTACTTGTTATTAAACGTATATTTGTATAAATGTCTGCCTCTGGTTATAGTTTCATGCTTTTAGGTTTATGTGTATGTGTATGTATATGTATAAAACACACAAATTAATACACCTGTGATTGCATTAGTGTGAGGAAGTCCTTCTATAAATATATATCATTGTAGGAGAATCTCAGGAAGTTGACCTAGGCATATAAAGATGTAAATTTTAATTTAATACTTAATTTTGTTATTTTTATACATCTCAAAAAGGTGTCTCCCAAGCATATGTTAAAAATCAATCAAGATTTTGTCTCTAAATTTCCAGCATTTACACATAATAGGTGTTTAAAAATGCTTATTTATTTATTGACAGATATGATTAGCGATATAACTTTATCAATAGTCTGGCTAAGCATCAATATCTAGCGAGGCATAAAACAGAAAACAATAGTTCACTAGGTTCAGAGAGGATGTCTTTGGAAAGTCCAAACAGAAGAAGCATATCATATTATTAGCAAGATTTTCCAAATGTTTCTGTTTCCTGATTATACAATATAAATTACATTGAACTGTGGAATTAAAAAAAAAAGCATCCTTAATGAAATTTATAGCTATTTGAAAGAAATAGATCCAAACATTTACTTTTCGAAAAGCAAAGGTAGATTAAAAATACACATTACCTAGATCAGAAGTCTCTAAACTTTTTTTATCATGTAGTCCATCAGTGAAAAATTTTTGAGCATATAATACATATATTTACTTATTTATAAATTTATGCTTATTTATAAATTATATAATGTACTGCTGTACATTATAAAAACACATAAAAATAGACATTTTGAAAGGATGAGCTAAATATGAAATAGAAATTGATCCTAGAGCCAAATTGGGGCTCACTGAAATTCATTGAGGAGAGTGACATGACTAGAACTGTGCTTGAGGAAAAGCATTTTAATAGATGTGTGGAGAATAGATTGGAACAGGAGGGACTTGAGACAGTATAGTGAGGCAGTATAGTATGTCAATCAAGAGGCTACCATAATAGTCTGAGGAAGAAATGACAAGAACCTCAGTTACGGTGATGGTTGTGTGAGTAGTAAGAAGTGGAAAGATATGAGAGATTTCATGGCTCAAATTGATGGTGGTGCCCTCAACAAAAGAAGGATCAAGTTTTTTTGGGGAAGATAATATAATGAGATTTGTGAGGTGGTCACAATTTATCAGGATTTACTTATCCTTATGTGGATGTCCCAAAATGAAGATGTGACCTGGCAGTTTGAGGATGAGTATATTGTACAGAGATTAGAGTAGGGATTTTCCCAATGACACTTGCATAGCTGATTAGGTTATAACTGCCTTGGTGGGACTGTGCTGAGCTCAAAAGAAGCTCAGCTGGCACAGTGGAGTAGAGGGTAAATTGTTGAGAGTTGGGTGAGAGTAGGTGTAGTTGAACTGGAGATAATATCCACAGTTAGCCCTTATGGGAAGGGAAGGATGTTATCTATCTTCCTACCCTCCTACTGGTTGATCACATACCCTTTGGAGTCACAGCCTATCAGGATGTTCCAGTTCCAACTTTGGAGACTACTGGCCTACATCATGATTCATTACTTAGGTAAGCAGTTCATTGTGATACTTGCCATTTTAAAAGATTATTGATTTCAAATTGGAAGAGTCTTTAGAGTTCATCTAGTCCAACACCATCGCTTTACAAATGAAGGACTGGCACCCAAAACTGTTGAATGGCTTGTTCATAGTCAAACAGGTAGAAAAGAGCAGAGCCAGGATTTGAATTAAAGTCCTTTAATTTCTGATTTCAAATCCACAACAACAATCCAGTATTCCTTTCATTCAGTCCATCCTGGACAGGCATTATCCATGGATAGTAGACTGGGCCCAAAACTAAGTCAGAAGAGAAGACTGGGCAGGGTTTCATTTGGAAAACTGTGCTACACTTTTAATGATCACAAGCTATTGCTACCAGAAAAGCCCATCTTTGCAACACCAATATGAGTTGAATACAACTCATAAAATATCATGATCTCAGAAAAATAAAAATGACAGGCAATCTCTTAGGCAATGATAAGATGTAAAGGAGATATAAACAGGCTGCAGCACAAAACAATTGTCATCAGGAAGTATTTCCCAGTGCTGTCTGATCTTCAACTAAAACATTCAGGTTATGGATTATTAATTCTGACTTAACCATAGAATTTGCTCATATCCTGTTTCCAAATATTACTTATGTTGGAGCTTTAATGGCCAAATCCGTCAATACAATTTCTTAAGTAAATAAATGTTGTCAGTACATTTATACATGCATGCTTCATTTGTATTTGAGTGTATGTCCTGGCCTTTATGTATCCTATCACTAGAAGTATAAAGCTAGCTAATTCAGTGCCCTTTTAACTGAACTTCCCACATTTGGAATTTCCTCCTCTAAGTTACAATGCATATCACAAAATAGTCACATTAAGCATTCCACATCTCTGTTCAAGAGCCTACAGTGACTCCCCATTATCCACGGAATCACGTTCAGACTCTCATTCAAAGTTCTCCAGGCTTATTTCTGTACTTGGAATGTCTTCAGAATCACAAAATCAAAAACACAGAATTTCAGAGTTGAAGGGGCTTTAGCAATCATGCAGTCTAATCTATACTTGGAAAAAAAAATCTGCACCAAAATAAACTCAAAATAGTAAATAGGTTCTTCCACATTTTTTTTTTTAACATTTGTGTAAATCTAACTTTTATTTTTCAGAGCCCATGTTGAAGTCTACCTTCATTGGTAAGTCTAGCCTACATTGGTTGTTCCTTTCTTGTTTCTTAGGCCTCTCTCAGTTGTGGCTTTTCAAAGATGGATGAATCAAAGACCACACCTGGATTTATTTAAATATTCAATTGATTCCAAATAGCTTCCTGCAGCAACTACTGGGAACAAGTTTGTGGCACAAATCTAACTTTAATCCCCCTGCCCTTTAGCACACTTCAGTTACATAGCTAATAATTTATAGTGCCAGTTTGCTTTATAGAACACTAGGTTACTATGTTCATTTCTGTACCATGTCTATACTACCAATCAACCTTTCTATTTCTTAACTAGTACCAAATTATTTTGATGATTATTGCTTTGTAGGATAGTTTGAGATGTTGGTACTGCTAGGTCACTGCTTCCTGCCTATTTTCATTATTTCCCTTTAGAATTTTGACCTTTGTTCATCCAGATGAATTTCATCATTTTTTCTAGCTCCATAAAGTAACCCTTTGTTTGGCACTGAATAAGTAAATTGATATTTGCAGTATTGCCATTTTTGTTGTATTAGCTCAGCCTACCCTAGATAATTAATATTTTCCAATTATTTAGCTGTTTTTGTTTTTGCATTAGCTTGTCTTAAAGCATTATTTTCTTGATTGAGGTCGTTGATTTACTGCTTTTCATCAATTGTTCCTCTTTTTAATTATGTGAAAATTCCTCCTCAGAGCTTGACAGTCACCATCTTGTAGCTTTCATTTCCCTAGTACCTACATTATAAAGATTGGTGTGTTTATCAAAGAAACTTACTAATTTTCCCTTATTTACTCCTGAAGGCAAAATCTCATCTTCCTCAAAGATAAGAACATACTACCCTACATATTATTTGTTTCAAAGCAGATCATGATTCTATATCTCCATCCCCCTCACCTCCCAATCTGGAACTTCAAACCTTATTTTTGGAGGATTATTGTAATTAATAAATATTTTTAAGCATTTTATAAGCAGGGATTTGGGCAACTTACCAAGTCTCCCCTATTCTTTCTCAATCCATTAAACAATCAATAAGTTTCATCCTGCCAACTCATTCCTGACCTTTTCCATTGTCATTTTTAGTCAAGAGAAACACAGAGGAAGGAAACCTAGACCTATCTAAATACTTTATTGAGTCTACAAAGTTTTGACAAACAATGATGAGGAATAAGATTTCTTTATAAGTACAGCTTGAAAGATCCCTCTCCTTGATGTATTTCAAACACATGGTTAGAAAACTCCAATTTGGCACAATCTGAAACTAGCTTCCCCAGAAGATATATTTTTGAGTTATCAAGCACTATCCTCCTTTCCTGATATGGACGTGAATCCCTCCAACTTATTAAGCAAATGTTCTATTTTCTTATCTCTAACTGGGTCCTTGTGTGAATCAATACAGAAGCATTGCTGTCTTCTACTCTGTATGGCTAGAAGGTCTTCTGATATTGTCTAGTGAAATGTTTATCAAAACTAGAACTGTTATTAAAATTCTACTGAAGGATGTCCTACTTCATATGTATGAAGAAGGTCCATACAGCCTTATATCCCCTTCATTACTTCTCATTCTTACTAATTTTCTGTTAACTATTTATAACAGTAAGCACCCTAACATATACAGGGGGAGCTTGCTATCACAGGATATTAGATTTGCATTCATAAAATGAAAGGCATCCTTTGAGGGGTTAATAATCATTTAAATCAAGCACATATATCATTCACCTAATTCAGGGGAGTCAGCACTCTGAACTTTAAAGAAAATACAGAGAAATCAAAAGATCAACAGACTTGGCTTCCTCTGCCTGAATTCAACAGAGAGTTGGACTCCAACTGTCTGACTATAGTTACCAGAGAATGAAACCCTGACATCTGGGTTTTCAAAGGCGGGGGTGGGGGGTGAACTCCTTAAAATGACTTCCTGGAATTCTCATCTGAAACTCAAACCTTTTTAGAAAAAATAAGTCCCAAAGTAAAACCTTACCTCAGAGTATTTATACACATTTTAGAACCAAAAGGCACAACTCTCTGACCCAGTGCCTCAATAGAAAAAAACAAAATGTACTTGGTACCCTCCTACAAAGCAACTCTCCTAATCAAGCTTCCCACAATGGGCAGGCCCATGAATGGGTGGGAAAGCTCTTTAATCACATTATCCAGAGCATAACAAAACTAACAAAAGATCCTAATTTGATTACCATCACACTAGTACTCTCAATTTCTTCTTCTTGCCTTGTTCTGCTTTCATTCTTTGGACAAGCTCATAAAAATGTCTCTTTTCATTGCTTAGGGCAGATTGAATCCTGTGTGACAAAGTAAATCTGCAAAATCTCAGTGGTAGGGAATCTACTCTGGAATAAGTAGTATGATAGTTTCAAGTAGAGGTCAAGATGATTCCTATTGACATCCTAATAATGCATCTGTATGCTAAAAATTGTTTTGTTGGAGAGAAGAGTGATTGACAAACTAATTTACCTTGTTGTCTGATGGTTAAAGGGAAATAATTTCATTAAATGCCAAAGGAATGTGAATAGGTTTGGAGCAGTGGTGTGTAGCCATTCTGCTTCTTCTGAACTCAAAAGATTAGAGTAATCTGAGTTTATGTTTCAAGGTTGGAATTATTTTAGTCCTGAAAGGATTTTGAAACATAATGCACTTACAGAGGTAACAGTTTCATGTACTCTGGCATTATTTAAATACAGTGTCAGTAGTAAGTAGTAGGGTGGACTGACTTCTGAAAGCGTCTTCTTAATCCAACCAAACGGTTAAGATGTAATCATTTTTCCTTTTGAAAAATGGCTCCCTGTTACATTTTAGATCTTTAAATTTTTTTTTTGTTTTTGGTAATGGATTTATTTTTTGGTTTAATGGGCTTGAGCAGTGAATATTTACTAATATAATTTAAATGTGTTTAAATATCTAAGGTCACGAGGATAACCTGTAGTGCATCATTCATTTGTTGAGAATACTCTAATGTCCTGAAACAGTTAATTTTCTCCTTAATACCCTTGAATTTAACAGGACCACTTACTCATTTTTAACATTTGACCAAATAAATGAAATGTCTTATTCTCATAACAGAGAATTTCTATGAATATATTTGAAGTTGCGTTCTTTGAGAATTATAAACTCTAACTGGATTAAGAACGAGAGATTTTGAATGAGACCACCTGTGTCATAAAATTGTTTTATGGTTCAGATGACTATAATTGAACTTATTTATTTTCCATAACCTGTAGAACAAAAATAACATTATTAGCCAAATGTTCTCTAGTTAAATTGTTGAAACATATGTCCCACTTATTTTAGGTTAGGTTCCATACAAACAAAATTGCAAAAGTGCTTATCAGATTTACCAAAATGCAGACATATACTGAGACCCAAGTGATTCTTCTTAAGAATCTCCACCTAGTATCCTAAGTGTGATAAAGATATTTCCATTAAACTGAACAAGATGATTATTGGGTATTTCCTCATAATTGTTTCAGAAATCTAGCGAATTGATCAGATTATTATGGCCATGTACCATGTTCTGACTACAGATACAAAGATTGAGAAGAAAACTTAGAAAATGTGAGGAAAATTTTGACTTCAAAATTGACAAAAAAAAAAATAAGAAATTTTTTATTCTAAAATGTCCCATTTTCCCCTGGCCTTCAAGTGTCTAAATGTAACAACACAATTATTTTATGACTAAGCTAACTTATATTCACACTGAATTTTTCCTATTCCCAAAATATAAAAAAAATGTCTTAGGAGTTCTGAAAGTAACCAAAAAAGTATTGCATGTATTTAAATTCCTAATTTTTTTTCCTAGAATTTTTCATTTTTCATTCTTAGTGATAAATGTAAAACAGAAAGGAAGCCAATCCTTAGTGACATTTCCATTTTATGAATGTTTCTCCATATAAAACAGAAAGTTTGCTCCCCTAAAAGAATCATCAGGAGCTTCCCCATGTAATAGGCCAGAGCACAGGCTCTATTCACACTCTCTCTAAATCTACTAGGATAATTAGTACATTGAGTCCCCAGACTATGACTGGTGAGTTTTTGCCCAAAGCCTTCTAAGAATAACCTGAAGAACTAGGGTGTATCTAAAATGTTGTTCATAAGCTCTCATCTGGTGTGTTTCTCTCCATATCCTGCTCCAATTAATCTCTCTTTAATACCACTTGACATTCCTTAACATTAATTAGTTTTTACAAAAGGATATTGACTGAAATGGTATACAAAGAACTTGAGTAAAACAATGTCCAATGTCTGGAGCACACTCTCCATTACCATCTTGCTCCCTGGGGAGAGTGGCCTCAAAATTAATTACTACAAAATATTTCCCCTCCTAGTACAGTTCTGGGTAGCCCATAGCTAATGGATGAGTCACTTTTTTATTTATAGGACACAGACTGCCAGTTATAGCCCTTCAACTGCAGGGGTGATTTTCTCTTAGATGGTACTCAAGGATGTACTCAGGGCAAGTCCCTCACCTATCTGCATAATCTTTTTATGGACTCAACGTGGTGGGCTTCAGCATTTAGAAGATCACAAATTCATAACCTGGTCCAGTGTGTCTCAGATACATTTAATCATCTAAGATCAAGAGAGATGAAATACCCACCACCTCCACAGCTCATTTATAAATCTTGACAGGCTAGAAATTGGGTTGAATTTTATAGACCTAAAAGTAAAATTCTATCCTTGGGCTATTAAAAACAAAACTGACTAAGTACAGGGTTAGGGAGCCTTGGCTACTTACTCCTGGTTTTTCACGGGAAAATGATCTGCTCTCTGATAAGGTTCTGGCTGCCAAGGGAGCTAATGCAATCCTAAGGTTACATTAAGAAATATTGTCTTCAGGATACACAATGATAGTATTATTGTTTTCTGGTCAATCAGTCCACATCTGTAGTATATTGTGTTCAGTCCTGGGTACCATTTTTTATTTTATTTTATTATTTTTAAAATTCTATTTCTAGTTTCACATTTTCCCCTTCCCTTCCCTCTCTAGAAGGTAAGAAAAATAAAACCCATTACACATACGTATTGGCACAGTGGATAGAGCACTGGGTCTGGAGTCTGGAGGACCTGATTAGGGGTGGAGAACCTGTGGCCTGGAGGCCATATGTGGCCCTGTAGGTCCTCAAGTGCAGCTCTTTGACTGCATCCAAGCTTCATAGAACTAATCGCTTTGACTGAATCAAAACTTTACAGGAAAGTTGGGCTTCAGTCAAAGGGCTACCTAGAGGGCCACATGTGGCCTCAAGGCTGCAGGTTGCCCACCCCTGCCTGAGTTCAAATCTAGCCTTAGATACTTACTAGCTATGTGACCATGGACATGTCACTTAACCCTGTTTGCCCCAGTTTTATCATCTGTAAAATGTGCTGGAAAAGGAAATAGTTTACTCTAGTATCTTTGTCAAGGAAACTCCAAGGTGGGTCCTGAAGAGTTGGACACAACTGAAATGACTAAACAACAGTCATACAAAGAATTTTCAACATTAGCTATGTATCTCTGCCCCCAGAAAAGACAGGGAAGGTGGGGGGGGGGGGAAGAGAGAGAGAGAGAAATATACATGCTTCAGTCTACAGGTCCATAAGTTCTCTATCTGGAGATAGCATGTTTCATCATGAGACCTTTGGGTCTGTGGTTGATCAACTTATCAAGTCTTTCAAAATAGATTATTTTTACCCTATTGTTGTTACTTTATAAAGTTGTTTTCTTGATTCTGATCACTTCACTTTGCATCTGTGCATGTATATTCTCAGGTTTTTCTGAAACCATCATCATTTCTTATAGCACAATAGTATTCCATCACATTTGCATACCATAACTTGTACAGATATTCTCTAATTAATAGGCATCCCCTCAGTTTCCAATTCTTTGTCACTACAAAAAAAGCTGCTATACAGATTTGTATAAATATGAATCCTTTTCCTTTTTCTTTGGTTTTTGGGGGTATAAACCTAGTAGCAGTATCCCAAAGTAAAAAGTTAGTGCCACATTTTAGAAGGGCATGGAGATACTTGCAGTTGTGTGACACTGGACAAATCAGCTTCTGTCTGTCTCAGTTTCCTCAACTATAAAATTGAAATAATAATAATAACACCTACCCCTGAGGGTTGCTGTGAAGATAAAATAAGTTAATATGTGTAAAGTGATTTGCAGATCTTGAAAAAGTGGCATATAAATACTAGCTATCATCTATAGACATATGAAAAAATGCACCAAATCATTATTGATTAGAAAATGCAAATGAAAACAACTCTGAGGTATTGCCTCACACTCATCAGATTCACGAATATGACAAAAAAAAAAAAAGGAAAATGATATATGTTGGAGAGGATGTGGGAAAATTGGGACACTCATGCATTGTTGATGAAGTTGTGAACTGACCCAGCCAGAATAGTTTGGAACTATGCCCAAAAGGCAATCAAAATATGCATACCCTTTGATCTAGTAACACCACTTCTAGGTCTGTATCCCAAAGAGATTAAAACAAAGAAGAGAAAAGGACCTAGGTGTACAGAAATATTTATAGCAGATCTTTTTGGGGTGATAAAGAAAATTGAAGGCATACCCATCCATTGGGAAATGGCTGAACAGGCTGTGGTATATGAATGTAATAGGATACTACCATGCAATAAGAAATGATGAGCAGGTAAATTTCAGAAAAAAAACAGAAAAGACATGTATGAACTCATGCAAAGTGAAGGGAGTAAAACCAGGAGAAGAAAGGGGTATATAGTAAAAGCAACATCGTACCTTGATCAAGTGTAAATGACTTAGCTATTCTCAGCAGTAACAAATGATCCAACACAATCTAAAGGATTTATGAGAAAAAATGTAGAGAAAGAACTGATGGTGTCTCAATGAATTGAAGCATACTATTTTCACTTTTTTGTACGTTGTTTTCTTTTGGTTTGTTTCTCCTTTCACAATGTGACCAATATGGAAATATATTTTACATGATTTTACATATTACCTATATCATATTGTTTACCATCTTAGGGAGGAAGAAAATTTGAAACTCAAAAAATTTAAAGGTAAATATTAAAATTTATCCTTACATGTAATTAGAAAAAATAAATTACTATTAAAAATAAATAGTATTAGATATTTTTATTATGTGGAAAGTGGCTTAAATTTGTTCTACTTGATTGCAGGTAAGTAGATTTAGGCTTGCTTTTAGGAAATACTTCCTAACCATGTTAGGCCCTATCTAAGTGTGAAATGGAGGGGCTTCTACCACACTCACCTGGAAGAAGTCTGGACACTTCTTGGAAACACCATAGAAGGGATTCTTGTTCAAGGTAAGAAGAAGACTAAATGGTCTCTGAAGTACATCATAAGTCTAGTATTCTCTAATTCTATTTCCAATGACAGCCTCACATTTATAAAGTACATGAAACTTTACAAAGTGTCTTCCTTTTTATAGCCATGAACAGGAGGAGTTAGTGAAAATATTAGTAACATTTTTTAGGAGAGGAAAGTTTCTGAGACACTGAGCAACTTGTTCACAGACACACAGCTAGGACTTGTCAAGAATTCTCTTTGTTATTAAAACCAAAATCTACAGTTTATTAGATGCCAGAACTTTGGAAACACTTTTGAGCTCTAATAAAATAAGACATTAACTCATTTGCATGGCACCTCAGTTTTTGCAATGCAACAAGGCTTTGCTCACAATAAAACCATGAGATAGGCAGTGCAAATTATCATCCCCATTTTAGAGATGAGGACCTCGGTGCAGGGATCCAGCCATCAGTTTGCAAAAGATTGTACAACTGCTAAATATCAGAGCCAAGATCTTAAAGCTAAAGCCAGAAGGCATTTAGGAATTATGTAGCCTAATCTTCATTTTACAAATGAGTAGACTGAGCTCCAGGGAAGTTTAATGACTTGCCCAAAGTCACACAGGTTGTAGCTGTTGACTGCAAGTTTGAAACTTTGATCTCCTGACTCCAGAGTCAGCATTCTGGAAAGAGAGCTGGATATGGCATCAGAGGACTTGTGTTCAAATACTAACACCAATAATTTTGTTGAAGTAATAATTTGTAGCAATGATGAAAAATTTGACACCGAATGACAATCTCTCTGAGTCTCAACTTCCACTTTTCTAACTGAGGAGTTTGGGGAAATAATAATAGTAGCTAACATTTCTATAGCTTTCATATGTGTCAAGCAATTTACAATTTTTATCTCATTTAGTCCTCACAACAACCCTGAGGCACAGCTACTATTCTTATCCCCATTTTATAGATGAAGAAACTGAGCAAATAAGTTAAATGACTTGCCCAGGGTCACACAGCTAACAAGTGTCTGAGCCTGACTTTGAACTCTAAATTTCTTTCCGTATCTAAATCCTCTTAGCACACTTTTTTTTTTTAATAAAACTGGTATTTGGTCCTACATAGATAGTTTTCTCCTTAACTGTTTCTAATCTCACCCTTCTAATGTTTCAAACTGTTCAAAGTTTTAGCTAAAAAAAAAAAAAAAGATTGCTTTTCTCATTAAATTCACTTAAATTTAAGTAGATCTCAGATCCTCTCCATTTAGTCTGTTTTCTGCTCCCCTCTTCTGTCTTCCAGACCCTTAGGACAATCATTTCTTTGACTTCTTATTTTAGCCACCAGTGAGACATCTACCTTGCTTCTTCAGCTTTCTTTTTCAGCCAGGTGGGTCTCATATGACTCCCTAGGGTTAACCCAAGGGCTATGTGTGGTTTACATATCCTGGCATGTATATAATATGTCACTAGGTCAAAACACCCAAATCCATTGCTGCAATGACTTTCTTGTACTTTACCCTGGGAATGAAGTTACCCTAGACTTTCCCCTCCCCCTCCTTTCTCATTTGCTTGTTTAACTTACTTAGTATTGTGTGAACTTAGTTACTTATTTCTAGTTTGCTTAGCGTTTGTGCAGCAGAGTGCTAAACTTACATTTGCTAACAGAAACTAGGAATTTAAGATTACTGAAGCAATTTATCATAAGAGAAAATTCGCCATGTGCCTCTTGCATTACATATGTGTATAGATATGTGAGAGAGAGACAGAGAGAGAAGGGGGAAGGGGGACACAAAGGGGTGGGAGAGGGGGAAAGAAGAGGGGAGAGAGGAGGTGGAGAGGAGAGAGATTGATTTTCCTAACTTGGGAGAAGCTGGTCTTTTATATATGGAGAAGGGGGTGACCATTATGTCATTGTAGTCTCATAGAGTTAAAGCTGGGAAGCAGCTGAGTGATCCTAAATGTATAACAATAAAGCTTTCTCCCCCAAATGCTCTGGATATACTTTGAAGCTTAATTTACATTATTAACATTTTCTCCATCACCATCTTAATTCTAGACGACCAACAAAAATAAATGAAACCCTTAGATTTCTGAAGTGTAAATGATCACACCAAAATAATAAGGACTTTTAACAAAGACTTCAAAACTAGTTTGAGCTGACTGCAACACATCCTACTTAGGGTCATTTAATGAAACTTCCTCAGTTTACACATAAGGAACCACATAAGCTTTAGAGAGTTCAAGTGACTTGCCCAATCTCATATAGCTAGTAAGTGGGAGAACCAGGATTTGATCTTCAGTCTTCAGTCACCAAAACCAGCAATCCTTCCACTTAAGTTCTTGCTCAATTCCCTTACAGTCATGGAAAAGAAGTTTGGAAACCATAAAGCTCTCTGTGATTCTCTTGATGTCAGTTTTTGTCTTTGTGTTGTATTTTTGCTAGTGCCTATCTCAATTCCTTTGTGCCATAGTGGATGGTTAGTGTACTATGGCTGAAAAAATGAATTCAGCCCCCCAATAGTCAGCTTGGTGATGTCTCTTCAAACCTAGATACATTACACCCATAAAATACAAACACTTACATGTGCATACACACCCACATACACACACACACACACACACACACACACACACACACATACACAGAGTTGCACAGCTTTTAAATGAAGCCCTTCTAACTTGTTAAGACTTGTCAAAGCTTGTCTTCTCACCTCAATATTCTCCCAGAGTTCAGGGGTGGTAAACCTGCAGCTTTGAGGCCACATGTGACCTCAAGTCTCTGCCTGGATGCAGTCAAAGGGCTGCACTTGAGGACCTCGAGGGTCACATGTGACTTTGAAACCTCAGGTTGGCCACCCCTGTCCCAGACCATCATTCCTGCTTATACTTCATTTTCTGTACTTCCCAATCTTGACCCTCTAGTTAAATTCAACTGTTACCCTGTCTTCCACTCTTGGATCCTTTGTTCCTTTGAACTATCATTGTTCATGTCTAACCCTAACTCTAGATTACTCTTACCATCTGTTTTCTACTTTGCTACTCACTTTCTACAGATTAGGGCTGAAGAAAAACCCCTAAAGGACCTTCCTTGGTTCACTGCCAGTTTATTTCATCTAATTTCAAGGGTTCCCTTATTTCAGCATTTTATTCTTCCCTAACTGATTCTCTAAATGATGGAAAGATTGAAGACAAAAGGAAAAAGGGATGACAGAGGATAAGATGGATAGATCGTGTTATGGAATCAACTAACCTGAACTTGGACAGACTTTGAGAGATATTGGAGCATAGAAAGGTCTGGTGTGCTGTGGTCTATGGGAGTCACAAAGAGTCAGGTATGACTGAACAACAACATTAACAACTTGATTATCACCCTCCCTACAAAACTTCTCTCTTCATACTTCTCTCACCATTTCCCCCCCACCTTCTTGGGATAATACTTTAAATCATATTAACAAAATAGGGACCATTCCTATGAGCACCCTTTCTTCCCTTACTCTGAATCTCAATACCCTTTGTGACACCATCCCCCATTTTCTCCTATATTTTAGTCTTTGTTGAAGTGGTGGCCCTCATCCTCCTCAACAAGGTCAATTTCTTTACAAGTACTTTTCAGCCTATCCTCTCATATCTTCTCTAGTATGTTTTTCCCGTAATCTCTTTCTCTTTAATCTCAGTCTTACCTTATATATTGGCTCATTCCCTGTTGTCTTAAAGTCCCCAAAGCTTTCCACTATTCTTAAAAAAAAAATCACATAATTATGCCATCTCCTCATATATCTCACCTCCTTTTCACAGTCAAACTCCTAGAAAAAAATTGTTCATATGTGTTATCTCTGCTTTTTTTTCTCTCTCATTTACTTCTCAACCCCTTGCCATCTGTCTTCTCATCTCACTTAAGTGAAACTGTTATTTACTAATGATCTATTAATTGGAAAATTCAAACTCAAACCTCATCTTTCTTGAACTCTGTAAAGTGAACCCCTAGCTACTGGTAGTTCCTTCCAAATTATTTTAGATTCATTTTGAATATACTTACATGTATGTATGTTGCCTAGGCATACATGCCTATATCTATCTATATATGAGTGCAATGGTTCCCTTTATTACACTGTCAATTCCTTGAGAACAGGTATTATATCATTTTGGTCTTTGTATGCCTAGTATCTAGCATTGTGCCTGATACAGAGTAAATGATTGCATTTGTATGTTGATTTTACTTACCATTCTCTCCTCCTAGAGCTTCATTTTTATGATACCGTGCTCTCTTGGTTTTCTTCCTACTTGTCTGATAACTCCTTTTCTGTTTTCTTTACTGGATCATCATCTATCTTTTACACTCTAACTGTAGATGTACATTAAGACCCAGTCTTGGACCCCCTTCTCTTTCTCTCTCTCTTTCTCTCTCTCTCTCTCCCTCTCAACTACTAATGACCTCATTAACTCCCCATAGGATCAGTTATTGTGCCTTTGCTTCCTCCGGTCCAGATACTATCCAGAGCTCACAATAAAAATGGGTACAATTGGAAACCCTTCTACTTTCCTCCAGATAGATACTGATCTCCTTCTGCTAGAGAGAACCCAGAGCCTTTTTCCTGCCAGGCCTAGAGGCCTGTGTGGGCTACCCGAGTCTTTCTTACCTCACCTCCGAGGTCTTCGGTTGGCCAAAACCGGATGCACATATGAGAGAAAGGACGTTCCAGAGTCAAACAAGGGTTGAGCTTTATTTCAGGGTCTAGTTACAAGTGCAGGGGGATCTTCCTTAGGAGGAAGAGGGGGAGATTTCCTAAGGAGGCTAGGATCTTAAGGGCTTGGAAATAGAAGTACAAGCGGGGAGAGAGGGGGAGGGGAAAGAGGAAAGAAGAAAGCGGAGCCTACTGTCCTTTTGGCTCCTTATGTGCTAAGAGAGCTTTCAGGCTTCCTCAATCCTACTTAACCTTCAGCCGCACAGTTTGCATCTCAATACCGTGCTGTTAGGTAACTAGGTGTGCTCCAATCTGGGACAATCTCGAGGGCAGGGAGACTCCACCCATCACGTATCTCCCGGGGACAGGCGGAAATACCCGAGCTAGCCGAGCTAGCTCAGTCTGACCTTCTCAAATCCCTGCTGTTCATGGAAGGCCTCGTAAGACTCTAAGATTTAGAAGTCCCACTTTTACCCGCCCGAGACCCTCCACACGGAATTGAGCTTCCAATCCCAACATTTTCCCAAGCCAGTTCTTCAGCACACTGCTTACTTCCAGAATGTGATGAGTCAGGCCCTTCCACACTTCATAAAGGCACTCATGGTTGCTCAAACCATTTGAGTGAGTAAAGAGTCACCACCTACAATGGAGGGCCACTAACCATTACCTTCTGCATGGCCAGTTCATCTTTCAGATGGAATATCATCTGACCTACCATACACCCTTACCACACTTAAACCTTTCTATACATTTTACAGCAACAGGAGTCCATGCCATAATTTGTGGACTATAAGTAAGGGACAGCTACCTCCATTGGCTATGCCATACTTGGAGTTGAACTTGGTTGGGGGTTAATGCATTGTAGTAATTGCTTTAAGGACTGAATGGTGTAGAAGAGCATGTGCACTGGGATGTTGAGGGGAAATGCTTACACCTCCTTTATTGGTAATATATTTTTGCTTGTTGTTAATGTAATTTTGCTTCTTAATGGGAAGATCTTTTCCATCCATTAATAGGCCCATGTGACCTGCTAAGTCACATGGAAGCCTGTGTCACATGAGTCAGGTCACATGGAACAGGGAAGGGGTGGAACAGGAAGTGTCAGAGCTAGAATAGAGCTGGGAGGAAGTTAGAGAGCAGTCAGAGCTGGGAAAGGCAGCTGACTAGTGTGAGTGAGAGAGCTTCTTTGTGGTTTGTTTAAGGGAGCTGGTTTGTGGGATGCCCAACAGAGGGAAGGCTTGGGGATGGTGTTGTCCTCTTCATTGTTACTATGAATTTCTTGGTTACTATGATGGATTTGGCTTTCTGGTGTTGGAATAAATGTTTTAGTTCTATCTTACACGTGGAGGAGTCTATCGTATTTTGTGATTCAGAATTCTGCCGGGATTTTCATGGCTGCCGTAGGCACTGTGAATATCGCATTGGAGCTACAATCCTTTATTGCTGTAAAGGCTAATTGGTGTTAATTGGTTACATGACAGTAGAATCCTAATCATTGGTGAGTAACAGTAGGGAGAAAACATTGGAATGAGGTGTCAAGCTTGTAACATTAGAGACATTTGCACTCCCTCATGGATATCTCTAGAATCTTGAAGGGGAGATGTAGCTAGCTCCTTCTGGGGATCAAAATTGTCAGTGTGAATTGGAATTAGGATAATGACCTCCAGAATTTATAAGAGAAGAGCAACCAGAATAGAATATTGTCATAGTTAGTGGGCATTGCCAGATGAAAAACCAGCAAAGGAGACAATGAGTAATTGTACTTATAGGAGAAGCAGAGGAGAGTAGTGTTGAGAAATCCAAGAGGTGCTACAGAAAAGTCAGGAAAGACAAGGGTCGAGAAAAACTCAACATATTTGGCAATTTAAAAGATCATTGATAACTTTGGTGAGGACCATTTCACTTGAATGATGAGGTTGGAATTCAAATTGCAGAAGATTTAGAAGAGATTGAGAAAATAAAAAGTTGGAGGCACTAAAATATGTCAGTAAATACAATATTCCAAAACAAAACCACTAAGCACCTAATTCTTAACAAGTCTTTCATAATAAAATAAACTGTGAATATCATGCCTATTTATACTATAACATGTCACTTTAATCCGTGCTTTGTTTCTGAACATCTTTGGTTGATATCAGCAGTGGGAGCCAAGTGAAATTTCTATACAATATATTCTGGTATCTAGAGATATAACGTTCTTTTAAAATAATTAAACCTATCAATCTGAAGAGTGTTATTGCCATCCCTGAATCCCTCCTATAAACAACAGAAATTATCTTGATTCTAGAACTGAAACAGAAAGAAATAGGGGTCAAAAGTCAGTTTGTTAAAACAAGCAAACAAAAACTTTTATTGTGTTATTGCTGACTAATAGTTTGTTTTTTTTTAAATTTATAACTGGTCAGTACAATTTTAGAGACAAATTTACTTGATTTATACACAGGCAGCCTAATTGCCATGCTGATTGCTGAGTTTTGATGAGAGGCAAGGTATTAAATTTTTGTCATTATACAGTATGATTCATCTGTTATGCCTCAGTTAGTGAATTGCTTATTTTGTTTTGAATGAGAATTTAATTATTGGAATCAGCTGCATAGAAAAAAAAATCAGGCATACTAGTTTCACCACCCCAGAAATTCTACCATTAGCTGTGCCCATGCTTATTAATGTAAGTTTGGATGGGAATTTATTAAGCAATCAACAATTACATCAACTGATGATATGTTATAATTGTGCTCATTTAGAGACTGGAGGTCATGTGCGCAGAAGAGAAATGGTACCATCTTTAGGGTTTTTGATTGTATCTTTTTTTTAGTCATTTTTCAGTCATGTCTGACTCTTCGTGACCCCATTTGGGGTTTTCTTGGCAAAATATACTATAGTGGTTTGCCGTTTCCTTCTCCAGATCAATTTACAGATGAGAAAACTGAAGGAAACAGGGTTAAGTGATGTGTCCAGGGTCACACAGCTGATAAGTGTCCAAGGCCAGACTTGAACTCATGAAGTTGAATCTTCCTAACTGTAAGCTTGGCACTTTATCTGCTAAATCACCTAGCTGCTCCTTTTCTATTGTATGTCCTCTCCAAGTTCCTGGGCACTACTGAATGTAGAAAAACAGGTCACATTATGCCATTAGTTGAGTTTATTCAGTATTGGAAGGCATCTTTTCTGAATAGTGACATTCTTGTATTATCTTAGAAATGTATATGCTTTTTGGATAGTAGTTCATATCTTTTATTTAGCAACAGCTCCTTAAACTGCTTTTCAAAAGAAAAGAAGTTAGATATTGTTAAAGCTGGCAATTGGCCTCTAAGCCCAGATTCTTATGTATAAATAACTGTGGAGCTTTAAAAAATAAACAAACCCAGAAACATAAAAAAATTTTAATGAGTAGGAAGCTCTGTATACATGGTCAAGTAAAAGTCTCTTTCAACATGCCCTTTACCTTTATTTTATATAGGTGTTCCAGTCTGTTGTAGGCATTTTGGATCTAACAAAAGAAGTGATCGCTTCTTTTGTGAACACTAAAGTGAACGCTAAAGGAACATTTAAACTAATATATGACCTAATTTGAGGCTAGGAAATGGGAGGGGTCAGAAAACAGAGGTTCGGGGCAAAAGATTTCAGTTAACAGAGAGACAAAGCTCGAGTCATCAGACAGAGGTCACTGGGTGCTATAGTAGCGGTAGAGGATCAGTGATCCCTGGAAAGTCTATCTTCTGCACTTGGTATGTTTAGGTTAGGCCAAACGCTCTTTCTAGTTAGGTATAGGATCTTCCAGATTCTGTCTTCACCATTCAGCAACAGTGGTTGAGGACCCAGAAGTAAACAAAGGGACAGAGTCTCACAGAGATATGTTAAGATTGGTCTCCCATCTTTGATATGCTAAGCAGGGAGATAAAAAAGGATGGAATGGGAGCTCTTCTTCCCTCTCTCTTTGCCCTTATTACCATGGGGGTATGCAAGCTTCTAGAAAGAACAGATGAAAGAAATGATACTAGACAGGAAGAGGGGGAAGGTTTAGAGTAGACAGTCACACTTGAGCTTTAAGGATTTAAAAGTAGTGTCTAAAACCAAAAGTTTTCACACTCCTATGATTACCTGTTTCTGAAATTCAAGATGATGCAGCAAAGCAGCCCAGGTTGTAAGAAGAACTCTTACAATATATCTTTTGTTTGTAATCAAGCCCTCTTCAGTATAAAAATAATCCCTCCAGGAAAAAAAAAATTAATATGAACTCAGAAAGTGCCCATTATGTAGAAGGCAAGCACCACTATATTAAATAAAGGAAATTCAAAGACAAAAATAAAAATCATCTCTGTACTTGCAGAGCCCACATTTTCTGTTTTGGGGGAGGGGATCAGAAAAGGCTTTATCAATGTATGGTGAGCCTAAAAGGAAAATAAAGATTCAACAAGGGTTGAAGAGAAAGCTCATTCTAGGCAGAGTGGGTAAAAAGCACAAGAACAGAGGAAGCTAGAAAAACAGTGCAGTAATTGGAGAATACAGCTCAGTTGAAAAGATAGATTAGATACAGATTGTGTAAAACCTTAAAGGTCAGGCTAACTCCCAAATTTTCTTCTAGATGTAACAGTAAATCACAGGTATTTGAAAAGGATCTCAGAGTCTTTTATAGATGTATACTATTATGTAACTATGCAAAACTGACAAAGTATCTTACAAATTGTACAAACTAAAATATCATTTGGATGAATGAAATGAATGAATGATTATTAGGTCTACCCATGCACTGAGGTTGAAGAATATAAGAGTCCTTTCAATAATACTTCACATTTGATCAAAATATATGAAGACATAATTGCAGCAAGTTTACACTCATTGTTTATCTATGCAGATAGATTACATTTACTGTTTCGACTATAATAATAACAAAAATATCTAACATTTTACAAACCAATTTAAAGTATGCATTAATCCATGTATGCCTTATGACAATCCTGCAAAGTTAAAACTACAGGCACTATTATCCCCATTTTACAGATGAGGAAACTGAGACTGAGAGAAGCTTAATGACTTGCCTAAGATGACACTACTAGTATTTATGAGAAGCAAGATCTGCATCTGTTTTCTTGGTTCAAAGTCTAATACTTATACTTAGCTGTCTATCAGGTATAGATAAGTTTGGGAAACCATTTTGCCTCTAAACATACAGACTCAGTCCAAATGGATAACCACATAGACATCTATAACTGTTTTCACTAGTGAAAAGGATTGATGTCAATTGTAGAAGTTTACTGCTGGGTTCAGTTTTTTTTTTTTAACCAGTTTCTCAGGTGTTGTGCTTCATCTTTCCCTACTACTTACTGTTCATCTTTTTGAGGATGGGATCTGCAGTTTCTCTAGAGCTGAAGTTGTTGCTGCAAGAGAGTCATCAGGTCTTTTACTAGCAATGAAACTAGAAGAATAGAGGGTCACTAATTTCTCATAGCTCAGATGCATTTGAAAATTCAGATAACCATTACCAAGATAATATCACAAGGCAAGCTTCAAATGCCATTAGTATTTCTTAACTAGATACTTAATATGTAAACCATCGAGAAGTGGTAGAGCCAAGAAATACAGTGAGCTTCTCTAATGCCTCCAAACAGATCTAGAAAACATAACAGACTGAATTCAGTTTCTGAAAAGAAAAAAAAGAAAAAGTGGATCACTTTTCTACCCTGTCAGCATAGAGAGGTAAAGGTCTACAGACACTGCAAATGAGAGCTGGTCAGGAGTGCAACTTGCAAAGCATTCTAAGCAATGAAAAAAATGTGTGCCAAGGCAAGAAGTCTCAGATCCAGCCCAGAGGGGCCAAAGCTTGCGTATGGACAGGTGGGAATGAGCAGCTCTGTCATTCACTGCCAAGTTCTGGGTCAGAGATACAGTGTGGATTGAGGAGGAGAGTTATACCTATGGATTACATTCCAGGATAACCAGTTATGGGGTCCTAGAATGATTCCAAAAGTCAGGAAATAGGCTTTAAGAATGAGCAAACAAAAGAAAGCTCACAATGTGTTGACAGAGATGCTCAAGACACAAACCCAGGAGAAAATGATGCCAAAACATCTACAAGCAAATCATGAAAGAAAAACACAATGTGGGCACAAATTTAACTAGAATTTCTTGGAGAAATAAAGGAGTTAAAATGAAATGAGTATACTAAAGGAAAAATGAAAAAAAAAGAGCTATAGAAGAAAGAATTGGAAAGGAAATTAATAAGTTTGTCATGAGAGGCCCCAAATCTTGCCCAAGTAACGTAAATACTCTGAAAATTAGAATGGATCAAATAGAAGGTAATGGATTCAGGAGACAATATGAAATATTAAAACAAAGTCAAAGAACTGAAAAAATAGAAGAAAATATACGGTATTTCATAGTAAAAACAATTGATCTGAAAAATAGATCAAGGACAGAGATATAATTTTTAAATATCATTGCAGTAGCTAAAAACCATAACCTAAAAAATGAAAAGAGCCTCAATATACTATTTCAAGAAATCTTAAAAGAAAACTGCACAGATATCTCAGAACCAGAGGACATAATAGAAATAGAAAGACTTTACCTTCTATGTCCTGAAGGAAATCTCAAAATGAAGACTCACAGGAACATTATAACCCAGATCTGTAACTTGCATGTCAAAGAGAAAAATGCTATAATCAGTCAGAAGGAAAATAATTCAAATACTGAGAAGCCATATTCAGGATCACAAACAGTTTAATACTCACCACTATAAATAAGTAGCAGTTTGGAATGTGTTATTTTAGAAGGTAGAGGATATAGGATTATAACTAAGAATAATTTATCCAATCAACTGAGTGTAATCCTATAGGGGGAAAATGGGTCCTTAATGAAAATGAGCATTTCCAAGCATTCCTGATGAAAAGAACAGAGCTGCATAGAAACCCTGAAATACAAATACAGGAGTCAGAGGAACCATAAAAAGAATACCATGAATGAAAAAATCATAAACATCTAAGTAGGAATAAACTATTCACATTCTAATATAAGGAGATGATAAATGGAACTCCTCTGAATTCTTTTATCATTATGACTCATAAAGGATGTTTAAATAAATAGAAGACCTAGCAGTGATTTTTTATGTTTTGATGATTTTAAAAGGACAGAAAGCAAGGGGAAGAGGAATATTCTGAGGGGAAAAGGGAAAGGAAGTTAAGGAAAAGTTATTACAATTGGGGTGTTCAAGTAGAGATCTACAAGAAGGAGGAGGTAAGGTAAATTAACCAAATGAACTAGTAAAAGGAAGGAAGGACACACACAGTTGGGTACATTTCTTTAAATGGAGAAACAGTAGGGAAATGGAAGAAGGGAGAAAAAAGAATAAAAGGAAGATGAAATTAAGGGAGGAGTTAACCTGGATATACAAAAGATATTTAAGATATTTATACCTCTTATTGTGGTGGCAGAGAATTAGAAACTAGTCATTTGGTGAATGGTTGAACAAGTTGTGTTCAAATGGTCTAGAATACTATTGTATTGTACGAATGATTAAGGATGGTCTCAGAGAAACCTGAGAAGACTTGTATCAACTGATGCCAAATGAAGTGAGTAGAATGGAAACAATTTATGCAATGACAGTAATATTTTAAAGACTAATGACTGAAAAATGTATGATGACCAGTTTTGATTCCATAGGACTAATAATGAAATGTGCTACCTACATCATGATAGAGAGGTGGAAGTCTCAAAATGCAAAATGAGACTCTCCCTCCCCTGCCTCCCAGATATAACCGGTATGGAAATTTGTTTCCCTTGAATGTTTATAATTGTGATTTAGTTTTCCTTTCTTTAAGAGAGAGGTAAGGGGGGAAAATGTAGATTTTTGTTGATTGAAAAAGATATTTTTTAAAAAATTAAGAAAAATAAATCTTATTTGTCCTGGATTACAGTGTTATAGAGCTAGAGAAAACAGGAATCTCTGAAGCCAGCCAGTTAAATCTCTTCATTTTGTAGCAGAGGAAACACAGGGCTACAAGTATGGTAAGTGACTTACCCCAAATCACACAGATAGTTAAATATCATAGGCAAGATCTGAACCCACATTCTTGATTCCAAATTTAGTGCTCTTCCTACTAAACCATATTTCTTTGTGGTATGTTTCCTTAAGTTAACATAGTCTAACCTACTTATTTAAGGTTGCATAGTTTTAAATAGTAATCAATATAAATGATTGTATAAAGGATAAAGCCTTCCCAGCATAATACTGGGCACTTAAATCATTATGAACTAATCCTGATACTTGGGGTTTGGGAATTTACGCCTTTTTTGCATATTCATTTTATGCATGCCACTGAGTGATCCTCAGCTAGAAACATTTTTTGTAAATTTTTATTGGAGTCTAAATGTAAGATATTAATTGCATAGAAAACCTGTGTCTTAAAAATATGGAAAATGACAAGGATGACAGATTTTAGTATTGGGAAAACATTTCCACTTCTGAATTAAATGATAATGTCAGGTGTGAGTTCAACTATGAAAGAATTGTCTGATGTACAGGACACTGACACCTTTATTTTTATTTATCAGAGAATAGTTCAATACTATTTCTCATAGTTTCATGTTTTTCCAAAATGATTTCTAAGAGCTCTTGCTTGCAGATTATCAGCAAAGCATTAGATGGCAGTGTTCACATGAGTTTAGCAGGGAATTCACTGCAGTAATTTTTATTGTATATGCCTATAAATTTCTTCATTGTAGATTTTATACAGCTCTGACTAGAGTATTCCCATTTTTGCTGAACTCCCTCTGTGGCTTTAGATGGAAACAAAGAGAAAAAGTGTTTTATAAGAATGTTGTAGCCAAAGGATATCTTGTGACCTATAATCTTGTCCTATATCTTTTTAGAATTCTTTCAGTTATAATGTTTATGCAACAAGATACGAGACTAAGAGGTTGTTCTAATTAATGCCTTTTCAGGTATGTAAAATTATCCAAGACAGAACCAGCAAAGGATTCTGGCAGATCTGAGTTTTTCATAGCTTACCCATGGAGTTTCTTGGTTATTAAGAAAATTACATATGGAATCCAGGGGTCCCTTCACACATCAGCCCCTAGTGAGTTATTCTAGAATCAAGGTAACTTATGGTCAGGTTCTACTCAAATCTGTAGCTCAGAAGACCCCAATATGTTTACTACAACAAATCACACGATAGCAAAGTAAGCAACAAACAGAGGATCTCCCTGTGTACTCATAAGATACTATTCCCCATATGCCACCAGTAAAGACTGCAAACATATAAAAACAAAGGACAAACAAAAATAAACAGAAACATGTAGAGAACATGTGTCACCAAGGAACATGTATGATGGCCACAAGAAAAAGATATGTATGGCCAAGGCACATGCAAATCTGGGACAATCCACACCTCTGATGTTGAGTTGCCAATATAGTTGTATCATTTTATTATTCTCTCTGTTGGACATAGTGTTATCTTTGTTGGGCATCACTTTTGTGCACTGGTCATGGTATCACATCCGCCTGGTATATCTATTGGTCTTGTGGTCACTGATCATCTCTCTGTTTACCATCTGCTAAACTTTAGATATTTATCCTCTTCAAGGCTGTCTGTTACTCTCTGCTACTATCTTGTTTTTGTTTAGTTTTTTTAGTCATATCTGATTCTTCATGACCCGATTTGGAGTTTTCTTGGCAAACATAATGGAATGGTTTGCCGTTTCCTTCTCCAGCTCATTTTGCAGATGAGGAAACTGAGGCAAACAAGGTCAAGTGATTCGCCCAGGGTCACACAACTAGTAAATGTCTAACTCTAGGTTGACATTGTTAATTGTATGACCTAGCCTCTACCACCTACTGATGAGTAATAGCTAATAAGCTTCTCCTTATTAAGGGAAACTTACATTGCATATGGGTATGAGAGGTTTCTAAGGCATGGTAGAGAAATCCAGATTTCTTTCTAGTGAGGGAAAAAAAGTAAGAGCTCCTTTCACTTCCTTCACCCCAAAATAAGTTACACTTTTTAAACTTATGCCTCCACTTCTATAATTTCTACTTTTCCTCACCTTTTAATCTTTTCTAAATCCTCTGCAATCTAGCTTCCAGCCTTACTCAACTAAAACTGCTGTCTTCAGAGTTACCAAAGATCTCTGAAAAGCCAAATCTAATGAACTTAGTCTTTCATCCTTTCCGCTGAACCGGGACATTCCGCTGAACCCTTTGACACTATCGTTGCAGGTCATTCAATGGAGTAGCAGTGGCCCTGTGCTAGAAACAGGATTATTGACTGGTTATAATCAGTAAGGTGTGATGACCAGGAGGAAACAGGTACTGGAGCAGTGACTTCGGGCACTCAGTAGCAAACTTAGTAGACATATAGTATCTCTATACTTGTTCTCAGTTATCTCCTCATCCATCAAGGGTCCCAGTTCTTTCACATTGTTGAGGGAATTGAGCTGCATTTCAGAAAGCAAGAAACCCATGAGTTTAGTAAACACAACACAATACACGACCCTCTGTTGCCTGAACCAGAACTTCCAGCTAGTAACAAGGCAGGAAGATGAAAACCCCTGGTTTGTTGATACTTGAATAGAGTTCTTCATGCCACTTTTGGAAAAGATCTATCGACTAATGAAAGAGGAGACTATTGTCATCATCATCGTTGTTTTGTGTTTGTCTTTCATTGCTGAAGAAGACCATGCCATCAGAGAAATGATATGACTTGAACTTGACTTTCTTTTGAGTGAGGGAGGGCTGTGCAGGTCACTAGCCTCACTTCTCCTCCAGAGTCATCTGGATCCAGAGACCTGATATTCCTCAGGATGACTGCAGATGACTCAGGATGCATTGGGAGGCCTTAGGCCCTTCAGGCCAAGGTCTTTGCAGGCACTCACTTAGGGTGAGGCAACAGCCATTCATTGACTAGGTCTGTTTAAGAAGTAGCCCGAGCATGACCCCTTTAATGAGGTCAAGAAAAAGAAAGACATCGGGCTAGGTGGGAAACAGAAACAGTTACTATTGATAATCACTCTCAATCTAGGAGAGTCCAGAGGAGCCCTCAGGTAGGGCCCCAGTGGAATCCCAGTTTCAGAGTGCAGTAGGTTTAAGGTTTTGGGAGAGGACAGGAGAAAGGAGAGGAGAGGGGAGGGGAGGGAAAGGGAAGGGAGAGGAGAGGAGAGGAGAGGGCAGGAGAGGACAGGGAAATAGGAAAGGAGCCAGTAAAATGCAAATCAACTGGGCATCTTTTGGCCATCCAAGTTTACCTTCCTTTGGAGAGGAGAAGGAAGGGGACAGGGAGGGAGACAGGAGAGGAGGAGGTGAGTTACCCAGCTAGCATTCGGCCACCTGCATCTACTCACATGTGTTCATCCTTTGTTGCAGAAGAAGACCATGCCATCAGAGAAATGATGACATGACTTGCACTTGACTTTGCTTTGAGTGAGGGAGGGCTGTGCAGGTCACCAGCCTCATTTCTCCTCCAGAGCCCCATCCTTGATATAATACAAAAGGCAATAGAAATAGCACTAAAGAAAACAACGATGGGAAGTGCAGTTAGACTAAACCAAGTGTGCAGAGAAGTCAGTGCTTGCCACAGTTACAAACTCAAGGCCATCAGGGCGCCTAAGAGGGGAAGCAATGCCCAAACCAATGTTTCCATGTGGTTTGTACATTGCTTCTCTTCACACCCTATCTATGTTTTAGAGTGATCTCCTGGTTGTTTCTTGTCCATGGCGTTCCATCTCATAGCTCTGTGAATTTTGTGTGAGCTATTATTTCCCAAATCTGGAATGTCCTCCCTTGTCAATTCTACCTCTTTAAAAATTTTTACTCTCTTGGAAGCTCAGACCCAGCAGTATTTCCTTTAAGAGGCTTTTCCTAATTCTCACAATCATTAGTGCCTTCCTAAAAACATCTATTTATATTTATTTTGTATTTATCTTGAATTTTCTTGTCTACAAATATATAATATTCTTCTAGTAGAATATAAGTACCTTGAGGGCAGGGACTGTCTAAATTTCTTACTTATATGCCTAGGACATGGCACGTATTAGAATTTTTTTTTAATTAAATTTATTTATTTAACTTTTAACATTTATTTGCACAACATTTTGGGTTACAAATTTTCTCCCCTTTTATCCCCTCCCCCCCCAAACACCAAGCATTCTAATTGCCCCTATGACCAATCTGCTCTCTCTTCTATCATCCCTCTCTGCCCTTGTCTCCGTCTTCTCTTTGTCCTGTAGGGCCAGATAGCTTTCTATACCCCTTTACCTGTATTTCTTATTTCCTAGTGGCAAGAACATTACTCGACAGTTGATCCTAACACTTTGAGTTCCAACTTCTTTACCTCCCTCTCCACCCCTTCCCTTTGGAAGGCAAGCAATTCAATATAGGCCAAATCTGTGTAGTTTTGCAAATGACTTCCATAATAGTTGTGTTGTGTAGGACTAACTATATTTCCCTCCATCCTATCCTGTCCCCCATTACTTCTATTCTCTTTTGATCCTATCCCTCCCCATGAGTGTTGACCTCGAATTGCACTCTCCTCCCCATGCCCTCCCTTCTATCATCCCTCCCACCCTGCTTGTTCCCTTATCCCCCACTTTTCTGTATTGTGAGATAGGTTTTCCTACCAAAATGAGTGTGCATTTTATTCTTTCCTTTAGTGGAATGTGATGAGAGTAGACTTCATGTTTTTCTCTCACCTCCCCTCTTTATCCCTCCACTAATGAGTCTTTTGCTTGCCTCTTTGATGAGAGATAATTTGCCCCATTCAATTTCTCCCTTTGTCCTCCCAATATATTTCTCTCTCACTGCTTGATTTCATTTTTTTTTTAAGATATGATCCCATCCTCTTCAATTCACTCTGTGCACTCTGTCTCTATGTATGTGTGCGTGTGTGCATGTGTGTGTGTGTAATCCCACCCAGTACCCAGATACTGAAATGTTTCAAGAGTTACAAATATTGTCTTTCCATGTAGGAATGTAAACAGTTCAACTTTAGTAAGTCCCTTATGACTTCTCTTTGCTGTTTACCTTTTCATGGTTCTCTTCATTCTTGTGTTTGAAAGTCACATTTTTTTTTCAGCTCTGGTCTTTTCATCAAGAATACTTGAAAATCCTCTATTTCATTGAAAGACCAATTTTTCCCCTGAAGTATTATACTCAGTTTTGCTGGATAGGTGATTCTTGGTTTTAGTCCTAGTTCCTTTGACTTCTAGAATATCCTGTTCCATGCCCTTTGATCCCTTAGTGTAGAGGCTGCTAGATCTTGTGTTATCCTGATTGTATTTCCACAATACTTGAATTGTTTCTTTCTAGCTGCCTGCAATATTTTCTCCTTCACCTGGGAACTCTGGAATTTGGCCACAATGTTCCTAGGAGTTTCTCTTTTTGGATCTCTTTCATGCGGTGTTCTGCGGATTCCTTGAATATTTATTTTGCCCTCTGGTTCTAGAATCTCAGGGCAGTTTTCCTTGATAATTTCATGAAAGATGATGTCTAGGCTCTTCTTTCAGGTAGTCCCAAAATTTTTACATTGTCTCTCCTGAATCTATTTTCCAGGTCAGTTGTTTTTCCAATGAGATATTTCACATTATCTTCCATTTTTCCATTCTTCTGTCTTTGTTCTGTGATTTCTTGGTTTTGCATAAAGTCATTAGCCTCCATCTGTGCCATTCTAATTTTGAAAGAACTATTTTCTTCAGTGAACTTTTGAATCTCCTTTTCCATTTGGCTAATTCTGCTTTTGAAAGCATTCTTCTCCTCATTGGCTTTTTGAACCTCTTTTGCCAATTGAGTTAGGCTAGTTTTCAAGGTGTTAATTTCTTCAACATTTTTTTGGTTCTCCTTTAGCAGGGAGCTGATCTGCTGTTCATGCTTTGACTTCATGTCTCTCATTTCTCTTCCCAACTTTTCCTCTACCTCTCTAACTTGATTTTGAAAATTCTTTTTGAGCTCTTCCATAGCCTGAGCCCATTGGGTGGGCTGGGACACAGAAGCCTTGATTTCTGTGTCTTTGCCTGATGGTAAGCATTGTTCTTCCTCATCAGAAAGGAAGGGAGGAAATGCCTGTTCTCCAAGAAAGTAACCTTCTATAGTCTTATTTCTTTTCCCTTTTCTGGGCATTTTCCCAGCCAGTGACTTGACCTCTGAATATTCTCCTCACACCCACCTCGCCTCTTGATCCTCCCAGCCAGCGTTTGGGGACTGAGATTCAAATGCTGCTTCCAGCCTTAGGGCTTTTGTCAGGGGCAGGGCTGCTATTCAGTGTGAGAATTAAGTTCAGGTGGTCAGGTAGGGGCAGGGCCACCTCTCAGGCTCAGTTCCCTCAGGGGGTTTATGCACAGACCTTCCACAATGGATCCAGGCTCCTGCCTGCTTGGGGAGCCCCTGTCTGCAGCTGCCTCTCAGCTTCTACCGCCTGAATTATGGGGGCACCCCACTCCCCTCTCGACCCGCCAAAGAGACTCTCTCACGGAGCCCCGTTGCCTGTGGGTGGAGGGACTTGTGCAGCCGCTGGAGATCCCATCCCTGAAGCCCGCTCGGATCTTTTCCTCTTGGTGCCATGGATGCTGCAGGGCTGCACTCAGCTCCCAGTCCCAGCGCCCAGTCCGCAGCGCGAAGGACCCCCCGCGAGAGGTTTGCAGGTCTCTCCGGAACAGAAATCTCCCTCGCTCCAATATTCCGTGGCCTCTGGGTGCAGAATTCGCCGTGAGTTACTTCCCTGTAGCCGTTCTATGGGTTGTGGGTTCGGAGCTATGTGTATGTGCGTCTTTCTACTCCACCATCTTGGCTCCGCCCCCATGTATTAGAATTTTAAATAAATGTCAAGAGATCTAGAGGAAGTGCCTCAACACACTAAGTAGACCCACTGTGAAGGATATTCCTAGAGGATACAGGCAAGAGTTATCATATGGCAAAGGTTGGCCATCAGGGAGCCATTATATTATTATTTCATTGGGAAGGAATGATAAAATATCACTCTACATTTTGTTAAAAACTACTTAATCAACCTTGAAAGAAGTATACTATTGAAAAAGTTTAAAGCAGCCAATCTATTTGTAATGATAGATGAATTTTGGAGAGTTTTTGACATCTTTTATGATGCATAAATTATTGATTTAAATGAGACTATCTTTGCAACCTTGAGCCAATTGTTTTGGTGAAAAGTCAGATTGTTCCTTTTACTTCAAAGTCATGAACATCTAAATTAGAAGTCTTTGAAAGTAGAGAGTGGGTCAAAAAGAGCAATCTTTCACAGCTTGGATTTTCTCAGTAAACTTGTCTTGAATTTTTACTACTTGATTATAGGCTTTATTTCGTTTCCTCATTTTATATGTATACATAAGAATATATCCCCTGTAACATTCAGTTATGACAGCCAAATGCAATGTGGCCCAGTTTAAAAGGCAACAACTCTCTAAATTTCTTTTTCACAGGACATCTAATCTATTTTCACTTTCACAGAATGAAATTTCCTCTTTGTAATAGTAATGACAATGTCATTCTGAACCTTTTACTCTTATGTGATTTAAGGGAAAAAAGGAATTTTCATGTAGAGTTCATGTTCTATGTGGCCTACATTTCAAAACCAATAAAAGATATACAAGGAGTATAAACCAGCATTACCACTATTAATGCTGTCATGTGCTTGTTTTCTTTCAAACTTTGTAAATGTAATTTACTTATATTGTAAATATTGTATTTATATTGTAATATATATTCTTATTTGTTGAACAGACTGTGAGCAAGGACTCAAGAAAGATGGGAGAACACTGGGGCAAAAACTTTAGTACATATTAGCACAAAGTTAAGCTCATTGAAGGCAGCCACTGTTTCATATTTGCATTTAGAGTCCCTGTGCCTAGCATGATGCTTAATTCATACCAAGTGCTTACAGTGCTTACTGATCGACTGATACTAAACTAATTTTGCAAAAACTTCTTTATACAATTTCAACAAATGAGAGAATGTCCCCAAAATACTCAACATTTTTTAAACCACAAAATTCGCCTCTGGAGGACCATAAACAAAAGGATAATTTTCTTTGCATGGTTGGAGAAAGGCAAAAGTGTTTGAAATATGAAGAAGCAAGCCATGAAATACTAGAAAGCTTCAGTCCCTTTGTATTTTCTCTGCATTTTAAATACTTTTTAAAAAGGACAGACTTAGTGCTTGTTTTACCTACAGTTGCAAAATTCACCAAGAGATTGAGGGAAAAAACATTTTTTTCTCCCAAAAGCAATTCAAGATGAAAACTGTCACTCTCATGTTTTATTCAGAAGCTTTGGTTTGCTGTTTGGAGTATGTATTATTCTTTTTTCCATAAATCTGTATCAACTCTGCAAATAAAATTAAAAAAAAAATTAAAAATTTTAGTTACCATTAAATAAAAAGATTGTTATGTATTTTGAGATCAAAACTTTCAAACTTGTATCAAGAAACAATTCTTATCCCATGACTTGTTTTTTTACATGACAGCAGGAAGCAGGATCCCAATCCAGATCAGAGGACATAGACATCCCTACATCTTACCTCAAAATGCCCCCCTGCCAACATCCCCTGTCCACAATACTGGATGAAATTCTTCCCTCTCCTGATAACATATTCCACATAATCATTTAATTGCCAGATCTTGCCATTTCTACATTCACAACACATTTTGAATCAGAACTTATCTCATTTTACACATAGCTACCACCTTAGTTCAGGACCCCATCTTACTTAGATCACTGAAATGACCTCTCTACTTCAAGTTTCTTCCCACTCTAGTCTAGCTTCCACACAGCTGGCAAAATGATTTCATTAAGCATACCTCTGATTCATGTCAATACCCTACTCAAACTTTGTAGATTCCTTTTGGCCTTTAGCACAAAATAAAAAGTCTACCATTTAGCATTGACAGCCCTTCACCTGACCATAAGCTACCTTTCTAGCCTCACTAAATGTAAGACTTTACATTCTTTGACTTAAACCATTTCTTACCAAGACTTCCCTATTTTACTCACACTAGCCTTTAGTCAGTTTAACCCTTTGACCATAGTTAAAATGTAAATACAGTTTGTGGTAACATTGACTTCTCCATTTCCCCTGTTAGAGGTGATCCTAATACCAGCACCTTCTTAGTTCAGATTCATTGTTGGGATGAAATAACACATCATGAGTGTTGAACAGTTAACAAAAGAGGTTTACTTTGCTCTAACCCAGTAAGAATATTCATCAAAGGTATAGTGACACTTAGCTCCTATAGATGCAGCCTCCCTTATCTCCATATGGAAACACAGCTGGTCAGCACGGTGAGATGTGTGTGTGTGTGTGTGTGTGTGTGTGTGTGTGTGTGTGTGTCTGTGATCTTTAGGCATCTACCAAATCATGGGGCCCCAAATCCATGTGGTTGAGGCTTCATATGCCCTTAAGTGACCAGAAAGTTGTGCCAAATGAGGCAAAGGACAATCAGGTCTTAGGGATCCCTTTGTGGCTTTTTGGGAAAAAATTAATCTTTGTTATGGGAATTTTGGTGTTATCACATCCCTTAAACTAGTTTAGGAAAGTGGTAGCTTCTAGAGGGTATGCATGTGTCAGATACTGATTCCGGATGATCTTGAATGATTAGGATATCTTAGCATTATGCATGCTTAAGCAAGTTGGGGAAAAATTTTGGATTTCTATCCCAGGAGAAGTATAATATATTTCTGTGGTGAAGATCAGCTAAACTTCATATCAAAGTAGGAAAAGACATTAGAATGTGTGTTTAATCTACTTAACCACAGAATCTGGGGTCTGCTTTTCATGCAGTGGTATTGAAGAGACAGGAATTCAAAGGAACACTCCAGTGAGAAAGTCTGTGTCATTCTCCAAAGGTAACATTAAGGATTTTCTCTTAGTGAAACTACAGGAAGGGGATTCCATGGTTTGGTGTTTTATTGCTAGAAGCTTGAGCTTTTCTGAGAGAAGCTATAAAGCTCAACTAGACCATTAGGTGAACTTATATTCAACCTGCAGCACACAAAAGAGCAGTGAGTCCTATAGTAGCCACCAAGGAGCCTGCAAGGAGCATTATGAGAAATCATTCCAACTGGGGAAAATAAGCAGTATAGCTGAGGTCATCAGAAAAGAAAGGAAAAGTGATCTACTGTGGTAGAACAAGGGGGTTCTAAATCACAATAGGGAGTTCCCATTATACAACCTTGTAGGACTTGGGCAAGAGGATTATAATTCCCTTGAAGGAGTGTATGGCATTTGATTCTTTCTTCCTATCAATGAAACTTGCTTTGGCCATATTATGGCCAATGCTAGCAAGTGTGTGGTTAGTATCACCGTATTACTATGTCCATTTAAGAGTTGTTGGGTTTTTTTGGTGGGGGGTAAGGTAGGGGGGAGGTTAGGCTAAGATAAGTGAGACTTTTCCACTAGTCAAATTTCTTTGAACAATTCCTACCAGAGGCTATTTCTGTCTAGTAAACAGATACGTTCTTTGAAGAGCCTGAAATGATCTGCCAAACTAAGTTAACGTATCCTTTGATTCATTAAGTAGAGTAAAGAGAAAGATATTTAAGATTATTTTGGAAAACAAAAGAAAGTGAAGGATAGATTACTCAGAAGCCTCATACGTGTGTATTTGTGTGTATTGGACACAATCACTGTGTGGAGTCTATTTGACAGCTTATTTGTTACAAGGAGTTGTTTTTCTTCTTGGATAATTGGGGGAAGGAATGGGGTAGAGTGAGGTTATTAAATTGTGATGCTTTCAAAGAGAGAGAGAGACTGATAGACAGAAAGAGAGCCATTATAACATTAAAAAAAAACAGGAAAGAGGAGAAAGTTCAGAAGAAAGCATAGACAAGAACTGTTTTTTTTAAAGTAATGTGAAGAATTTATTATATACTTTTAAAAAAGCAAGTGATATAAAATATAGAAAAAGAGAAACTCTTTTTTGTAGTCTGTTTCTGAATTTTTTGGTGTGTAACCAGAATATTAAAAAAATTAAAATCTACACAGAGGAATTTAAGGGAGTGACATGGTCAGAGCTACCCTTAAAGAAAAATACTTTGTTAGCTGTATGGAGAATGGGTTAAAGTGGGCAGAGACTTGAGGCAGGTAGACTGATTAGAAGGATATTGTAATAATCCAAGAGAGAGGTGATGAGAAACTGAACTAAATTGGTGTGAGTAGAGAGAAGTGTTCTGATGGGAGAGACTGTTATAGCAGAGGTAGAAACAGCAAGAATTGTCAACTGATTGGATATGTGGATAAGGAAGATTAATGAGTGGAGGATAGCAACACGGTTACAAGCTAGGTAATCTAAAAGAATGGTGGTACCTTTAACAGAAAAAGAAGTCTAAGAAAGCATAGAATAATGAGTTCTGTTTTAGCCATGTTGGATTTGAGTACATCCAGCTTGAAATGTTTGCAATTTGTGATGTAGGACTCAAAATGGATATGCAGATTTGTGAGTCATCTGGATGGAGAGGATAATTAAACTCAGGGCAGCCTGATGATGTCACCAAGTGAGAAAACATAGGGAGAAAAGAGAAGAGTCATCAGGACAGAGCCTTGGGAAACATCCAAGTAAGATGTAAATAATGAGCCAGCAAGAGAGATTGAGGACTGGTTAAGTATGAAGAAAACCAGGAAAGATGAGTGTTACAAAGATCCATAGAAGAGATAGTATGGAGAAGGAGGGGTTGGTTAACAAACTCAAATGATAGGAACAATAAGAATGAAGATTTAGAAAATACCTGTCATATTTGACAATTAATGTATCATTGATAATTTTGGAGAGAGCACTTTCACTTGAATTGTAGGGCTGGAAGTCAGATTGATGCAGAAAGGGAGGAGAGATACAGAGAAATGTGCATTCATAAAAGGAAAACAACTTTCAAGGGGTTAGCAATCACTTTAATCAAGCACATGTATCATTCCTTTAGCCAAGTATATATATCATTCAGTTAGTTCAGGGAGTCAGCACCCTGAATTTCAAAGAAAATACAGAGAAATCAAAAGATCAACAGACATGGCTTCCTCTATCTGAATTCAACAGACTATTGGACCCCAACTGTCTGACCATAGTTACCAGAGAGGAAAGCATGACATCTGGGTTCTCAAACCTGGGGGGCTCCTTAGTGGCTTCCCAGAGTCCTCATCTGGCATTCAGACCTTCCTACCAAAAACTAATCCCCAAAATAAAATCTCAGCCTCAGAGTATTTATGCCTTTTTTAGAACCAGAGGGTATCCCAACCCTTGGGAACCAGTACCTCCTTAACAAAAGCTGTGGGTATTCCTACAGATCTTCCCAAATCAAACTCCCCTTAATGGGCAGGCCCATTAATGGGTAGGGAAGATCTTTAATCACATTAACAATACAAATATATATATATACATATATTATACTATTTCTACTTAAAGAAACTCTTGTTTCTGTACTTTACTCCTAGTAAAGACTCTTGATTGATAAAGGCAAGATTTCATCAGGCGCTTGATTATACTAAAACAAAAATAGCAAAAGATCCTATTTTGATCATCATCACAGGAGGAAGGATAGATTCGAGTGGGGAGAGACTAAAATATGGTGATGGCTATGTGAGCAGAAAAAAGGGGGTATTGGGAGAGGCAGAACCAACAAGACTGAGCATTGGACATGTAAGGGATGAGTGAGAATGCATGGGTGACTGTAATATGCAGTCAGATGGACAACTATGCTGCAATATATGTATACACATATATTTGAGGCAGACAGTACAAATAGACAGTGAATTGAATTCAGAATTGAATAGGAAGAGGAAGATTGGTTCAATTGCCTTTGAGAAAATGCAAAATTACTTTAATAATCTACTTCTTCAGATGCAAAGACCTATTCTTTTTTAATCACAAATAGCCTTCAAGTGATGTTGCATGTATCTAGAGTATACCACTGAAGTCTCTGAAGAACTGACATGAAAGGGAAATACATGGGGAAGTGTGAACAGGCTACAACATCACAAACAAGATATGATGTACGAGTAACTGCATAAAGTCTATCATCCAAGAAATATACCAACAAAAGGGATGTGCATTCTCCATTGCACAATTATGCTGAATAGCCATAGCACCGTATTAACAAGTCTCAAATACCACTGTGTTAGAAATGACATCTGAAGAGTTATTAAAAATCTGTGGAAAGAAACTAAAGATTATATCAATATCTATCAAGTATGTTATGTACATTATTAATCACTGAATGGGCATTGGGCATCGCCTCAATCAAACTGAGAACTGGGAAAGACCTTAGCTTAAAAGGTTCAAAGTCTCCTACTACAAACAGGGCCATCTCCAGTCTTTCAGATTTATAGCTTGCTACTGGAACTAGATGGCTCTGGAGGAGAAAGTGAGGTTGGTGATTTTTCACAACCCTCCCTCCCTGAAATCCAATTTACTTTCAAGTCATGGCATCACCTTTCTGATGCTATGGTCCTCTTTGAAAATGAAGGACAAGTGACAACAGAAAACAAATGCCATGTCACCCAATTAAAGACAACAAAAATGAAACATGGAATGGAGTCCAGAAAATAAGTGTACTAGAAATTCTAAATTATATTCATTAGCAGTTCAATGAAAAATTTCAAAATAAAGATAACAAGGAACCAAAGCAGCTCAAGGAACAAAATAAACAATTCTACAATAAAAAAAAATTAATATAGAGGACTCAGAAGCAGAGAAACTAGAAGAAAGAAGCCTGAAAGAAGAAGGATCTGCAAAATTTGGGGTTATCTATATGGTCACAAGAAATCCGATGCAGTGAAAATTCAGTTTAGATTAAATAAGAAAGAGAAAGCTTGCATACCATTAATACAGTAAACTAGGGAACAGTTATAAAAGAGAGGAAGTTAAAATTCTTATCTTTCAGAAAAACTGAAAAATGATATAGCGTATGTCTACCCCCAAAAGCTAAAAGCACCAATAATCACTCCAAATATAGGCCAATTACATGCTTATAAAATGTACAGTCACATTTGCACCAATTGTGGCAGGGCAGGGTGGGAGTGTGGGGTTGTATGGTCCTTTGGAGCCAGTATGTGAGTTTCCGTACCTACACAGGGATATTGAATTTTTGTCAGACCATTGAAGGTTCTATCCCTGGCAGCACCCATGAGATGATATTTTAAGGCCAAGGTCTAAAACTAGACAACTGGAGAATGCTATCACAAATGTGGAAAGCACTTTGGAGAGCTTTGCCAAATATTTCTACTTAGGAGTGGAAAATTGCCAGAGCATGAGACAAAGCAGACTTTCTTGTGAATGAAACCAACATCTATACCTCTGCTAAAACTCTAAAGCATAGCTTGAAAAACTTTGCTGATGAATTTGCCAAACTTTAGGATTATAAGAGAAACAGATGGGAAGATCTGAAGCCAAAACAGTTGAATAAAACTCATGTAACCAAAAAAAAAGTGAAATAAGATTATCTCACAACAAAATAAAATAAAAAGATCCATAGATCAGCATGTCATATAATGAACTATATTGAATTACAATGAGCTCTAGTGGATGTCACCTGAATAAGTTGTCATCAATAGTTTTACAGACAGAGCTGACACACAGAAAATAAAGGTTATAAAAGGCACTGGGATTTACCATCTGCCTTGCCATTGCATCCTCTTGATTACTGGATCTTACTTCTACCTTGCCACTGTACCCTCCAGATCCCCAGAGCCTTACCCTGCCACTCCACCCTAAGTACCATTGAGCTTTGCAATCTGAACTGTCACCAGTCCCTCAAGTGTTCTTAAAAATGTGTGGTTTCTTCCATTGGAATGTAAGTTCTGGAACTGTCTCCTTTTTTTATTTGCATTTTTACTGTTTAGCACAGTGCTTGTCATATAGTAAGGACTTAATAAATACTTTTCATTCATTCATTCAATCAATATATTAAATAATTTATAGCCTATATCATTAAAGTATGAATAGAAGAAATAATTTATTGTCCAGGTAGAAAGTGTTTGCCCCCAAATCCCAGGAACATGTTATCAATTTGTTCATTATTGAACAAACTGAACAAAAGTACCATAAAATATATACTGCCTTTATTGATTATTACAAAACTTTTGACTCAAATCTGAATGCACAGCTTATTCAAATACTAAAAATATATAAAAGATCCAAATGTAGTGATGATGCTAGAGTATTTGATGACCACATTGAAAACATCTGTTTAAAACATGTCAACACAATGATGTCAAGAACAATTGATAGATTGTATTTTTCAGGTATGTAGTTTAAGTCTAGGATGGAGAGTGTTGGGGTGGGGATGGAATAAGCATTTATATTGCATTGTGTATGTGCCAGGCATTGTGCTAAGTGCTTTTTCAAACACTATTTCATTTGATCCTTACAACAACCCTGCAAGGTGGGTACTATTATTATCTTAATTTTACAACTGAGAAAACTGAGGCAAACAGAAGGAAGTTAAGTGACTTACCCAGGGTCCTGCAGCTAATAAGTACATGAGGTCAAATTGAATTCAGGTCTTTCTGACTCCAGACCTAGCCCTCTATCTACTATATCCCCAATTACTTCTAAATATAGTTCTAACTATATATTATCCTTTTTCTAAATAGAACTAAATATTGCTTTCAAATTAAAAACAAAATCAAACCAAAATAACTTACTAATTATTTGATACACATGAATGACATCAAACTAGATAATTCCCCTAGAAAACACATTAGACATCTCTTTCAACTCATGGAATTCTCCACTGATTTTAAAATGTCATTGGGACTCAACAAGTATAAAATTCTTATCATATGCTAAGGAATGAGAGACTTAAAGCCTTGGATTTGAATTGGGAGGTCCAATTGACCTAATGGATGAAGGTAACACTGCATAGTACATAGAATAATAAAACCCAGCAGAATAGTATCTTCTCCTAAGTTCATTTTTATTTGAACTCCACTGAATAAAATGGGAATATTTTTCTCCCATAATAGTAATAATGCATGAAATTTCTGTGGTGCAAAGAACTTTACATGCTTCCTTCAGTATTCCGCTAAAATCCCACCTTCTATAGGAAACTTTTCCATATTCCCTTAATTGCTACTATCTTTTCTTCTGAGATCGTCTTCTTTCTACATGGTCTATTTCTGGTACTAGAGTATCTAGGTATTGTATATACCTAGTAACTTACATTGCTTTCTTAATTAGAATGTAATCTCATTGAGAGCACGGATGGTTTTTGCATTTTTTAATTTATTTGTATCCCTAGTTCTTTGCACAGGACCTAGCATATATAAAAAAATTTTTATTAACTTTACTATTCAATCTTAAAAATTATTAGACAGTAGTAGATGAGACCTATGAAAGACACCTTTCCTAATTCCTTATTCTGTGATTAGGTTTCCAGTAGTTCAAATGGATCTGGATTTGCCAGTTTCTATAGAAAAAAATTGAGTCTTTACTGATTCACTTGTTGTATTAATTCTATGTGATAGGGACCCAAACTTTATCCTTCAAGATCAAAGACTTAGATAATAGAAATAGGCATACAAATATATTTGAAGGCATGAAGGGCAATAACCCAATAACCCAAGTGAATTATATGGAAAATGGATCTTATATTTCTGAAATAGATTGAAAAGCTGACTCTGTTAAAAGTAGGTTGACCCAGTGGTCTATGAACCACATCCAAGGTTAAATAAGAGACTGTCAGTAGAAAGGCTTGAGTCATATAACACTGAATCACAATGCAAGACAACAGCAAGGGCATTTTCCTTAACATTTCCTAAATGGTTCATTTTAACTCCTGTGGTGCCATGGGAAGACTGCTTCCTAAAGTTTGTCAGCTAGGTGAGGCACTGAAAGAAAATGTTGGACTCAGAATCAGGAAGACCTGAGTTGGAATCCAACCAAGTACTTTTTAGCTTTGACTATGGGCAAGTCATTTAATGTCCCTCAGTCTTTGTTTGTTGTCTACTCCCAGGGTGGTTGTGAGGATCAAATGAGATCACATGCATAAAGCACTGTGCAAACCTTAAAGCAGTGTACAAATGTTAACTATTAACATTTTTAGAGTATCAATACTCACAAAATGAATGATCAGGAGTGTATCCTTGTTGGAAATATCAGAAAATGCATTAATCTTGATCATTTTGGGGAGAAAATTTGAGGTCTTTTACTAGGATTTTGGACCTGTGATTTTATCGGTCTAGGAAGCTATTGGGGAATGGGGCTACCTCTACCAATTCAGATCAATTTTTAACTTATAGTCGTAGAGTTTCCTAGAGCACTGATATTTTAAGTAACCTGTCTGGGGTTTTTGTGGTTGTTTGGTTAGTCATGTTTGACTCTTTCTGATCTCATGGACCACAGCATGCCAGGCCTTCTACACTCCACTATGTTTTGATGTCTGTCCAAATTCACTTTGGCTGTTTTCATGACACTATATATCCTTTCCATCCTCTTTCCCTTTTCCTTTGGCCTTCAGTGTGTCCCAGTATCAGGGTTTTATTTTTAGCTGAGTCCTGTCTCCTCATTACGTGGCCAATTAAGCTTCAGCTTCAGTATTTTGACTTTCTGTTGAATAGCCTGAATTAATTTCTTTAATTATTGACTGATTTGATCTCCTTGCTGTCCAAGAGACTGTCAGAAGTCTGCTCCAGCACCACAATTTGAAAGCATTGATTCTGCAGCACTCAGCCTTCCTTATAGTCCAACTCTCACAGCTATACATTGCTACTGGAAAAACCATAGCTTTGATTTTATGGATCTTTGTTCATAAGGTGATGTCTCTGCTTTTCATTATGCTGTCCAGATTTGCCATAGCTTTCCTTCCAAGTAGCAAGCATCTTTTAATTTCATGATTGCAGTCCCTGTCTACAGTGATTTTTGAGCCCAAGAATATAAAATTTGCAACTGCTTCCATTTCTTCTCCCTCTATTTGCCAGGAAGTGGTGGGACCAATTGCCAAGAACGTAGTTGTTATTTTTTTTTTTTATGCTAAGCTTCAAGCCAGTTTTTACACTCTCCTCTTTCACCCTCATCAAGAGGCTTCTTAATTCCTCTTCATTTTCTGCCATCAGTGTGGCATCATCTGCTTATCTAAGATTGTTGATATTTTTTCCAGTAACAACCTTAATTCTGGCTTTTTATTCACTTGGTTTGGCATTTCACATTATGTACTCTGCATATAAATTAAATAAGGTAATAATATACAGCCCCGTCATACTCCTTTTCCAATCTTAAACCAATCATTTGTTCCGTGTTTGCTTTTAACTGTTGCCTGGGGTTACACAGCCAATATGTGTCAAAAGCAGAACTTCATTTCTTTTTTATTTATTTATTTATTTTATTTAACTTTTAACATTTATTTTCACAACATTTTGGGTTACAAATTTTCTCCCCTTTTATCCCCTCCCCCCCAGACCCCAGCATTCTAATTGCCCCTGTGATCAATCTGCTCTCTCTTCTATCATCCCTCTCTGCCCTTGTCTCCGTCTTCTCTTTTGTCCTGTAGGGCCAGATAGCTTTCTTTACCCCTTAACCTGTATTTCTTATTTCCTAGTGGTAAGAACATTACAGTTGATCCTAACACTTTGAGTTCCAACTTCTTTAGCTCCCTCCCTCTCCACCCCTTCCCTTTGGAAAGCAAGCAGTTCAATATAGGCCAAATCTGTGTAGTTTTGCAAATGATTTCCATAATAGTTGTGTTGTGTAGGACTAACTATATTTCCCTCCATCCTATCCTGTCCCCCATTACTTCTATTCTCTTATGATCCTTTCCCTCCCCATGAGTGTTGACCTTGGATTGCATTCTCCTCCCCATGCCCTCCCCTCTATCCTCCACCCCACCCTGCTTGTGCCCTTGTCCCCCACTCTCCTGTATTGTGAGATAGGTTTTCCTATCAAAATGAGTGTGCATTTTATTCTTTCCTTTAGTGGAATGTGATGAGAGTAGACCTCATGTTTTTCTCTCACCTCCCCTCTTTATCCCTCCACTAATGAGTCTTTTGCTTGCCTCTTTTATGAGAGATAATTTGCCCCATTCCATTTCTCCCTTTCTCCTCCCAATATATTTCTCTCTCACTGCTTGATTTCATTTTTTTTTTTAAGATATGATCCCATCCTCTTCAATTCACTCTGTGCACTCTGTCTCTATGTATGTGTGCGTGTGTGCATGTGTGTGTGTGTAATCCCACCCAGTACCCAGATACTGAAATGTTTCAAGAGTTACAAATATTGTCTTTCCATGTAGGAATGTAAACAGTTCAACTTTAGTAAGTCCCTTATGACTTCTCTTTGCTGTTCACCTTTTCATGGTTCTCTTCATTCTTGTGTTTAAAAGTCAAATTTTCTTTTCAGCTCTGGTCTTTTCATCAAGAAAATTTGAAAATCCTCTATTTCGTTGAAAGACCATTTTTTCTCCTGAAGTATTATACTCAGTTTTGCTGGGTAGGTGATTCTTGGTTTTAGTCCTAGTTCCTTTGACTTCTGGAATATCCTATTCCATGCCCTTCGATCCCTTAATGTAAAGGCTGCAAGATCTTGTGTTATCCTGATTGTATTTCCACAATACTTGAATTGTTTCTTTCTAGCTGCTTGCAATATTTTCTCTTTCACCTGGGAATTCTGGAATTTGGCCACAATGTTCCTAGGAGTTTCTCTTTTTGGATCTCTTTCATGCGGTGTTCTGCGGATTCCTTGAATATTTATTTTGCCCTCTGGTTCTAGAATCTCAGGGCAGTTTTCCTTGATAATTTCATGGAAGATGATGTCTAGGCTCTTCTTTTGATCATGGTTTTCAGGTAGTCCCAAAATTTTTACATTGTCTCTCCTGAATCTATTTTCCAGGTCAGTTGTTTTTCCAATGAGATATTTCACATTATCTTCCATTTTTCCAATCTTCTCGCTATGTTCTGTGATAGTTTGCTTTCTCACAAAGTCCTTAGCGTCCATCTGTGCCATTCTAGTTTTGAAAGAACTATTTTCTTCAGTGAGCTTTTGAATCTCCTCTTCCATTTGGCTAATTCTGCTTCTGAAAGCATTCTTCTCCTCATTGGCTTTTTGAACCTCTTTTGCCAATTGAGTTAGGCTAGTTTTCAAGGTGTTAATTTCTTCAACATTTTTTTGGTTCTCCTTTAGCAGGGAGCTGATCTGCTTTTCATGCTTTTCTTTCATCTCTCTCATTTCTCTTCCCAGTTTTTCCTCCACCTCTCTAACTTGATTTTCAAAATTCTTTTTGAGCTCTTCCATGGCCTGAGCCCATTGGGTGGGCTGGGACACAGAAGCCTTGATTTCTGTGTCTTTGCCTGATGGTAAGCACTGTTCTTCCTCATCAGAAAGGAAGGGAGGAAATGCCTGTTCTCCAAGAAAGTAGCCTTCAATAGTCTTATTTCTTTTCCCTTTTCTGGCCATTTTCCCCAGCCAGTGACTTGACCTCTGAATATTCTCCTCAAACCCACCTCGCCTCCTGGTCCTCCCAGCCAGCATTTGGGGACTGAGATTCAAATGCTGCTTCCAGCCTCAGGGCTTTTGGCGGGGGCAGGGCTGCTATTCAGTGTGAGAATTAAGTTCAGGTGGTCAGGTAGGGGCAGGGCCACCTCTCAGGCTCAGTTCCCTCAGGGGGTTTATGCACAGACCTTCCACAATGGATCCAGGCTCCTGCCTGCTTGGGGAGCCCCTGTCTGCAGCCGCCTCTCAGCTTCTACCTCCCAGGGCGGCCCGAATCATGGGGGCACCCCACTCCCCTCTCGACCCGCCAAAGAGACTCTCTCACCGACCCCCGTCACCTGTGGGTGGAGGGACTTGTGCAGCCGCTGGAGATCCCATCCCTGAAGCCTGCTCGGGTCTGTTTCTCTTGGTGCTGTGGCTGCAGCAGGTCTGGGCTGGGCTGGGCTCCGTGTCTGCAGTGCGACGGACCTTTTGCGAGAGGTTTGCAGGTCCCTCTGTGGGTGGAGGGACCCACATGGCCGCTGGAGATCCCGTCCCCGAAGCCCGCTCGGATCTTTTCCTCTCGATGCCGCGGCCGCTGCAGGGCTGCGCTCTGCTCCCAGTCCCGGCACCCAGTCCGCAGCGCGAAGGACCCCCTGCGAGAGGTTTGCAGGTCTCTCTGGAACAGAAATCTCCCTCGCTCCAATATTCCGTGGCCTCTGGGTGCAGAATTCACCGTGAGTTGCTCCCCTGTAGCAGATCTGTGGGTTGTGGGTTCGGAGCTATGTGTATGTGCGTCTTTCTACTCTGCCATCTTTGCTCCGCCCCCAGAACTTCATTTCTTTCTGACTAAGCTAGGCTCTCAATCCATTATGCATGCTAGTATTTTCAATTTTTTTAATGCATCCCATCACTAAAATATTTGAGCATGAATCTATAATTATTCTTATGTTGTTTATTCATGTCTGACTTTTCTTTACCCTGTAGATCATATTATGCCAGTGCTATCTAGGGGGTTTTCTTGGTGAACATACTGGAGTGGTTTGTCATTTCTTCCTCCAATGGATTAAGGTAAGCAGAGATTAAGTGACTTGCTCAGGGTCACACAGCTAGTAGTAGGTGTCTGAGGCTGGATTTGAATTCAGGTCTTTCTGACTCCAGGGGCAGTGCTCTATCCATTGAGCTACTGTATCCATTAGAGTCACAATAATTATATATAATTATAAAATTTCTGTAAAAATCAAAGTTAAAAAAGGAAATATTTGATCCTGGAGTCTTCCTCAATGATTAATAAACTCTCTCTGGTCATACCCTACCAATTCCAGTGATTTTGAACTTTCCAGCTTATCATTGTTCAAATATCTTTCTGTCTTCTACTGCCCAGTCTTTTATTCTTTATTCCCATTCCCCTCAACTCACCCACTCTAAGAGCTTTTCAGCCCTCCCATTGTGCTCTCTGAAATGTCTTCTGTAGGTAAAAAAAACCTACTTTCACCTTAAATACTTTCTTTTTTCACTCTTCATCTCTAGGTCTTTTACGGAGTCCTGGCTCGCTCCTGATAACACAGGCTCTCTGGCATCTCTTTTTAGCATTGGTTTCTTTTTCTCTCATTCCCCCAGTTCAGTAGTGTGCTAGTTGAAAAGGTCCTTGATCATATTTGCCAATTCCACAGTTTCCCCCTGTAACCTCATCACATACCAATCTCTTTTCCTTTGAGGTTCATTCAATCCATATTTGCTGGCCAATCCAAATCCTGATAGCTGTTGTCTACTGACTCTAGGACACATCCCTTCTTTCCTCAATGAGTTCAGTGTCTGGCTCACAATCTCTCTCCTCCTCAGCTCTTGCCCTCATACTGGGAGGTCTCAACATACGAACTGATCTCCTTCAAGCACTTGAACCTCACATTTTCTCAACTCACTCATTTCAAATGACATGCTCTTCCACTTCACTTCCTCCTCACACAGGGAAATTCATAACCTTTCACCTTGCTGTAACCCACAAATATACCACCTTCCTGTTCACAAGCTCTGAAATTTCCTCATCTCATTATAATCTAGCATCAGTCCACTTATCTGCTTTGCAACCCCAAACTCGGTTCTTCATCAGCATCATGACTTTGACCCCTCATTTCTTTCCCAAGCCTTCACCCCTGTGCTCACTACATCCTCCTTCTTTTCCCATTTTGACCCGTTGGTTTCATTCTACATTGCCCTCTTCTCTTGAGTCCCTTACTCAGCCTTAAATCACCTTTACCATCTGCTGCCTTCACTCTGACACAAGTGCTACTGAACAAAGCTGGAGAAAAATGACGAAACCATGCTTACTGGCTTTGCTATAAATTGATGTTATGTAATCTTAACTGGACCTTTATTGTTTTAAGACAATTCTCTCATTAACTTACTATCTGACTTACCTCAGTGGCTCTTCCAAACCATTTCCTTCCTCCTTAAACCTTCCATGACTCCCCCTCTCCTTATCTTCTCAGCCGAGGATTTTCATGTCACGTCACCCAGATGACTTTTATCTCTGTCTCCTTCAACCTTGTCTCATATAACGAGGCAGCCTTTCTTCTTTCAAAGACAAACCCCTCTACATGTGCAAATGATCCGATTTCCATCCCATCTTCTTTAATAGATTGCCTCCTAAACATCTCTTCTCTCATTTATCTTCATATCTCTGCTAACCATCATCCCACATCTCTCCTCTTTTTTCAGACTAAACTCCTTGAGAAAATCATCTATGACAGGGTGTCTCCACTCTTTTTCTCTATTTTTCTTAACCCACTATACAATTTGGCTTCTAACCTTATCATTCAACTGAAAGGGCTTTCTTTCTCTAAAGTTGCTAATATTCTCGCAATTGAAAAATCTAATGGCCATTTTTCAAGTGAGATTCATCCTTCTTGACCTCTCTTCAACCTTTAACGATGTCAAGCACATCACCTTCTTTCTCCTGGATACTCTGACGGGCCATTGCCAGTCATCCTGACCTATATCTTGCCACTGGACTCTGAATGACTCTGGAGGAGAGAGTGAAGCTGACGACTTTGCACAGCCCTGCCTCACCGAAATCCAATTCACTTGCAAGTCAAGACATTATCCTCCTGATGTCATTAGACTTCTTTTAGAATGAAGGACAAACAAAAGTACTTCCCTCTAGATTTTCACTGTACTTTCTCTGTCCTGACAGTAATAGGGAGGTCTGGAAGGAGTGGATTTTGGGGAAAGGTAATGTAATGAGATCTGTGATGAATATCACCACCCATCTGTGCCTGCTTATCCTATGAAACTCATTGTCTCATCTAAGACAAAAATGGAGGGGTAACAGGCTCTTGCTGGTTATTTTGGATAGCCTGCTCTCCAAAGGCACATACTGTTACCATGAGGTGATCTAGGGGTAGGTGATAGGGAACCTCTGTGTGTATCTAGGGGTGGGGAAAGAAGGGGGTTTTCTCAATGGCACTTGCACAGTTACTGTGGGTATTGAGCTCACAGTTAGGTTATAACTGCCCCTGAAAGGCCAAAGCCAGGCTCAAAAGATTGGGAGTTTGTACAACAGTGGAGTATTGGAGAAAAACTCCGCAAATACCCATTGGAAAGAAGGAGGATTGAAGCTCTCTAATTTCTGAATCCTTGATCATTCACAATCTGGAATTGATGCAGGCCTTCACTTTGGAGACTGCTATTCTAAACCATGTCTCCTCTGTCATTTCTGGGTTGGTATTGTTAAATTAAAACACATTGATACCAGTTCCTCAAGAGGACCTCAATATCCTGTTCATATTATTCTCTCAAAGGTTTAAATAAATTTTGGTCTTCACAGAGGTGTCATGTTCTTTACACTATGAAAAACCTGTACTCTGTCCCTTTGGGAGCAGGGAAAAGAGAAATCTAGAGAGGGGGAGAAACTATCATAATAATTTATATAGAAACTAAATTACATCCCTGAGATAATTTTAAAGCAGTTAAGCATTTCAAGGAACTTTATAAACCGAATTTCAAAACATAGAATAAAATAAGGAAATAATATGTTTTATATAAGTGAAAGCATCTACCTCAGAATTTTAGATTAGAATACAACAAAGGTCCAGCACAACCCTATATTTACTGAGGCAACTGGATGTCATAGTAGATAGGGCACCGTACCTGAAGTTAGGAAGACTGGAGTTCAAATCCAATCTCAGACTCCTATTAGCTCAGTGACTCTGGGCAAGTCACTTAACCTCTTTTTGCCTCTGTTTTCTCACTTGTAAAATGGGGATAATAACAGCACCTATCTCACAGAGTCATTGTGAAGATTAAATGAAATAATATTTATAAAGGGCTGAGAGACATTAACATTGTATTATTATATTGATAACTAATTATTAATTTGTGCTACATCCTTTTCCTCCTATTTCTATTAAAATCCAACTCCTGAAAGTCAGGAGAGTTTTAGAAGGGTGAAACAGAAAGTTATACCTTCTCTTGGCCTTAAGACATCTACCTGGGTGAGACCTTACTCTTTGTCTACTCAGTAAACCAAAGCTAGCCTCTACTAGATCTTTCCCCCATAACATGTCTTGGTCCTTGATCCCCTCCCTTAGACTTCAGGCCACAGAGCTCATGAAGGAGCAAACTAGCTAGAGGTCTGACCAGATGCCTTGAGGCTGCTAAGCCTCATGATCAAGCCAGGGTCTCCGCAGAAAGAGCTGAAGGTTTTTATTTTTTGGCATATCCTAAAATTTTATTTTTAATTTATTTATTTAACTTTTAACATTCATTTTCACAAAATTTTGGGTTCCAAATTTTCTCCCCATTTGTCCCCTACCCCTACCCCAAAACACCGAGCATTCTGATTGCCCCTATCACCAATCTGCCCTCTCTTCTAACATCCTTCCCTTCCCTTGTCCCCATCTTCTCTTTTGTCCTGTAGGGCCAGATAACTTTCTATACCCCATTAGCTGTATTTCTTATTTCCTAGTAGCAAGAACAGTACTCTACAGTTGTTCCTAAAACTTTGACTTCCAACTTGTCTTCATCCCTCCCTCCCCACCCATTCCCTTTGGAAAGGCAAGCAATTCAATATAGGCCATATCTGTGTAATTTTGCAAATGACTTCCATGATAGTCTTGTTGTGTAAGACTAACTATATTTTCCTCCATCCTGTCCTGCCCCCCCTTTATTTCTATTCTCTCTTTTGATCCTGTCCCTCCCCAAGAATGCTGATTTCAAATTGCTCCCTCATCTCATTGCCTTCCCTTCCATCATCCCCCCCACCCCGTGCTTATCCCCTTCTCCCTTACTTTTCTGTATTGTAAGATAGGTTTTCATACCAAAATGAGTGTGCATTTTATTCCTTCCTTTAGTGGAATGTGATGAGAGTAGACCTCATGTTTTTCTCTCACCTCTCCTCTTTTTCCCTCCACTAAAAAGTCTTTTGCCTGCCTCTTTTATGAGAGATAATTTGCCCCATTCCATTTCTCCCTTTCTCCTTCCAATATACTTCTCTCTCACCGCTTAACTTCATTTTTTAAGATATGATCCCATCCTATTCCATTCACTCTGTGCACTCTGTCTCTGTGTGTGTGTGCATGTGTGTGTGTGTGTACATAATCCCACCAACTACCCAGATACTGAATAGTTTCAAGAGTTACAAATATTGTCTTTCCATGTAGGAATGTGAACAGTTCAACTTTAGTAAAGTCCCTTATGACTTCTCTTTTTGCTGTTTACCTTTTCATGCTTTTCTTCACTCTTGTGTTTGAAAGTCAAATTTTCTTTTCAGCTCTGGTCTTTTCATCAAGAATGCTTGAAAGTCCTCGATTTCATGGAAAGACCATTTTTTTCCCCTGAAGTATTATACTCAGTTTTGCTGGGTAGGTGATTCTTGGTTTCAGTCCTAGTTCCTTTAACTTCTGGAATATCATATTCCACGCCCTTCAATCCCTTAATGTAGAAGCTGCTAGATCTTGTGTTATCCTGATTGTATTTCCACAATACTTGAATTGTTTCTTTCTAGCTGCTTGCAATATTTTCTTCTTGACCAGGGAACTCTGGAATTTGGCCACAATGTTCCTAGGCGTTTCTCTTTTTGGATCTCTTTCAGGCAGTGATCAGTGGATTCCTTGAATATTTATTTTGCCCTCTGGTTCTAGAATCTCAGGGCAGTTTTCCTTGATACTTTCATGAAAGATGATGTCTAGGCTCTTTTTTTTGATCATGGCTTTCAGGCAGTCCCATAATTTTTAAATTGTGTCTCCTGGATCTATTTTCCAGGTCAGTTGTTTTTCCAATGAGATATTTCACATTATCTTCCATTTTTTCATTCTTTTGGTTTTGTTTTGTGATTTCTTGGTTTCTCATAAAGTCATTAGCCTCCATCTGTTCCATTCTAATTTTGAAAGAACTATTTTCTTCAGTGAGCTTTTGAACCTTCTTTTCCATTTGGCTAATTCTGCTTTTGAAAGCATTCTTCTCCTCATTGGCTTTTTGAACCTCTTTTTTCAATTGAGTTAGGCTAGTTTTCAAGGTGTTATTTTCTTCAGCATTTTTTTGGGTCTCCTTTAGCAAGGTGTTGACCTGCTTTTCATGCCTTTCTTTCATCTCTCTCATTTCTCTTCCCAGTTTTTCCTCCACCTCTCTAACTTGATTTTAAAATCCTTTTTGAGCTCTTCCATGGTCTGAGTCCTTTGAATATTAATTATGGATGTTTGGGATACAGAAGCCTTGACTTTTATGTCTTTCCCTGATTGTAAGCATTGTTCTTCCTCATCAAAAAGGATGGGAGGAGATATCCGTTCACCAAGAAAGCAGCCTTGCATGGTCTTATTTTTTTCCCCTTTTCTGGCCATTTTCCCAGCCAGTGAATTGACTTCTGAGTTTCCTCTCCATACCCACCTCGCCTCCAGATCTGCCCACTCAGAGCTTGGGGTCTGAGATTCAAATGCTGATTCCCAACTTCGGGGCTTTGGGCCGGGGCAGGGCTGCTATTCAGTGTGAGATTAAGTTCAGGTGCTCAGGTGGGGGCAGGGCTGCCACACGGGGCTCAGTTCCCTCAGGGGGTTTATGTGGAGACCTTCAACAATGGATCTGAGCTCCTGCCTGCTTTGGGAGCCCTTGTCTGCTGCTGCCTCTGGTGCTGCCTCACGATGGGGCCTGAGTTATGGAGACACCCCACTCCCCTCTTGGTGAGCCAAAAAGACTCTCTCAATGTCCTTTGCACCTGTGGGTGGAGGGACCTGCATGGCCACTGGAGGTTCTGTCCCTGAAGCCTGCTTGGATCTGCTCCTCTTGGTGTAGCATGGCTGAGGCAGGGCTGTGCTCTGCTCTGGGTCTAGTGCATGATGGACCTTTCGGGTCAGTTTTTCCAATCTCTCTGGAACAGAAATCTCCACTCTGTTGTTCTGTGGCTTCCGCTGCTCCCGAATTTGTTGGGAGTTCTTCTTTACAGGTATTTTATGGGCTGTGGGTTCGGAGCTAGAATATGTGTATCTTTCTACTCCGCCATCTTGGCTACTCCTCCAAGCTGAAGGTTTTTAGCTCACTTCCTCATTAAATGTCTACCAACTGGGGCCAATTTTTCACTTGTCAGGAGAGTTCTCTTTCAGAAGGGATTTAAGGCTTTTCAGGGTCTCTCTTGGTGTTTTTGGTTACAGAGAGAAGCTGTTGATTATCAGTTTATTGACTATTAGCTAGCCTAACTAATAAATTTATTATTAATTACCTGTAAACTCTGTTTCTCAGAGTTTTTATTTGCTACAGGGCTTAGCATATGTGTCTACCTCATCTCTTATGCCTGGCACATAGTAGGGTTATATAAATCCTTATTCCTTTGCTTACAGGCTACACACATGAAACTGCAATGCATGTAGAATATAGTGTAAATAGTGTGAAGAGAATGATGTATTTGGAATTCTTAGTCTGGAGTTAGTGTAGGCCTGAACAACATAGGAGAGACCCTTCAAAGGATTTCAGATGACCAGTGAAAATGCAAATCCCTCTGCTAAACTGAAAACGCACAGTTCCCTTAGGGCAGGCCTGCACAATATAGGGCTGCTTGCCCTGGCCAAAAGATTTGGGGCTGGCCTGTAAAAACCAGAGAGTATAAAACAGATCTGCACAACATCTGACCCATGAGCCACTTTGGCAGGCTGCAAGTGCCCTGCATTAGTGAAAACTCAGCTCTAATTCTCCTATCATCTGGGTAAGAATGGGTAGCTATGAAGGTGCATGACTGCTAAGGGGAATATCCCAGATTTATCAATAACATATATCTTTGGGTAAGTCACTTGCCCTCTCTGTGCCTCAGTTGCCCATTTATAAACTGAGGGGGCTAGATTAGATATTTAAAATTCCTTGTTGTTCTTAATTCTTTTATTCTCTTTGTCAAGAAATTGCTACAAATGAAAAAATAAAGGACTATACCATCCACTATGTCACATGCTATATGATAGGGTTAGTTGCCATCTTATTTTCTCATCAAAAGTTTTTAACACATTCATATAATGGAGGTCACAGGGAAATTGTTTGTTTTTTAAACAGAAATCTACCTTAAAGGCAATATTGCCTTTATTATTGTAATAGTGTACATATTATTTAAACCAAGGTTACTTTCATTTCTTTCAAAGCTGAAGAAGCCAAATAGAAGAAAAATCTAACAACAGTTTATTATCTATTTCAATTATTTAAAGCCTGTAGCCATAGTATGTTTATATTGCTAAACCTTTGGGCATACATGTGTTCTGTCCATCATGAAGAATTTAGACTTTAAATCCACCAGACTTAAATAATGTTTAGATTTCCTTGTGTGTTGTCCTTTTCAGTCATGTCTGTTTCTTCATGCATGACCTCATTTGAAGTTTTATTCACAAAGATATTTGACTGGTTTTGTTGAGATCAGGGAACCAAAATGTTGAGGTTTGAGGTATTTATACACACATATTCATATGCATATACATATATATATACACACACATATGCATTTATATGTGTGTGCATGTGCATATATACACTTGATTTTTTCCTCCAGTTTTTATCCTTTCTGTCCCTTTTAAGATTAATATTTTCCTGATTCGAAATCCTTAAAATCTCTACCACAGTAGTTGGAGGGATTATACGTGCGTGTGCACACACACACACCACACACACACACATATATATGTGTGTGTGTGTATATATATATATATATATATATATATAGGCAGAGAGCACAAGGTGAGTTGAATAAGAAGGGATGATATCTAAAAAAATAAAATTAAGGGCTGAGAGAGGAATATATTGGGAGGAGAAAGGGAGAAATGAAATGGGACAAATTATCTCTCATAAAAGAGGCAAGAAAAAGCTTTTCCAATGGAGGGGAAAAGGGGGGGAGTGAGAGGGAAAAAGTGAAGCTTAGTCTCATCACATTTGACTTAGGGAGGGAACAACGTGCACACGCAATTTGGTATGAAAATCTGTCTTACACTACAGGAAAGGAGGAGAGAAGGGGAGAAGTGGGGTGGGAGAATTACAGAAGGGAGGGCAAATGGGAGGAGGAGGGAATAATGAGAAGTAAACACTTTTGGGGAGGGACAAGGTCAAAAGAGAGAATAGAATAAATGGAGGGTAGGATAGGTTGGAGGAAAATATAGTTAGTCTTATTCCACATGACTATTATGGAAGTCATTTGCAAAACCACACTTATATAGCCTGTATTGAATTGCTTGCTTCTCAGTGGGATGGGTATGGAGGGAGAAAGGAAGAGAAGTGGAACTCAAAGTTTTAGGAACAAATGTTGAGAATTGTTTTTGCATGTAACTGGGAAACAAGAAATACAGCTAATGGGATATAGAAATTTATCTTGCCCTACAAGAAAAGAGAGAAGATTGGAATAAAGGAAGGGAGGGGTATGATAGAAGGGAGGGCAGATTGGGGATGGGGTAATCATAATGCACAGAGTTTTGGGGTAGGGGAGGGGAGAGATGGGGAGAAAATTTGTAATTCAAAATTTTGTGGAATTGAATGTTGAAAACTAAAAATAAATAAACATATTTTAAAAAATCTACCACAAAGGTTCCCAAATCGCCCTCAAGGAATAGGCAGTTCCCAAATGATCCATCTAATCTCTTTTATACAGCCAGTGGTATAAATGTCTCAAACAACAGGCAGTGAAATAGATAGAATGTTGAGCCTAGAGCCAGGAAGACTCCTTTTCCTCAGTTCAAATTTGACTTGAGAAACTTACTAGCTGTGTGACTCTAGGCAAGTCATTTAACCCTGTTTGCCTCAGTTTCTTTATCTGTAACATGAGCAGGAGAAAGAAATGGCAAACCACTTCAATATCTTTGCCAAGAAAACCCCAAATGTGATCATAAAGAGCCAGACTTAGCACAAAAGAAGAATCTCAGTGAAATCAGGTGTAATTAGGACACATTTTGTTTAATGTAGGATATACAACACATCCCACCTATGGAGGCCTAGGTATATCAACCTACCTAGAGATAATTGCATTGAGCTGCCAATTTTATAATGAAGTTTCCAAGTTAAATTAATTGGGAACCTTAGTGAGAGTGAAACACTAAAAATAAGAAAATGTACATGGATGTGAAATGATATTACTAAATAATCAGCGAAAATAATTTAGAGGAGGAATAAAGTTCATACCTATGGGTACTGAGCCTCAGATCTTGACCCAAGAAAAGAAAGAAGACACAGGCTGATTGTGAAACATCCAAAAAAATGCTTCCTTCAGGGATAGATTAATGGCCTAGGATGTGACAATTCCAGAGTCTTTTTTTGTGGAGAAGAAATATTATAGACTACTTAATTATGAAGCATTATGCACATTTTTATTTGTTCCTACAGAGGAATAGCCTACCCTACTCTCAGTTCTTTGCTGTTCAAGTCGTTTGATATTGTTTGTTAGATGGCATAAGTGAGATTCTGGATTATCTGAGAACTTTACCTGGTCTGTCCCATACACCATGGGAATTTTGACTATTGAATTCAGAAGAATTTTGGTTTCAAAGAGTGTCTTTATTTTTCTCTTCACGCTGAATTGTTCATAATGTTCACTCAATATTCCACTTTGCAGATGAGAGGCACTTTAATTCTTAGTGTAACACAAAAACCATCAGTGTTGGTTCCAGCTCCATATGTTTGCTAATGTACACATACACATTCATCCTTTACTCATAATCCTGCAAGAAAAATCGTATTTCCCTGGAGGTGGGAGCAACCTAGGTAAGGGTGAGGGTGGTTAAGAGGAGTCCTTAAATACACAGTACAAGAAGTGGTGTTGGCAACTTATTACAAGAAGACTGTAGAAAATGCAAAAGCCACTAATAACAACTTTGATTCTCTCATATTGTGCTCTGCCTTATTGAAGATTAAAAATTTTTAAGCACACACAAAATTGAACATGGAATATATTATGTAGTATATAATGCACAGGATGTGCTCAATTTTATGGATATTTAGTATTATGCATATCAGCATACGAATGAAACATATGTTGATAATTCTGCCTTGACCCACTGCAAGTACTTTGGCTTGTGGAGTATGAAACAAGCCTTTTTTGCCTGTAGTAAAAATCCAGTGAAATAATAGTTAGGGTCATAATAGGCCAAAGGTTAGAGGTCATAAGAGAATGAATGATTCAGAGGCCCCTAAGGTCAAAGGGACAACTGCTATTCCAGAGTCACAGGTCTTCGTTTTACATTACAAAGGAGAACAGATCTTTTCTTAATTCTCCTAAAGAATCAGAACATAATCTCACATTTATTTCCTGAAGCATCTTTTGCACATAATTGTTTTTTTCCTTCTTCATCCTAGTTACCAGGGGATAGAAAATAGACTTCATTTAAGTTGATTTAATATGTTTCCTAGCTCTTTTATTAATACTCTATATAACAAACCTCAAGGAACAAGAAGGAACAGAGAGCTATAAATGTTTTATTAATAGAAAATGAGCACTTTTTTTAGCGATCGAAAGCACCTAAGTATGTTCCCTTTAATGCTGTTTTCTTTACCAAGATAACACGTATTTATTGAACTTTCACAGGTCTAGAAATTTATCTTTTTTAATTATAAAGATGACTAGAAGCCATTGTGCTCCTTCCTCTTGACCATGTGGACTAAATCACTTTAGGAAATCCCACATGCTCTGTTGGAGGGGCTGAGGGAGGTAGGGGGTGGGGTTGCAGATTGGTAATAGGAAGCAGATTGAAGCTGATTGTGAGTTTTAGTTTATTTGGAGCAACACAAGCTTACAAGTTTTCATGATGGCTCATGCTCAGGTTTGAATATCTGTGGGAGTTCCTACAAGACATGGGTAACAGATATATCTATGTCGTGCGAACTAACAAAAATGCAGAGCCTTACTTTTCAACTCCATTGGTTTCTAACCTTTCATGAGCACTTAATTCCTTACAGAGAAGGAAAGAGTCACGCTGTAGAATCCTGTGGTCCATGAAGGGTAATTGGATAACATCTTTTGAAAGATTTACTAGGCTGCCAAGGATTTTGCCAGCTTTAAAACTGACTGATTCAGTGTGAAAAGATCTGAACAATTCTGACCTAAAAGTTTAAAGACAGACTTTTTCCTGTGGAAGCATAATTTAGAGCCTGTAATAAAAATGTATTGGAAAACACCACAATGAAGAATACGGTCATAAATTGTGAAGCTTAACATTATGTTAAAGGACAACTTTCTTTGAAAAAAGATTTTTTTTCTCCGCAAAGAACACCAATTCTTCTCCAGATATTTTAAATTATGTTCTTGTGAGGTTTCATGGATGCAAAAAAATCTATAAAATAGGCATTATAAACACACTTACACACACCTATACTTCCTTCTTTTTCTAGGGGAATTTACCTTTTCTGTTGAAATATAGATGATGTTAAGTCAATTTAAAATGACTTAAGAAATAAGAAAAGATAAATTTTAGGTTTTCATAGAAGCTAAAAGATAGACTGAAGATAGGAAAAATAAAAGGTGCTCTGAGAAAGCATAGCTAGGAAAAGGATATCAATAGCCTTGTCAGACCATATTACTTTCCATTTTGCAACAATACACATTAAAAAGTTCATAATTAGTAAGATGAGTCAGACTAAATTTCTTTCAGTTAATTAGTCCAAGACATTAATTATTAATATCCTTAGACATCTATGTTTGTCAGCTAAATTGTCCTCACCGTTTTGAGGCACGTTTTAAAATACAAAACAAAAAAGGGTAAAATGCAAGTAAACACAATTAAGTCCTGGGCAAATGTGTGGCTTTTGGCTTCTCTTCTCTTTTTCCTCCTCCCCTCTCTTTCCTGTCCTCCTCTCTGCTCTCTCTTTTCTCTAACTCCCCTCCTTGATCAACAGGAAGTTGAGAAATATTGGCACTTTCCAAACAATACTTCCTTTATGTTATTTTCCCTCTCTGTGAATGTACTCACATTTCAATTTGGGCATATTTAGGAACAATGTCATTTACCTGAAAGTTGGATCACTTGTGATTTGTCTTCTGGAGACTCCAAGTTAAAACACAAACAAACACTGGAGTAGTAGGATTTATGGATACTTTCCTTCCCCATCCCCACTTTTCATATATTTATGAGATCGAAAATGACTCTTTTTTCTGCATATAAGCTTTTAGAAAACATCAGTTCTCCCAGATATAGAAAGCCTATATTTAAAACATACACACAGGCATAGAGTAAGAAAAAAAGGCTTGATTAAATAAATACCGAGTGATTTTCATCGTGCCATCAAAAGGCATTTGGGAGAAGACCTAAGATAGAAATTGCTTGACTCTCAGATTTCTATCCTCAAGACTCAAGTAATAAGGTGGCTCTGAATTGTTCCCCTTCTCCCCTTCCTCCTGCTTAAATGTCTGAGTAATTTAACAGGCCACCTGGAAATCCTCCCCATCATGTGGATTAGATACAGTTTTAAGTCATCAGTGGCGATAGGAATTCCCTCTGTCTCAGCTTCCAGCTGTGGTAGAATTTCCTGCAGCCTCTTTGTTTTTTAATGTTGGTCCACAACAGTTCTCTTAAACCTTAGCTTATGATTGAATGGGCAGAATCCCAGAAGGCTCTTCACTGGAACGGTCACATTCAGTCAAGCTGGAAATTGTGATTAACGCAGAAGTGCCCCTTCCCTGTCCAGATGTCTTTGGAGAAGGGCCAAATGGGCCAAAAAAAAAAAATCAGAATGAAAAATAAGTCCAGAAAAAAAATCAATGAAAGGTTGGTATGAAATCATCAACATCTATGAGGCAAAAATAGGCCACCCACCAACAATATTTCTTCCTCCCTTACTATATCCACATCACATCATACCCTTTTATATAATCCCTCTAAGCAGAGGAACAGAGGGATGGGGAATACCCCCTGCTAGTTGCCTTTGCCACCTAAGAGAGAAAAAAAAGCAAAATGGCCATTGACTCCAGAGCCTTTTTCCTTACCATGCTGATGATGAGCATGATAGAGTAAATTTGATCATATGCCATTTTCATTATGCTGGTCTTTTGGTCAAAAACTTTAAGTGGTTCCCCCTTATCTATAGGCTTAACGTTTGCCATAATTTGATTCTAGCCTACCTTTCTAACCTTACCTTTCATGACTTTCCTATATGAATTTAATAATGCTATTCAGAACATGTGATTGTATGTCCAATAAATGTGCTGGAGATTCAATGAAAAACAACAGCCTGAAGTGTCAAGGAACTTAAAATCTAATATGTGAAACTTTTACTCCTACCATATTGACCTACATACTGATTCTTATGTAACCCAGGTTTGTGTGGGCATTCCTAGTTTTGGTAACATGGAGGTGCCCTTGAGGGGCATTTGGAGCATATCCAGATTGTCTACCCTACAGGTCTCTGTGTCTCTCTGGTAGAAATAACCTCTTTAGATTGACTGCATGCCTCTTTAAAATTGGTGAGAGTGAGCCAGTCACCCTTGTTTCTTTTTCCACCTTTTCTTGATGGTTTAATTCATGGCATCCATGTTGTACATGAACTGAGATTTTTAGCCTCTGGATCCAGCAGATAAGAGACAGCAGTCCTACCATGTAGGACAGGGTCAGTTTCATTTTTGTCTTTGGAACCCCAGAGCCTGGCATGTAATAGGCACTTAAAATGAATTTTTAAGCGTTGCATTGTCAGTTCAATTTCACATCATTATTCAATTTGTATTTGTATCATTTACTGGAGCACACAATTTTTTTAGGGCACATAGCATGAGAAATACTTACTTTGTGTCTCCTACAGAGTCTGGTACAATTTCCATAGTCAGACAACAGAATAAATGAGATGGAGAATTCAAACAAGCATTCATTAAATCCCAACTGTTTGCCAGGCACTATGATATACAAATAGAAAGAATGGAACAGTAACCACTTGCCATAGTCTTACATTCTAATAGGGGAAATAACAAATACATACATAAACATATGGTATAAATAGTGAATAAAGCCAAATCTATACAAATTAGTTGAATATAAGGGAGCGTATCTTCATAGAGAGTTGGAATCTAAAAAAAAGCTGCATCTTAAAGGAAAAGAAGAACTCTGAGGCAGAGATAAGGAGAGAGGGTATTCCAGGAATGTATGTTGGTCATGTATAAGGAAATGGAATGAGGAAGCAGGGTACCATGTATAATAAAAAAAAACAGAGCCAGGTTGTCTGTATTAAAGAGTGGAAGTACTATTCAACAAGGTATAAAGATAGATTGTGACCAAGTTCTATAAGGTTTTATAAGGGAAACAATTTATATTTTATCCTAAAGGCAATAGAAAATCACTGGGGTTGGTTGAGTGGGGGAATCACGTGGTTAGATCAGTCCTTAGGAAAATTACTTTGGTAGCACCATGTAGAATGGATTTTGGAGGAGTCCGAGACTTTGGACAGGAGAACAATTTAGGAGGCTCATGCAAAGATTTGGCAACTGATTAAATGTGAATGAAGGAGAGGGAAGAGTCAAGGTTATTAATTTAGGAGACTGGAAGGATGGTCATGCCTTTGGCAAACATTGGGCTAAACAAGCTAACATACAGTGGACAGCAGATTCCATTGATTTGTTCTCTAGGAGGATGATACCAACATAAGATTTATTGGCTTGTCATGGTTCCTTACGATTCTTTCTTCGCTTAGAACTGTAGGTGGTAATACAAATTCATACCAGTCTTCTGCCCAATGTCTCCATTCACACATCTCCTTTCAGAACTGTGGGCTAAGATCTGATTCCTCCTGCCACTGGTCACCAACCACTGGAGGAAGCAATCATTAGGAAGAAAATAATGACAGAGAAATAATGACATGACTGAAGGATAGAATTACTGAGGACTCAGGCATGTGAAGCGAGACCCTAGACAGTTGATTATGACCCAGGAAATAAAATCCATGAACTTTAAATGCCCCAATACTGATTTCTCTCCTACTTGCACCCAATTCATCTATTCTTTGTCTATTACACTACCTCTTTTCATTTGGTCTGAGAATTTTATGAGATTCAAGGGGCTAGCTACTTGAATCAGAGTATCTACAAATTCCCAGATAGGAATCAAAGAATGTTAATGCTAGAAGCAGCATGTCTCGTCTCCTAGACCTCTCAGAGACCAAATTATAAAGAACTTTCAATGACAAAGCACTTTATATTTGATACTGGAATTTGTTGTTGGGAGGCGTGGGGTTGGATGACGTGGTCATATCTATGCTTTAGGAAAATTACTCTGGTAGCTGAATAGAGTGTGTTTGTTCTTTGTTGCCAAAGAAGATCATTAGAAATGCATGACTTGCACTTGACTTTGTTTTTGTTTTGAGTGAGGGCTGTGCAGGTCACCAACCTCACTTCTCCTCCAGAGTCATCTGAATCCAGGGACCAAATATTCATCAGGATGATTGGAGATGACCCAGGATGAGACAGCTGGGGTTAAGTGACTTGCCCAAGGCCACACAACTAGTGAGTGTCAAGTGTCTGAGGTGAGATTTAAACTCAGCTCCTCCTGACTCCTGCATTGGTGGTCTATCCACTGCACCACCTAGCTGCCCAGCTGAAGGGAGTAGAAAGAGACTTAAGGTAGTGAGATCAATCAGAAGGCTATTACAATAATCCAAGTCAGAGGTGGTGAGGGTGGTGGCTATTCAAGTGGAGACTAGGAGATGCATTCAAGAGACTAGCCAGCTGGGAGGTACAGTGGATAGAGACACAGACCTGGAGTCAGGAAAATAAATTTGCCTGAGTTCAAATCTGGCCTCAGACACTTACTAGCTGTGTGACTCTGGGCAAATCATTTAACCTAATTTGCTTCAGTTCCCTCATCTGTAAAATGAGTTGGAGAAGGAAATTAAAAAAAAAAAAAGACTGCTTTACTTTTGCCAAGAAAATCCCAAATGGGGTCATGAAGAATTAGACACAACTGAAAAACAACTAAATAATACATGAGATATTGTAGAGATAGAAAATAGCAATGATTAACAATTCTGAAGAGAGATCTGGAGGATGCGGATGGAGAAAATGCCATTAAATCTGACAAATAAGACCACTGGCACCTTTGAAGACACTAGTACATTTGGCACCTTCAATAGAGTGATGAAGTTGGAAACCAGATCTGAGGACGTGGTGGCATTGAGCATAGAGAACTTTTTCAATGAGTTTGAATGAGGAGACTTATAGGTAACAAACAGAACTCATGAGGGTTGTTTTTTGTTTTGTTTTTTAAAACCAGAGAGTGTTGGGCATGTTTGTTGGCTTCAGGGAAGGAACCAGTAAATAGGGAGAGAATAAAGATTAAACAGAGTAGGGATGATGATGGGGAAATATGCTGGATGAAGATGGGCAGGAGATGCAATTCAGGGTAGATGTAAGGGTTGGCTTCTAGAAGCAGAAAGGCCATCTCACCAGAGACTGGAGTGGATGAAGTGATAGTGGGGAACGATACTGGGAGAATTTGAGATGAGGAAGAAAGAAGAGGTATTGACTCAACATGAAGTAGCCAAATAAGTGAACCAGGACTTCTAAGGCTACTCATCTCTTTCCCAACTTCAAACAAACTTCAAAGATTCTTTTTATGCTACCTGGATAATCTTAACCCATTCCCCATTTCCCCCACATGCATGCCTCTAATCAGAAGACACGTCTGCCTGCTGTCTTCTATAAAATGGCTTCTAAAGCCAAGCAAAGGCATCAAGACTTGACTGCCTAATTAAGAAAAACAAAAGCTTCCTTTAGGGAAAGCTATAAGAAATAAAAGATCTCATTAATTAGGTATTAAATTTTAAAAAATACCCCACTCAATCCACCCCATGACAAAGACTAAGAAAGTTTTAACTTTATGTAAAATAAGATTAATGGAGCAAATGATGGCAAACCCAGCTTTTCTCCTGCTCAGACTCCTCAAGTACCTAGCAATGTCTTCAGGGCTCTTTTATTCTAGCTTTATGGCCTTTCATTCCTGCCTAACTGATAGAATCAGTCACTTTCTGGCAATTAACAGCAGGAGTTATATACAAGCAGTCAGAGATTCCTTTGAGGAACTCTTAATTGCTAATTGCTGGCTGCTGCCTAGGGACCTTTGCTAGCTGACAATCTACTGTTAACCATGCATTTACTGGGCATTATTCACTCAGTTTTACCATCCTTGATTGACGCCCCCCCCCCCCCCCGCCCCCCAAAAAACTACCAAAAAAACAAACTGGTAAATCAGAGTTATAAGAGCAATTTGTACCATAATATAGCCGGTAGAGGTGGTATAATCTCCTAATTCCCTTAAATTACTATATCTTGTGATAATATTGAACAAGCGTGTTTTTTGTTGATTTTGTTTCTCTATTTTAAAGAAGAAAAGGATTGATTTTATATCTGAGACTTTTTATATTTTATCTTTTTAATATATGTTATATATAATTTTATATTTTTTATATTTTATATCTGAAAATATAATGCTAATTCAACCATTCTGAAGGACTAATCAAGATATTTCAAAAATATTTTGGTATGTGTGCGGTTTGTTTAAAAACAACAACACATATTTCAGATAATAAAAAACTAACTATTTAATTATACTTAATGCATGATAATATTGGTTTTGCAAACCTGAACAACCATAGTCTAACTGGTTAATGACATTTAGAGGTTGTACTATCCAAAGGCATTCAAAATCTTTATCTGCAGCATTATGAAAATACAGGAACCTTACTTACTGTTATTAACTTGAATTTTATGTGCTTGAAGGGAATATAGTCAATGGGGTGCATTAAATGAAATCATTTTGAAGAAAATCTTAATGTATATAGAACAGAAGTATGATGAGTTCATCATATTAGAGTAAACTAGTTGATTTGAAGAGAAAATTAAATTGAACTAAAATAATTTTTATGGCAAAATCAAAAGAATTAAAATACTTAGCAATAAATTGTTGGGGAGGGTAATTTACAAAGAAGAAAAGGCTATTTTGAGTGGGGTGTGTGGTTCAGGGTGAAAGGAATAATATTCCCTCTGACCATTGCCTTTAAATCTGCTCAAATTTTACATATTTCTTAATTTTTTGATCTTAGAAGCATGACAAAATGAGTCTGTTCTATTAAGAACTTTCAGGATTGAATTGAACTCTTTATCACTTACTTGAGCATTGAAAAATCATTGTACTTTCCATCATTTTTTTTTTTTTGCTTGTCATTTTTTTTCCTAGTTAGTCATTCTATAGGAAGAAGGTAAGTTAGCTGCTCCCTCATGGTCGGTTAGTTCATTTAGTTAGCACACTTTCCTAATGAGACCAGGGCCATGAGTTCAGACCCCAAATGACCTAAAAAACTTTGTTCTCTCTCTAGAGAAAGGTACCCTCAGGCAGTTGTGTGCAAACTGTGTGGCCTTGGTCATGGAGGGAGGAGATTGGGTTACCACTTAGTGGATTAGTCTAATTCTATCAACCAGTACTAAAAATAACTTCCTAAAAGTACATCTCATAATGCTGAAAGATCAATAAGGTTATTTTCACATGGTTGGTTGGTTGTTGTCCTTCCTTTTGAAAGAGGACCAAAATGACATCACCATGATAAAGTAAAGTTTCTGTGAGTCCGACTGTGGCTGACCAGATCAATTCGAATGAATTCTCTGCCACAGGTTGGGCACAGACAGTCTGTGTGAATATTTGGGATGGATACTTCAAATTTGTGGATTTGACTGACAGGAAATATGTTGGAAAAGCTTCAAAAGATAAACTATTGACTTTAAGACCATTGCTATCCATGTGGCCATTTTTGCTGTAATAATCATACACAATATATTAATACATTGAGTTGTTTAGACCCCTGTTTTGAGCATAACTTCTAGGAAATTAGAATCCATTTTTTTGAGAATTACAAAATTACATGGAAATGAAAATGGAATCATGTAAATTCTTCAGAAGAAGAAAATGACTTGTTTCATCTTCCTTTTCAGAAAGACTACTTTAAAACTCTCATAATTTAAGAAGAATTTAACATTCTTAGAAACAGAAGAAAAATGAAAATGTTTTTGGCATGTGAAAAGTGTTATGCAATTACAATGCAGACTTTTAACATCTTCTTTAACAGACAGTTAAGGCTGACAGGACCTTTAAAATACATACATACTAAATCAGGATTCAGTGAATATAGTCAGTACTTATAAAGAGGTGTTGAGAAAATGGTTGAAAGAAAACCTCAAGATAATTTAAAAACTTATATTTTCTTTTTGTTATGTGGAAATCATTATATTTGTTAGGTTTTAAATTTTTATTGCAACATTGCAAAACCATTCAAAAGATAGGCTGAGAATGAATTTTGTTAGCATGCTATGTTGATTGGTTTTTTAAGTGGCCAAATAAATATCATGAAAGAGCTATATCTTTCAGGTTTTTTGTTTGTTTGTTTGTTAATGTGAGGGGCACAGCGACCCTTACTCAAATTAAAGTCAGAGGCTTCTCAAGGGAGAAGGCAAAAAGAAATTTTTTACTATCTCATGAGAAGGGGCACTTCCTGTGAGACCATGGGCGGTGTCAGTGAGGGAGTGCACCTGAGTGGAGCTGAGTACAACATTATATAGTCCCTAATGAGGAAGTCCACTTGCCTCTTTTTCCTTTGGCTGGGAATCCAGGCATACAGATTAAGTGCGGGAATCTACCCCAGAGACAAAGAACACAAAGAACATGGAAAGGATCATTGCTCAACAATGAGGGTTTTTGTTGCCAAATATGGAATTTAAGGGAAAAGTTCTGATATGGCATAAGGGGGTGGTGAAGGGGAAGTGAAGGAGGGGTGGTACCCCAAGTACTATGATCCTGAACTCTGGTGGTTCTCCTCCATCCCAGAGCATTTTATTTTCCTAAGGTGGATACTTATTTTAGCTTTGGCAAGAAGGGTGGGAGTTTTGGAGAATCATGCCTGAGGGGTCTTCACTTAACCTGATTTCACTCATTAGTCATAGGATTATACATTTATAGTTGAAAGAGACCTTAGAAGTCATTTTAGAAATTTAAAGAGATCTCTTTACTTTAGTTATCAGGAAATTGAGTCCCAAAGAGGTTGTAACTTGTTTAAGGTCTCAAAGATAGTAAGTAGAAGTGCTGGCATTTGAATTTAGGTCCTCTCATTTCAGATATATATTGTGAAATGAGTTTGTAAAGATCTTTCCTTGAAAATATGTTTCGATAGTGGCTAGGGGTAGGAAGCTCAGAAGTTATGAGGACATTGTGTACCTGAAGAGGTAGGTTGGGAACACTGTAAAAACAGGGAGTTCTGAAAACAAACTTTATCCACCATGTGGTTTTGCTCAGTGCTTGGCTTCTTAGTTTATAGAATGTGTGGGGCACTACAGGAATAGGTACAATTAATCCGGTAAAAAGAAAAATAAGCTAACTCATTTATTAATTTGGCCCTTTCACTAAATTAACTGCTCTCTTTTGCTAAAATAACCCCAAGTCTTTATCTACTTAGGTTATCCTTCAGGGGTTGTGTATTGAGAGTGCCAGTGGCAGAAATCACAATCTCAGTTCTTTACTCCTTTAGCTAATCTTTTAGCTGATAACTCTGTACTTAGGCCTACATCTCATTATAATGGAAGACTTGTTCCAGGGAGAAAATAAGCCTCTAGGTTTGGGATAAGGATTGTGAACACTTGACCATGAGGGGAATAGGTTTGCCTTTCTCCATGGAGATGGATATCCTACAGCTGGGCCTTCTAAAGGTGAGATTTTCTCTTGCTAAAGTCTGGCAGTCATTATCTAATGTGAACATATACTTCTAATTTTCAATTCCTAAGACTTATCTAGTTTATGAGTTTTCCTGCTAACTGCTGCTATTAAGAGAAGAGTATAAGAGCATTACTGTCATAATTGGTAGAGGTTTTTGATGTGCAAAATTGTATACCTATAAATTTCAAAAAACTGCAAATTGCAATAGAATCTTCCTGGCATGTTCAGCTCTTAGCCACAGCACATTAAGCAGCAATTTCCTTTTGTATTTAATTTCTTTTGAATGTCACAGAGACTATTCTGTGGGTTTTCAGAAGCTTTCAATTTTACAAGTACCTGTTTTTTTGGATTTTTTTTTTTTTGATGTGTGTGTTGGCGGGGCTTTTATTTTTGAGGTGTTTATAACTCTTCTTTTTGATCTATTCATGTTACAGAATTAATTACATATGCCACAGAAACATTAGGTCATTTATCCTTTCACCCTGTGAATGAAGAAATATGCTAAAAACTATACTTTTTTTTAAACAACTAAAGGAATGTAATTAAATGATCCTTCGATGACTAGAAGTCAGGGTTTATTTTCTGCTTTTTTACTTGTTCAGAACATGAATTTTATAGTTCATCTTTAACATTGTCTTTCCTTATCACTAATAATAGGTTATAGTAACGTTTAGCCCATTTACTTTGGTCCTGAGCTCTGTGAGGTGGTCTTAAAGCATCGGCCCCTTCACTTTTGGGATTCTTCCCCTGTCTCATAAGGTTGTCAGATTAGTATATCAGGACTCTAGCTCTCAAGCTGATAAAGGTATCAGCCAGTGGTACTCTCCACCTCTGCATCAGTGAAGTTGATTTGCATTCGTCATGTTCGTGTCTCAAACTTTTGACTAAGGGTCAGAGAAATAGGGGACTGCTTGGTCGCTATGTAAATCCTTCTACATGGCCAAACCTCTGGTGCCCCTTTTTACAGGAGGACAACACATCAGGTGGCCTTCCTTGATATGTCTATGCTGTTTTGGGTCAGGTTGTCACTAATGTACTGAATAAGCCTATTTGTTTTACCTGGTTCCTGCCTCCACTGTCTTTGCTGCTTCTCACGTACCTCATGGGAATTCCTTTTGACAAAATGGCGTCTCTGGCATTGTGCAAAACTATTCTCTGGCTCCCCCTCCCCCCAAACTCATAAGCAGAGCCAGTAGGGTTGTGACAATGGGGAAAATGTATGGATCTGATTTCATTGAGGTATTAAAAGATTGCTTTTCAAAGCACCTAAGTGGAATGAGATATAGATGGGTAAAGAGCAGGGAGAGATGGAAAGACTAGGAGAGAGAGAGAGAGAGAGAGAGAGGGAGGGAGTAGGCACAGGGAAGGAGTAGCTGGTGAGTGAGCGTATAGAGATGTTTTTGAAGTAGGGAAAAGGGCATATGAGGGAACTCATGACAGACAGCACTCTTTATCTCAATAAAGAAGGAAGTGAATAGGAACTGGAGAAAGTGTATGGCTGGCATAAAGGATCAGGAGAGATTCAATCACAAGGTGTTTTGGTCAATCCACAAACAATAATTTAACTTTTGATATTTTATAAGTGGAGTCTTTGTTCAATGATACACTCCTTGACACACCACTACCAAAGAGATACAATATTATCAACTGCTAACTTTGAAGAGCATCTCAAAATTTATATATGTGAAAAATATTACAAACCTTTTTAGGTTCTCTGGAAATATGAAAAACATTTTTTCAAAATTCTATTTCTCTGTTTTAAAAAACTCTTTACAAAATCCTTGGAAAAACCCTTTGTAAAATTCAGTGAGAAGTCTAGGACAAAAAAGGTTTTTCTTAGGGAAATGAATTAAGTAAAAGTTAACCAAATTTTATACTTGTTTTGTTCTGCTATAGACATCCCACATGAAGTGATTAGACTCCCCCTTCTCTATAGAGAATAGATTTAAATATTGATGAAGAAGAGGAGACCCTTTTGTTTACTCTTGGAGAAAGGGAAGTGGTCTAAGCAACTTGGTAATTTACTCAATAATTCTGGAATGTTAACTTAAACTGTGTTTTTACATAATGTAATCTTGTTCAAGATTCCTATAGATGTTATCTGCCAATTTTCTTGGCGGCAGTGAGTCATACTGGAGGAGGATAAGGGGTGGGAAGGGGGATGACTATGCCAGTTAGGACATATTTCCAAGCTAGAAATAGCTTGGATATTGATTAATATTAAATTAGATAATTTTTTATCCCTGGCAAGCCTAAAAACACAGACCATAGTATTAATGTTTTTTTTCTTCAACACAAAGTACTTCCTCACAACATGCCAGATAATTAAGTGCAAGTATTATTATCAATCCAATTTTAAACCAAGTTGGATAGAACCCAAGTACTAGTTTTGGAGTCAAAGGACCAGGCTTAAAATGATAAATGTGCCACCTGTGTATACTTAAGTCATTCTCTGGCCTCATTTTTCTCAAATATAATATGTGGGCATTGGAATAGATAAACTGGAAGGTATCTTCTAGCTCTAAATCTATGTTCCTATAACTTGTTCACCGTCTTACAAGTAGTAAGTGGTAGAACCTGTATTTGAATCCAAATTTTTGACCCCAAGTCCAGTGCTTGTTCCCCTGAACCACACTGTCTTCATATATGGCATTCCAAAAACTGAATTTTCAAAACATCAAGTAAAAGGGAGTGTAACAATTTTTCTTTTTCAGTTGGACAATGCATATTCAGTCTTAGTATTATGTTATCTCCTTCCTGAATTATCCTTATATATTGACTTTCTATAGCATTTTTAACTGACTAATACCTAGCCTATCTTTCCACACTGTAAGTTATTTTGCTAGTTCTGGAGGAGGAGAAAGTTGAGTTTAGCTGATGGAACTGTGTGAGTGTGTTTATATGATACCCAACAGCTGCTTTGCTTTGGCATCATGTAGACATAGTAAAATGATTCAAAAATATGCCAACAATTCTTCTTTACTTTGTCATGTATAGCACTAGTGTAACAGTTGTTACCAGCGAGAAAATTCAAACCCTCTCTATTCCAGAGACTATTCCCTTGGAACAAAGACACTTTCTATGTGTTGAAAGGCTTTTGAGTCTTGCAGTTAAGGCAGAATAATGAAAACAGAGATCAGAACAGTTGTTCTATGGATATATTGCCCAAAGAATGTGGTGGGTGAATACTGAAGGAAATTCAATATTCTTGTTGCCAGTGCATATCTAAAAAACATACAAATGTGAATTATATATAAACCAAATGTTTTCTGACTGAACTGTAAAAGTGGTTTTTTTTAAAAGCAAAAATATGAAATTTCTCTTTTGAAGTTATATTATAGATTCAAAGAATTCTATACCTGTAAGGGAACTTAATAATCATCTGATCTAATTCCTTCAGTTTAGAGATGAGGAAACTGAAGCCAAGAGATGAACTGACTTGTCCAAAACCACTAACCACTTAGGTAGTTACTGGCAACTCTAGGCTCTAAGTTTTATTATCCCCAAAGCAATGCTTTTTCTATTTTTCTATAACTTAAGCTCTCTCTCACTCTTTCTCTCTATTAGTAGCATATGCTGCTAATCTGATCAATGCAATGACAGTTAAGTGCCTCCCATGTGCAAGACACTGTGCCAGGATACCAAGAAGAAAAAAAAAAAAACATAGTCCTTATGTTTAAGAAGACTGCAATCTGATAGTGAAGGTTCAACATATGCAAAAGTAAATATTATACATGATATAATATTAGGGGCAAAGGAGGGAATCCAAAATTGTGTAGAATGTTTAAGGAGGGAGACCTCATTTGTAGTTGGAGGAGGCTTCATGGAGGAAATAGATCCTGAGATGAATCTTAAAGGATGATAATGGTCTCGACCAGCAGAAATGAGAAAGGAATGTGTTCCAAGTACATGGGACAGCCTCTGTGAATTCACAGAGATGATGAGGGCAGGATGAAAGAAAAACTATTAGTCCAGTTTGGTTAGGAGCTAAAGCATGTGAAATAAGTATGAAAAAATGGGTTAAAGTTAAATTCTGGAGGGAGTAAAAGGCCAGAGTAAGGAATTGATAGTTTATCCCAGAAGTAAGAATGAGCTACATTTTTTTGAGAAAGGGAAGGTTATATTCAGGGCTAATATATTAGGAAAAATATTTAGACAGCTGTGTTTAGGATGAATTGGAGATGGGAGACACTGAAACTAGCAACCCTCATTAGAAGACTCATGATATTCATAGGGAGAGACAGTGATATGTTGAAGTAGGTAGGTGGAATTATAATTGAAAAGGATTTAAGAGAAGTTATGAAGATCTAATAGTTTGGAAATGGGGAGACAATAAGATAACAAAGACAATTTGGGGACTTTGAGTTAGTTTGTTGTTCAGTAGTGTCCAACACCCCATTTGGGGGTTTTCTTGGCAAAGATACTGGAGTGGTTTGCCATTTCCTTCTCCAACTCATTTTACAGAGGATGAACTGAAGTAAACAGGGTTTAATGACTTGACCAGGATCACACAGTTATTAAGTGTCTGAGGCAGTATTTGAACTCATGAAGATGAGTTTTCCTGATTCCAAGCCCAGTGCACTATCCATTCTGCCACCTAGCTAATCTTGAGTGATAAGGAAAAAGATAGTGCCATCAGCTGAAAAGGGACATTAACTGAACAAGCAGATTTCTTGACATTCACCTCCCAGGATCTATACATACTGTGAGCATCTATCTGCCCCTGCTGAAAGAACAGGCTAGATTCCTTTGCTTTTATTTCATCTCTAGAGACATCAAGACACCAAGAAACCTCAACTTTTCAGTGAGAAAGCTGTAAAATCTTTTTGATTGGACTGGTATTTTATATGCTGAAGTCTAAAAGTCAATTAAATTTTTACATGGTGGATTATACATTTGAATACCTTCAACCTTCCATTGATTGGTAAATTAATTCTTTTTTTCTGTCAATTTCTTCCTCAGTCAAAATAATTATGCAAATCCCTCTCAAATCTAGAGAAATCTGAGCTGCTTTTAATTGTCTACTTACTGTATTTAGATGCTTAATCTAAAGCTTTCGTTCTTTGTTTTTAAATTCATTGAGCAGGTAAACTGGTGGGTTTACAAACGTGTACATCACTGCCAAGGGATTATCAGGAAACCAGAAAAGGAGGTATTGAGATAGTTAAGGTAGGCCTATATTTTTAAAGTGGAGAATTGAGATAGTTATCCAAAATAGTTACAGGAGTGAAAAAAGTCCCAAATCTTTTTGCTTTAATTTTTGTTTCTGGTAAAACCAATACATCCCCCTCCACCTTTAGCATCATTTGGGAAATTGCATTCAACCTTGACTTCACTTCGATAATGTAAACGTAACTTTCACACAACTTTGTACCTTATATGCATAAATCATAACTAAACCTGAGAGAGATAAGTATTTTGAAAAAGTGATTTTTTTTGTCAGAGATAAAAAACAGTATATTCTGTACTGCCTATTTGAATGTTTTTTTTTATTACTGTGCTTTTCCTTTTCTTTATCTTAGAATTCAAGTAGTTGTAGGTTCTATGAGTTTGTAGGTTCATTGAGTTTACATAATGAATGCTAAACTCTTAGATTCTAATCAAGTGTGAAATGAATTATGGAGCTGAGTTAGCTGTGTGGCCTCTCCTAGAGCATTTTCAAAATAGGAAAAAAAGGTCAGAATTATGATTTCTGTTAAAATATGTTTGGGAAAGATTTATGCACTACCCAAGCTTTACTGTGAGCTGGATGCTACAGAGACAAAGGAGAATTGTTTTCTACGTTCTGTTTTTTTTTTTTTTTCTGTACTGAGTTTCACCTTGCAGAATCATTGCAAAGACATATTGATTGTAATGTATCTAGTGCTATAGCTGCTATACACCTGTGGTGTTTATTGTTAAAGAATTCAGAGGCCTAGAAAACAAAGCAGAACATATAATTCACCACTGGGAAGAGGAGTCCTCTAAACTTCAAGAAAATTCATCTCCTTCTAGGGGCAGAAGAGAACACGATGACTTACTATTCATTTTTACAGCTGCAGACCTTCTTAGGGACTGCCAAGCTGCTCCCCTACCCCTTTTTATTGTTTAGAGTTGCAAACAAATCCTTTTGTGTTATACAAAACTAACTTCCATTGATATTAACTGCTTTACTATTTCAGTGATACATAAAGGTAACCTTGTAGGGCTTTGCTAATCTAAACTACAATCCCTCTCTATTATTTTAACAGAAGCTTAAAGTGTAGTACTGTATTAATTGATTATATTACAATATAATTGACTTCCTTTGCAATTCCATGCATTTCTTTTTGTGCGTTTAAAAACTTTATTTGACAGGTGGTTTACAAGATTAGCAAAGGAATCCTTGGCACAAGACAGGTTAAGAATGTTAGTAGTTTGTTTTCGTGAGTTCTTTTTTTTTTTTTTTTATTTTGGAATCTTCCCAATTGATTTATTTATTTTTGTTTTCAACATTCATTTCCACAAGATTTTGAGTTTCAAATTTTCTCCCCATCTCCTCCCTCCCCCAACCAGAACACTGGGCATTCTGATTACCCCTTCCTCCAATCTACCCTCCCTTCTTCACCCCTCCCTTCCTCTGCCCCCATCTTCTCTCCCTTCCTGTAGGGCAAGATAGATTCCTATACCCCGCTACCTGCATTTCTCATCTCCCAGTTGCATGCCAAAACAATTCTCAACATTTGTTCCTAAAACTTTGAGTTCCAACTTCTCCCCTTTCCTCCCTCCCTCCCCACCCATCCCCACTGAGAAGGCAAGCAATTTAATATAGGCTATACATGTGTAGTTTTGTGAAAGACTTCCATAATAGTCATGTTGTAGAAGACTACCTATATTTCCCTCCATCCTATCCTGCCTCCCATTTATTCTATTTTCTCTTTTGACCTTATCCCTCCCCAAAAGTGTTTACTTCTAATTATCCCCCCCCCCCATTTGCCCTGCCATCTATCATCCCACCCCTTTCTTCCTTACTTTCCTGTAGTGTTAGATAAATTTTCATACTACATTAACTGTGCATGTTATTCCCTCCTTAAGCCAAATGTGATGAGAGTAAGCTTCACTTTTCCCTCTCACCTTGCCCTTTCCCTCTCCATTGAAAAAGCGTTTTCTTGCCTTTATTATGAGAGATAATTTGCCCTATTCCATTTCTCCCTTTCTCCTCCCAATATAGTCCTCTATTGCCCCTTAATTTTATTTATTTAGATATCATCCCTTCCTATTCAACTCATCCTGTGCCATCTGTCTATACATATGTGTATAATTGAGGGCAGCTAGGTGGTGCAGTGGATAGAGCACCAGTGCAGGAATCAGGAGGATCTGAGTTCAAATCTCACTTCAGACACTTGACACTCACTAGCTATGTGAGCTTGGGCAAGTCACTTAACCCCCAATTTCCTCATCCTGGGTCATCTCCAGTCATCCTCATTAATATCTGGTCCCTGGATTCAGATGGCTCTGAAGAAGCGAGGCTGGTAACCTGCACAGCTCTCCCTCACAAAACAAAGTCAAGTACAAGTCATGTCATTGTTTCTCTGACAGCATGGTCTTCTTTGGCAATGAAGAATGAACACACATGTCTATAATCCCTCCAACTACTCAAATACTGAGAAAAGTTTCAAGAGTTACAAATATTATCTTTCCATGTAGGAATGTAAACAGTTCAACTTTAATAAGTCCCTTACGATTTCTCTTTCCTATTTACCTTTTCATGCTTCTCTTGATTCTTGTGTTTGAAAGTCAAATTTTCTATTCAGTTCTGGTCTTTCCATGAAGAATGCTTGAAAGTCCTCTATTTTATTGAGTGACCATTGTTTTTTCCCTTAAAGTATTATACTCAGTTTTGCTGGGTAGGTGATTCTTGGTTTTAGTCCTAGTTCCTTTGACTTTTAGAATGTCATATCCCAAGCCCTTTGATCTCTTAATGTAGAAGCTGCCAGATCCTGTGTTATCCTTATTGTATTTCCACAATACCTGAATTGTTTCTTTCTAGCTGCTTGCAATATTTTGTCCTTAACCTGGGAACTCTGGAATTTGGCTACAATATTCCTGGAATTTTTCTTTTTGAATCTCTTTCAGGAGGTGATGGGTGGATTCTTTCAATATTTATTTTGCCCCCTGGTTCTAGAATATCAGGGCAGTTTTCCTTGATAATTTCATGAAAGATGATGTCTAGGCTGTTTTTTTGATCATGGCTTTCAAGTAGTCCCATAATTTTTAAATTGTTTCTCCTGGATCTATTTTCCAGGTCATTTGTTTTTCCAATGAGATATTTCACATTATCTTCCATTTTTTCATTGTTTTGGTTTTGTTTTGTGATTTCGTGGTTTCTCATAAAGCCATTAGTTTTCATCATCTCCACTCTAATGTTTAACGAATTATTTTCTTCAGTGAGCTTTTGAACCTCCTTTTCCATTTGGCTAATTCTGCTTTTTAAAGCATTCTTCTTCTCATTGGGTTTTTGGGCCTCTTTTGCCATTTGAGTTAATCTATTTTTAAAGGTGTTAATTTCTTCAGCATTTTTTTGGGTCTCCTTTAGCAAACTGTTGATGCACTTTTCATGCTTTTCTTGCATCTCTCTCATTTCTCCTCCCAGTTTTTCCTCCACCTCTCTTATTTGATTTTCAAAATCCTTTTTGAGCTCTTCCATGGCCTGACACCATTGCATATTTACTTTGGAGGTTTTGGATGCAGAAGACTTAAGTTTTAGGTCTTCCTCTGAAGACCTGAATTGTTCCTCCTCATCTGAAAGGATATGAGAAAATACCTGCTCACTAAGAAAGTAACCTTCTATTGTCTTACTCTTTTCCCTTTTTTTGGGCATTTTCCTAGCCAGTTACTCAGCTTTTGAGTTCTTTGTCAAGGGGAGGGTATACTCTGGGGACCTATAAATTCTCAGTTCCTCCAAGGTGGCACAATCAAGGGAGAGGAGTTTATTCCTCTCCTGTCCTGCGCTCTGGTCTGTGAGCAGGATTCCCTCTCCAGTGCCTCCACCAGCTCCACCACGCCAGCCAGCACTCCTCCTCACCTCAGAGGGGCCACTCACGGCTAAGGTCCATATCAGTTACTCAATTCCCCTAGGGACTTTAGGCCAGGGCTCCAACAATGGAAGCTGCAGCTGCCTGGAGCTGGGGCTAGACCACTGTGTTCCCTTCTCACCCAAGTGAAAGAGCTTTCTCACTGATCTTTGTAACTGTCTTTGGTGTTCATGAGTTGAGGAATCTGGGACCCACAGCTGCTGCCGGTGGCATGGCACTTTGAAACCCGCTCCAGTCCTGTCCTTGCCGCAGCATGCTCAGTGCCTGTGCTGGGCTGCACTTTGCCCTGTGCCTGTGCTGGGCTATGTTCCATTTTTGTGAATTATTACAGCTGAAAAGAATATTCCTATGGATGCACTTTCTTGAGATAAGCCTCTCCATAGTTCACTAGGCTTGTCTTTGGATGAGTGATGCAGTCTGTCTCTATGCCTGATTTTTTTTTCCAGCTTAGGTGGACATGTGTGATCCTTGCCCACATAGTCTTTGAGAACTAGAACTATCTTTTAGTCCATAAAGTCTCTTAGTTCAACTTAATACCTATTATGTAAGAATACTAGGAATCCTAGAAATATATACCACCTGAATAAAATGCAGAAAAGAGGGGAGAAAAGCTAATATTCTAACTTGCTTACATTTTTTTAATTGTAATATATTTTAAAAGTAGAATAAAGTCATTTCAGAGGCATAGTGAAAAGAGTTGTTCTGTTAGGAAGAGTCAGCCAGCTCCATTCTGGTCTAACTTGTGATATGAACTGATTGTCATTTAACCTTTTTGTTTTCCTGAGAACTTTCTAGGACTTTATTACACAGCATGTGCATGTCTGATTTGCTAATATTAATCCATTTATTTTGAGTTCTAAACACCAATGAAATCATAGATCCTATTTAAAAAAAAAAAAGTTAAAGTCTGTTGTTAAAATGATCATGAGTATTTTGTATTAGGTATTTCCCAAGCAAGAATTTCTTAAGTGTGTTTTATTTTTAGTTCTCTCCAGTCAGGGACTCCCATAGGAAGGAGGTACTTTGCTTGGGCTTCCTCTTTATCTTTGAAGGGTCATTTAAAATTTTGTCCCAACAAATGGCTTTATTGACAAAATTATCCCAGATTGTGGCTTGGAAATCCCATTTTTTTCTGCCATTCCTTTGATCTAGTGCCATCTAGTGTCTCAGCTTTTGTTCCAGAGAAGACTATTAGTGAAGGGTGATTCATCTTCACTTAGTTAACTTGCAAAAGATAACTAGTCTATTTTTGTCAAAAGCAAATCACACAAGTTGCCTCATTTCTGTATTGGGGTGAATTGAGTTATATCACTTTTTCATGGCTCTACAATAAATTCAGGAGAAATATGGAGTTCTCTAGGTTGAGTTCTTCCAAACCTTAGTACTTACTGGAGTATTATTAACAGAACCAGACTTGCAGGGAGATATGGTGGATCATCAACGTTTTCAGCCTTTGATTTCCCCAGATTACTTCCTTGGCTCTCTACAGGTGTCTGAAATTTCACCACTGGTATTTCATTTTTTAGCTGACAGTTTTTATTTTTTTAGTTGCTACTTATTTTTTTATATTTAGAGAAGAAATCATATCCAACCTTCTTGAAAATATTCAAGATGATTTATTGGTTTGAGCTAATTTAATGGATTCAGTGGTTTCCAAAGGACAGAAAGTTGAATATTTGTAAATTGAATTACATTTCCCCATTAATTTCCATTACATTTTCAGATGGGTTCCAGTAGAAAAATTTTAGCTGTCATAGATTTAAGATCATACTTAAAAATTTGATATATGTTTTAAAAAACCCCTCAGGAGGAACTGACACCTTAAACTTATATGTATCATTTATATCTGATTATGAGAGTTTCAGGTTCTTTCTAGCCTTATCCCATGCTATTTCTCTCTTAACTGTTACCACAATTTAGGAAGGAAAAACAGTTTATCATAGGAGGTAGGAAAGGAAGGCCACAGCTGTTGTCAATAGTCATAAGGAGGCATAGACAACTTTATCTTTCTCAGGCTTCTTGTACACTCGATTGTGTTTGTCTTTTGTTGCCGAAGAAGACCATGCCATCAGAGAAATGATAACATGACTTGCACTTGACGTATAGACTGTGGATAAAAACTGGTCTCTTGGCTGGTTGGTGAAACAAATAGTTAAACTCTGTCTGTGGAAGAAAGGGAAAAGCAAGAAAAGAACATGAACCTTCTTTGTGGCAGAGCATGCAGCTCTGGAGAGTTGGGCTACCTGGTTTCCCTTAAGGGTGGTTTCTCTTAAGGGTCTCTGTTTTGTGTTCCTGTGGGTTGTATATGTTCCTGCAAAAGTCTTGCATGTTTTCTTCACTGTTGTACCAGGGACACCCTGCCCTATGAACTTGAATGTCCCTGGTGATAGGACCGTGACACAGACTGTACTGTCCAACCACTTTTTTCTGTTTTCTATTCCCTCATACAGTTCAACAGCAAGCCCTTATTATAAGTTATTATTATTATAAGGCTATGATGTATCAGACACTAAACTAGAGGATAGGACATAAACACAAAAATATGAGGGATGAGGGGATGGGGTTTCATAAACAGATGAAAAGGCTGTTGGACATATGAAAGACAAGTTTTATCTTCCCAATTTTACTTAGGATCAGCTGTGAGTGTTAAGACTTCTGTAGGAGTTGAAACTGATGTGAATGACTACATTAAGTAGGTGGTTTCTTTTTTTCCTTGTATAGACTGTTAGTAAAAAAAAAAAAAATGTTTCATTACTCTGCCATTGGCAGAGAGAGAGTTCTCATGAGTTCTGGGAATTTTATGTCCCCTATAATTAATATGTTATGGTTTACGGTTTGTTTCTAGAACAAATATGAGGGATTCAGAGAAACATGGGAAGATTTGTAACATGGAAGAAACTGATGCAAAGATAAATAAGAACAATCATGAGAACAACATGCGCCATGTTCACAACAATAAAAATTAAATCATCACTAAAATAAGTTGAACTTGGACTACCTGAAAAGCCAATTAAGATCCAAGAGAACAGATAATGATATAATACCTCCCTTCTCATAGCAGAGAGGTAAGTGACTACTTGAATGGAATATTATATTCATTGTTAAATATGATTACTGCATCAATGATTTGTTCATTTTTGTCTCAGTGAAGGGTTTAGTCTATAATTGGGGGGACGGATAAAATGATTTGTGTTAAGATAAAAGGCACTGAAAATTATCCCTAAAAATCTAATGTATTTCAGCAAGAAACATTGCTTTCAAAAGCAGTTAATTTGTGAGGATTCACTTTGATTTAGCCAATGAACTTCCTAGACAGGAAAGGTCAGGGAAAATGTTCCTATCTGTTTCTTTAAGGCCACCTTGACTAATCATTCTTTATTCCTACTTCAGATGGAGAAGATCCTGATTTAACATATACTAAAATTAACTGACATTTATATAGTTTTTTAAAGACTTAAAGAGCTTTATATATATATTATCATATTTGAACCTCACAACTACCATATGAGGTAAGTATAAAAGGTATCATTATACCCATTTTATAGATGAGGAAACTGTAGTCAAGAGCAGTTAAATGACTTTCTCCAGATCATAAGATTCATAAGTGTCAGAGGCAAGATTCACACCTAGATCTTCCTGACTTTCACCCCAGCGTTCTTCAGGGCTCTGCCACCTCCTACTTCTAATATGCATCTCTTATTTGGAAAAAGTTAAGAAGCAATTTCTAAGTGCAGGCTAATTACTGACAATATTAGAGCTACTGGTTTACCCACAGAGATTTTCAGGCTCAGGCAGAACTGTCCTGGTAAGTTATTTGTATTGTTATATTTTCATCATATTTTTATGCATTAATTACAACATTATCCCAACTCACCCATTTGCTTTATGAGATAGATGTGATGTAATATAGTTTACAGAAAGCAAACGGAGAAACAAATTTTCTCTGTTAATACAGAAATATTGCTCAGGAACATCTGTGCATTCACCATGCTCAGCTGCTCCAGTTACAACAATAATTCTTCTAACAGCCTAACACCTGTCTCTTATTCCATGTGAGAGAAATTGTTAACTTCCTTTAATTCCCAGTCCCTTCTCCATCATTTACACTGCTTTATTTCTCTGATGCCCATTTACATGGTCTATTACATGAATTCTTTCATTTAATCTTGAGAACCCCTAAAATTATTAGGAAGCTAATTGTGCAGGAATGGGAGGTGTTTTTTTTTCTTTTCATTACAGTATAACTTCGTTAAATGAAACAATTTGCCTTGGCATCTTGCTGATACAAGAGAAAATACAAGGGATTCTCTAGAATCAAGAGTTCAATTACTTCCACAGTGCTAATCATCTATCATTATAGAAAAAACATGAATTCTACAGCCTCAAACCATTGCCCAACACATACAGCAGTAGTAACAGGCATTATGAGCTCTTGACATCACTGACCAATGTAGCATGCAGGTAATAACTGAAGAATGAAGTAATTGGATTTACTTGGCTATGTCCTTTATTAACTTTATTACTTGTTATCAATAATGAACTGTGTTCCATAACTTTGCATTCCCTGATGTGATTTCCTCAGAACTGACATGCGAAACATTCTTCTTGTCTCAGATATATTTTTCAGTGTTTTTCACTATATGTAATGTTACTATAGGTGAAAGCATAATTATTTTTTCAATAAAAATAGAACATGAAATCAGTAGCTAACTTTTAAAAAAAGTGGTTTTTAAGAAATGCATTGACATTCTTTTTAATTAGGCATCCACTTTCCAAAAGAAACCTTCTTAATTCATTAGAACTTCCCATGTTACAAAGAAGTACAGCAAAGTGAAATGAAAAACATGAGTCCTTCAACATCTGGAGTTCATCATCGGTCTGATGACAGGCAGGAACCATGCTTCATGATGAGACCTTGGAGGTAGCAGTTGGCCATTGAAATGATCAGAATTCTGAAGATTTCAGTGTGGTTTTCCATTGTATTGTTGAAGTCATTGTGCAAACTGCTCCTTTTCTGTTGATTTTGACCTAAGTCTTTTCATTTTCATCAGTCTTTGTCAGTTTTTGTCAGTTTGATCAGTTGATATAAATTTTCTTAAATTTTTGTGAATTCTTGATTTTTATTATTTCTTATGGCACAACAATATCCCTTTACTTTGCAATTTTGCCATATGGGTTTGTTCAGCCCCTTCCTTAGTCAATAAATGCTTTCTTTCCAGTCTTTTGTTTTCATATGTGTGCGCACATGCACACACACACACACACACACACGCTGTTTGTAAATTTCGTTGTTACTCATTTTTTTCAATTAACAAGCATTTGCTTTTTTCTCTCTCTTGCCTCCCCAGCCCACTTAGAGTGGTGGTGGTGCGTGGGAAATACAAGCCTTCATAACAGATATTCATAGTCTTGCAAAACAAGTGCCATATTGACCACGTTCAAAAATTTTTCAGGATATGGGTGATATGCTTCATCCTCTGTGCTCTCATAGTGGTTGGCCATTGTATGGATTAGTTTTCTCAAGTCTCTCAAAGCTGTTTTTCTTCATAATGTTGTTGTTTAAATTGTTCTCCTGATCTTGCTCCCTTCTCTGTTTATCAGATCATTCATATTTTCCTAGGTTTCTCTGAAATAATCCATTCATCATTTCTTATTGCTCAATATTTCGTTATATTTATATATCATAATTTCTTTAGCTCCTTAGTGGCTTTCCAGAATCTCATATGGCCAAACAAAACATTTCCAGTCAGTAAGCCCTAAAGTAAAACCTCACCTTCAGAGTATTTATATCTTTTTTAGAGCCAGAGAGCATCCCAACCTTTGAGAACCAGTGCCTCATTAACAAAAGGTGTGGACCTTCTTACACATCTTCCCTAATCAAACTCGCCTTAATGGGCAGGCCCATTCATGGGTGGGGAAGCTCTTTAACCATATTAAAATAATTAACAATACAAATACATATATTGTTTCTAGTTAAAGAAACTCTTGTTTCTGTGCTTTACTCCTAGCAAAGATTCTTGATGGATAAAGGCAAGATTCAGTCAAAGACACTTGATTATACTAAAACAAAAACAGTAAAAGATCTTACTTTGCCATCACAGGCGATTGTTACAATTTTTTCAGAATGACTGGACCAGAGCAGTGGATTAGTACACCTCTTTAATAATTTTCATTTTCATTTTTTTAAATTAACTTTGCCAATCTGATGAACATGAAGTGGAAACCAAGTTGCTTTAATTTGTATTTCCTTAATTATTAGTGATTTGAGTAGTTTTTCACATGGCTGTAGATAGTTTGGATATCCTTCCTCAATAACCCCCCATTCTTAGCTTTTGACCATTTTTCAATTAGGGAATAGCTATTTCTATCTATCTGGTGCATTTACTCTGTCTTTGGGGTATATGTCTAATAGTGTTATTTCTGAAACAAAGGGCTTTGTGACTTTTCTAGTATAATTTCCATTGTTTTTCTGTACAAAAAGTGCACTACCCTGTCTTTCCACAATTCCTCCAACATTTTTTATCCTTTGTAATCTTTACAGATCCAAAGGGACTGAGGTGAAATCTCAGATTTTTTTTTAAAATTAATTTCTTTGTTTTTAGTTTTCAGCAATCACTTCCATAAATTTTGAATTTTCTCCATTTCCCTCCCTGGTCTCTCCCCAAGACAGCATGCAATCTTATATGGGTTCTACAAGTGCATTCTTATTAAACACCTTTTCATATTAGTCATGCTGTGTAGAAGAATTAAAACAAATGGGAGAAACCTTGAGAAAAACCAAACCAAAACATAACACAAGAGAAAATAGTTTCATTCTGCATTTGATTCCATAGTTCTTTTTTCTGGATGTGGAGGGCATTTTGCTTCAAGAGTCCTTTGGGACTGTTTTAGGTCCTTGCGTTGCTATGAAGGGCTTAGCCTATCAGAAGCAGTCGGTGAACACTGTGGCTTTTACTGTGTATAATATTCTCCTAGTTCTGCTCATTTCACTCAGCATCAGTTCATATAAATCTTTCTAGATTTTTCTGAAGTTGACCTGTTCATCAATTCTTATAGCACAATAGTATCCCATTGCATTCATATACCATTGTTCAGACATTCCCCAATTAATGGGCATCCCCTCGATTTCCATTTCTTGGCTACCACAAAAAGAGCTGTTGTAAATATTTTTGTACTTGTGGGTTCTTTTCCCATTTTTATCATCTCCTTGGGATATAGCCCTAGAAGCAATATTACTGGCTCAAAGGATATGCATGTTTTTATAGCCCTTTGGGCATAGTTCCAAATTACTCTCCAGAATCATTGGATCAACTCACAGCTCCACCAACAACAGAGATGTAAAACTTCCCCCACGAGCTGCTTTCACTGCATCTCATAAGTTCTGGTAGGTTGTGTCATTATTGTTATTCTCTTGAACAAAGTTACTTATTGTTTCTGTGATTTGTTGTTTGACTTTCTTTAGGATTAGATTATTTAGTTTCCAATTAATTTTGGTCTACTTTCCATGGCCCTTTATTACATATAATTTTAATTGCATCAGGATCTGAAAAGGATGCATTGACTACATCTGCCTTTCTGAACTAGATTGTGAGGTTTTTATGCCCTAGTACATGGTCAATTTTTGTGTACGTGCCATGTACCACTGAGAAAAAGATATATTCCTTTCTATCCCCATTGAATTTTCTCCAGAGGTCTATTATATCTACCTTTTCCAGAATTCTATTCACTTCCTTAGCTTCTTTCTTGCTTATTTTAAGGTTAGGTTTATTAAGTTAAGAGAGGAGGAGGTTGAAGTCCCCCACTAATATACTTTGGCTGTCTATTTCTTTTCTTTTCTTTTTTTTTTTTTGGAGGAACTTCTGATCTTGTTTATTTACTTATTTTTATTAATTAATTTATTTGTTTTCAGTTTTCACTTCCATATATCTTAGATTTCACCCCCTCCTTCCCTTTTCCCCACTTCTATCCCCCCTCCCTCCTGGAGATGGCATACAATCTTGTATAGGTTCCTCACATACTTTCTTATTAAATACATTCTCACCTTAGTCATGTTGCACAGAAGAATTAAAATGAATGGGAGAGACCATGGGAAAACAAAACATAACATAAGAGAAAATGTTCTGCTTCATTCTATGATCCAATTCCATAGTTCTTTCTCTGGATGTGGAAGGCATTTTGCTCAAGAGTTCATCTTGAATTTTTTAGATCCTTGCATTGCTGTGAAGGTCTAAGTCTACCAGAAAAATTCCTTAAACACTGTGGTTGTTGCAGTGTACAAAATTCTCCTAGTTCTGCTCCTTTCACTTAGCAACAGTTCATATAAGTCCTTCCAGGCCTCTCTGAAGTCTTTTTCATCATTTCTTATAGTACAATAGTAGTCTATTACATTCATACACTACAACTTGTTCAGCCATTCCTCAATTGAAGGGCATCCCCTTGATATCCAGTTCTTGGCTACCACAAAGAGAGCTGTTATAAATATTTTCATACATGTGGGACCGTTTCCCATTTTTATGGTCTCTTTGGCATATAGTCCTAGAAGCGGTATTGCTGGGTCAAAGGGTATGCATATTTTTGTAGCCTTTTGGGCATAGTTCCAAATTGGTAGGAGAATGGTTGGATCAGCTCACAGCTCCACTAACAATGAATTAGTGTTCCAACTTTCCCACATCTTTTCCAACATTTATCATCTTCCTGTTTTATCATGTTAGTCAATCTGATATTTGTGATGTGGTAGCACAGAGTTGTTTTGATTTGTATCTCTCTAATCAATAGTGATTTAGAGCATTTTTTCATATGACTATAGATAGCTTTAATTTCTTTCTCTGAAAACTGCCTGTTCATATCCTTTGACTATTTATCAATTGGGGAATGACTTGTATTCTTGTACATTTGACTCAGTTCTCTCTATATTTTTAGAAATGAAACTTTTATCACAGACACTAGTTGCAAAAATTCTTTCCCAGTTTTCTGCTTCTTTCCTAATCTTGGCTGCATTGTGTTTGTTTGTGCAAAACTTTTCAATTTAATGTAATCAAAGTTATCCATTTTGCACTTCATAATGTTCTCTATCTCTTGCTTGGTCAAACATTTCTCCATTCTCCATAAATCTGACAAATACACTATTCCTTACTCCCCTAATTTGTTTATAGTATCAGTCTTTATACCCAGATCATGAATTCATTTGGACTTTATTCTTGTGTAAGGTGTCAGGCTTTGGTCTATGCCCAGTTTCTGTCACACTATTATCCAGTTTTCCCAGCAATTTTTTGTCAAACAGTGAGTTCTTATCCCAGAAGCTGAGGTCCTTGGGTTTATCAAACAGTAGTTTGATATATTCATTGCCTGCTGTGTCTTGAGTACCTAAGCTATTTCACTGGTCTACACCTTTATTTCTTAGCCAGTACTAAGTGGTTTTGATGATTACTTCTTTATAATAAAATCTGAGATTTGGTAGGGCTAGGTTGCTACCTATTTTTTCCAGTAACTCCCTTAACTTCTTCTCTAAGAATTGGGATACCATACTACTTGTTGCATATATGTTAGTAATGATATTATTTCATTGTCTTTGGTGTCTTTTTTTTTTTTTTATCAGGGTATACTTTCCTTCTTTTTCTCTCTTTATTGGAGGGTCAGCTATGTGGTGCAGTGGATAGAGCATCAGTGCAGGAATCAGGAGGACCTGAATTCAAATCTCACTTCAGACACTTGATACTCACTAGCTGTGTGAACTTAACCCCAATTGCCTCATCATGGGTCATCTCCACTCATCCTGATGAATATCTGGTCACTGGTTTCAGATGGCTCTGGAGGAGAAGTGAGGATGGTGACCTGCATAGCCCTCCCTTACTCAAAAGGAAGTCAAGTACAAGTCATATCATTATTTCTCTGATAGCATGATCTTCTTTGGCAATAGATAACACACACACACTCTTTCTTAGATCTATTTTTGCTTTTGCTTTTTCTGACATTAGGATTGCAACCCCTACTTTTTTTACATTAGCTGAAGCATAACATATTCTACTCCAGCCTTCTAAATTTACACTGTGTGTATCCTCCTGTTTCAAATGTGTTTCCTGTAACCAACATATTGTAGGATTATGGTTTTTAATCCATTCTTCTCTCCATTTCTGTTTTATGGGAGAGTTCATCCCACTCACATTCATAATTATGATTACTCTCTGTATCTTTCCATTCTATTCCCCCCCATTTATGCTTTTATTTCTCCCTTCTGCCTTCCCCTTCTCAAAAGAGTTTTACTTTTGACCACCACTTCCTTCAATCTTTTCTCCCTTCTTTCAGTCCCCCTCCCTTTTCTTTCCCCTTTACCCTCCTACTACCAGTAGGGCAAGTTAGATTTCTATGCTTACCTGAGATGTTATTCCCTCCTTGAAGCAAATCTGAAGAGAGTAAAGCTCAAACAATGCTCATTTCCCTCCCTTCTTTCCCTCTGCTATAATGTTTTTGTGCCTCTTCATGTGATATAATTTGCCCTTTTCTGCCTCCTCCTTTCCTCTTCTACCATTAAAATCTCTTCGCACTCTTTAATGAAATTTTTTATTATCTCAGTTAATTTTTACCCACTCCCTCTATCTATGTATATCCCTTTTAAATGTCATAATAAATATGCAATTCTCAGGATTAACAAGTATCATCCTCTCATATAGTGATGTAAACAGTTTTCCCACATTGAATAACAAGTTGTTTTTCTTTTTTTCCTGTTTACCTTTTAATGCCTCTCCTGAGTCTTGTATTTGTAGATCATATTTTCTGTTGAACTCTGGCCTTGTCATCAGGCAGGTCTGCAAATCTCACATTTCACTGAATGTCCATCTCCTTGCTTGAAAGATTATGCTCAGTTTTGCTGGGTGATTGATCCTGACTGTCGTTCCTTGATATTTAAATTGCTTCTTTCTGTCTTCCTTCAGTATTTTCTCCTTGAACTGACAGTTCTGGAACTTGGTAAAAATATTCTTTGGCATTTTCAGTTTGAGATCTCTTTCAGGAGGGGATCAGTGGATTCTTTTGAGGATTATTCTACCCTCTGTATCTAGGACCTCAGGGTAGTTTTCTTTGATGATTTCTTGAAAGATATTGTTCAGACTCTTTTCTTCATCATGGCTCTCTGGTAGGCCAGTCATTCTTAGATTTTTCTCTCCTGGATCTATTTTCCAGGTCGGTTGTTTTCCCAAAGAGATATTTTACATTTTCTTCAATTTTTTTCATTCTTTTGCTTTTGTTGGACTGATTCTTGATTTCTCTTAGAGTCACTAGTTTCTGCTTTCCCAATTCTCATTTATAATGAATTGTTTTCTCCAGTTAGGTTTTCTGCCTTCTTTTCCATTTGTCCAGTTTTTTCTTTTTAAGGAGTTATTTTCTCCAGTTAGCTTTTGTACCTCCTTATCCATTTGGTCAGTTTTTCTTTTTAATGAACTATTTTCTTCAGTGAATTCTCTTTTCATTTTTTCAGTTGTATTTTTTAAATCAATGGTCAAATTTTTCTTCTACCTCTCTAATTTGACTTGAGTTCAGTTCATATTCCCTTTTGAGGTTTCAGATGTGGGTATATTGTCAGTGCTGTCATCTTCTGAATTTGTATTTTGGTCTTCCCTGTTCTTGAAGTAAGATTCTAAGTCTTTGCTTTTCTGATTTGCTTCTTGCTCATGGTCTTTGCCTTTTTCCTGGCTGTTAAAAAAGATCTCTGCTTCTGGGGCACAGGGGTCTCTGTCCCACATTTCTTTTGCTGGGAGATGGGGCCTGGTTACTGGCTATGTGTTTCTGGTTCTTTCAGCCAGAAGCTATTTAATGTTGCAGCTTACTTGGTGCTGAACTGACTGGTGTATGCCAAGGCCAAGGCTAGGTGAAGCCCTTTCTGAGTTTCCCTGTATTACACTGAAGCTCCCTGTGTGAAGTGTATGTGTGTATATGTGTGTGTGTGTGTGTGTGGTGGTCTGGCTGTGGCAGGTTTCCTCTTCTCAGAGCTGTGCTAGAGCATGGACAGATTCAGCAGCTGGTGAACTCCGCCTCTGAGCTGGTGTCTGCCTAATTCCCATGGCTGTGCTAAGGCCCACATGGGATCCTGGTGTTGGCATTTACCAGCTCCACCCCTAGATCTCCTGCTGGTCTGCTGAAGTGGGGCTTTCTGTGATGCCTCTGATCCTACACTGCTCCCCTTCAGTCACAGAAAGAGGTGCTCTTCCTGTTGATCTCCCTGGCCTCTCAAGCTGAAAGTCTGCTGTATGCCTTCTGCTAGCTCCAATATTCTAGGATTTTCCCTGGAGCATTATTCTCTGGGTTTTTCAAGGTCATCAAGGGAAGGGCGAGAGCACTTACAGTTTACTCTGCCATCTTGGCTCCTGGAAGTTCAAACAGGTGACTTTCAAACATTTAGTCTATGGACTGATAGCCCCAGGAGTGGCTACTACTGCTACAGTGTGCCTTGCACTTCTCTCTCACTCTGTTCCTCTAGACTCCCATTCCGTGCTGAGAGGTTTGGGAATCTGCACTGTCACTTCTGATTCAGTGTGCCTAGCTTATACCCACTTCACTATGGCCAAGTATTCAGTGGTGCAGCCTGCACTGTCTGTACTCCCCTATTCCTATCCAACTTCTGGACTGTCCTGAACTAGAAATCTGCCACACTCTGTCTCCTAGTAGATACTACCAATCTAAAATTTGTTCAGATTCACTTTGTAGAGATATCTGGAGTCTGTGGAAGAGCTCAGGTGAGTCCCTGCTTTCACTCTGCCATCTTGCCTCCACCCCTCCCATATTCTTTTTAATTGGAATTCATCTTCCTATTAGTGATTGGAACATTATTTCACTTATTTGCTGATAGTTTGCTTTTCTTTTTTTGAAAACTACCTGTTCATATTCTGTGGATCATTCCAAAAGTATACAACAATGAAGTAGGAAGAAAGGTAATAAATTGATGAAAATTGAACAGATACATCAACAATTTCTATAACAAAATGTTTTCTATGCATCAAAAGGCAGTCTGTATTTGGATTCTCCTATTGCATTCTGAGCATGCTATTTCCCAAAGTGAAAATGCAATTAAGAAGCAAAGGCAGGAAGAATAAAACCGAGGAAACAGGTGACACAATTTTGAAAGCATAGAGGAATTGCTTTTTAAGATTCATAAAAGATACCAAAATATATCAAGAAGGGAAAGATGCTCAGATTAGAAAAAAATCATGAAGCTATTACTTTTCAAAAAAGGTGTTTCAGAGGATACCACTAACTATTAACTCATAACAACTTTCTCATCTTCATCGAATATCTATGGCAGTGATTTATATAGGTATTAAGAATGTCCTTGATAAAGAAAACAGACTTTCAAAAATTATATTCTATATAGTCTACCACAAAAGATTCACTGAAATGTACAGCAAATGTAAGCTCCTGCTTTGTTTATTATTTTTATATCAAATTTTTTATATCACAATCAAGTTTATTTCACAAAGTCATGATTAATGAATTTTCTTAATAGATTTTTTGAGATAATAAATCTATGAAAATCCACATCCCTTGATCACTACCTTGTCTGAATGTACTCTCCCGTTTGATCTAGCATATTTAGGAGCATTACCATAATTTTAGAACATTGATGATTTGACAGAAGGCTATGATTCAGCTAATCCAAACCCAACCTGAGGTATTAATCTTTTTTACAAATTCCTCACAAGGATTCATGCGGCCTTCATGGGATAGCCTTTAGGGACAGAAATCTCATTAATTTCTGAGAAAGCCTGTTCAGGTTTTGGATACTGTCATTGTTAGGAAGGATTCTTCCTGATAATTAGCCAAAATGTGTCTTGATAACTTCTCTTCAGTCATCTGAGTTGTAACCTAAGGAAAAAATAAGACCAATGCTTCTTCCATATAACCCATAAAATAAAGCAACAACCCTCCTTCTCCTCCTCCTGTCTTCTCTCTTCTAGCTAAATATCTCCAGCTCTTTTTACTTCTATGCCTAGCACATAGTAGGTGCTTAACGCTTATTGATTGATTGATAAACCAATCCTCTTGTGACATAGTTTTGATTATCTTTACCGTTCTTGTTATCTTACTCAGGATTTATTCTAGGTTGTTAATGTGCCTTATGAAATATCGTGTCCAGAGCCAGATGCACAGTTCTTTAGATATGTCCTTTGATCTGAACACTATGAATCTGTTAATGAAACCCGAGGCCACATTTGTTTTGGATTCAGTAGTTTGTAGTCTGTCATCCTCCTTTGAGCTCCACCTTTATCTCTTTCATATGAACAGTGAATGTGTAACTTTCAAAGGGCAAATGTGACCCAAAAAGACACTATATAACATATAATAGACTTAGAATGCTAAAAATCTACCTTATTCCATTTTCCCTTCTACATTCAGTCACCTGTTTCTTTTAGGTTTTTGAAATAGGAATTGCATCTGAAGGAGTATTGTGTTTATTTTGTGGCAGGAAAATGGGTTATTTCAGTGCCAGAGTTAATTATATCACTAAAATGAATTAAAAAGACTTCACCAATCAAAATTTAGCGTTAAAAAGTTGATAGTTGATGCTTTCTGTTTCTCATGTGTAAAATGTGCTGTGTTTTATTGTGTTATATTTTTTAGAGCTTGAATTTTTCTTAGATTGCTAGATTTTTCCCTTCCCATGAAGAATCATTTCTAATATGTGTGTGTGTGTGTATATATATATATATACACACATGTATATATGTATACACATACCCACCTGTATAGCTACACACATATATACGTATATGCATATACACATACATATGTATACACATATACACATACATGTACATGTAAAGTTGGTCTTGTCTGTCATTCTGGAAAACTTACATGGACAAATCCTATTCACATTTATGGAGACTATGCTTATGAGTATTATATACTTTTAATGATATAACAGCTTTTTTTCACTACGAGAAAGAATTAATTATATTTCATGATCATGTCCTTGATACTATGTTTTTTTTTTTCTTGGCATGTAGGTTAATAATTTGTGAAAGTTTAGGTTTAAAAAAATTTTAATGGGATTTGTATTTTTATCCTAGTCTACAATCTCACTAGGGAAGATAGAGCTCTGGCCTCATTTGGAGAAACCTGACTGTTAATAGGAAATTCCCTCCCAAAAGTTACTGACCTTTTTTCTGCCCCTTAACTAGTCCTGAGGACCTGTTAACATAAAAAAAATATCATACATATATATCCCAGGCTTTATGTATTGTTAGATTTAAGATTTTTTTTTCTTTTTCTATTCAATGCATGATGTAATGGAAAATACAGTGGTCTTATTCAGAAGACGCAAGTTCAAATCACAACTCTGTTATTTATCAACTCGGTGATCCAGGGCAAGCCCATTTACCTTTTTAAGTCTCTGTTTCATCATCTGTAATATGTCGCTAATAACATTTTCACTATTCATTTCCGAGGTCCGTTGTTAGAAAACGTCTTTGTAACCATTGTTGTCTAGGGATAATGAGATAACATGTAAAAGTCTTTGCAAACCTTAAAGCACTATACAGACACTGGCTATCAAAGAGCTTAAACGTGAGATTTCTTTAGTATAGGGAATGTCCAAGTGAGGAAATATTCTAAAATATTCTGCACATTTCCAAATTGGCACCTTTCCTGCAACTAATAATGATAAAGAGTTACCCAGGGCAGTGAAAGGTTAAGTCCTTTGTCCAGGTATTTTTACCTTTAATATATATCAGAAGCAGAACTTGATGGCAGGTCTTTCTTGCTTTGCAATTAGATGGCACAATGGATAGAGTGCCAGGTCTGAAGTCAAGAAGACTCATCTTTCTGAGTTCAAATCTAGCCTCAGACACTTACTAGCTGTATGACCCTACGTAAGTCACTTAACTCTGTTTGCCTCAGTTTTCATTTCTGTAAAATGAACTGTAGAAAGAAGGAAATGGCAAACCACTTTACTATTTTTGCCAAGAAAACCTCAAATGGGGTCATGAAGAATTGGAATCGACCAACCACAACAAAACAAATTTCTTGCTTTGAGTCAGGGTTTCTAGCCACTACTCTACACTGTGTTCTTTAACCTTTGAAACAGTATATAAATGCCAAGATTTATTTTCAAAGACAACATCGTACAGTACTTTAAAGCTCTGAGTTGTTGTCATAGTCAATTATTTTTTCCCCTAGAGTAAGTACAAGAAAGATTCATATGGTGTAGGAGATAGAGGCTGGCTTTGATGTTCAGAAGGCATAGGACCCCCGTCTCGGCTCTGATACCTACTAGCTGGGTGACTATGAGCAAGTCACATTAGCATGTACCAAGTTTGGCCTGGTAGGCCCTAAAACCCTGGGATGAGAAGTACAATTGGCTTTTTCCCTAAGAGAATTTCCCTATGAGACGTAGGGTTGTTGTAAGGATCAAAACACAAATGTAAAGTGCTTTTGTAAACCTTAAAGCACTATCTAAGTGCTAGGCTACTATTTCCTCCTCTACTTCCTCATCCTCCAACTAAGGTCATGTACATCCCCTGTGAGATTACACAACAGAATTATAATAAAGTTCCTATCAGAATATAATTCCTATCAAAAACATTTCAGAGGAAAAGGGAAAAACCTGATGGTAATGATTGTCTCAAAGGTACTAGTAAATCTTATGTATACTTCTGGCAAGTCACATTCCACACCACTCTGTTCATCTGCTTGGGGTTTCTAGGCTCCAGACCAAAGCAAAAAACAATAAAACCCCTTACATTTAAAATAGTTTTTTGCTTTAATAGAAAAATTTGGAGTCAAAAATCAATTGGAAAAGAATCTCAGACCATAAAAAAACCAATAACAAAATTTCAAGGAAATGATGACTTTTCTTTACAGCCAGAATTTATAGCCTGAAAGAACTATATTTTGTCTCTGTGGATAGGTTTATGAAGCAAATACTAAAATACTTAATACTAAAATACTTAATAATGAAATACTTAATAAAAATGTTTGTGTTTATTCAGATATTGATTTACAAGGAACAAGTCCAGATGAATGTGCTAAATCACTTCAATATTTTTAAAAATTGACTTTATTTTGAACTTAGAAATCATCATCTAACAAACTTTTCCGTAAGAAAAACGGAAACTGAAACAGCCCAAGGGGCTTGTGTAAGAATTTGCAATTTGTTGTTGTTGAGTCATTTCAGTCTTGTTTGACTCTTCGTGGTCCCATTTGGGGTTTTCTTGGCAAAGATATTGTAGTAGTTTGCCATATCCTTCATCAGCTCACTTTACAGATGAGGAAACTGAGGTACACAGGGTTAAGTGACTTGTCCAGGGTTACACTGCTAGTAAGTATCTGAGGCTAGATTGGAACTCAGGTCTTCCTGATCCTAGGCCCAGAGTTCTAGCATCTCTTCCTCTCAGGTTTAGCTTGTACACAGTTTTTTAAGATTCTCTCTCTCACTCTCTGTCTCTGTCTCTCTCTGTTTCTATATATATATATGTACGCACACACATATGTATGTATTTGTATATACATATGTATTAATATGTACACATACATACATATACATATATGCACACATACTTATATACAAATATATAACATATATTATTGCTTAACCCTAAAATGAAAACATTCAGTTATATACATTAAATATATATAATAGAATAATATATAAAATTATGTAGCAATATATAAATACATTATATGTGTGTGAGTATATGTATATATCTATAAATAAATTCAACAAGTAATAACAAAAGAGCTTCTTTTTTTTTCAAGCATTTCTTGTCAATCAAATATCAATTCTGGGAGTCTGGCCCAGGCAGAACAAGTTCAGGCTATCTTCATGTGGCTAAATTAACCTTGTTTGGGTGACAGTCTAAGTATTTTAAAGACATAAAATTCTTGCCCAATATTTTTTTCATTTTCAAGAGGTGAGGGTTTATTATATGAACACAGTCTCAATTTAACCTGATTTATGTAGGGAATGTTCTTTTTTTCCTCTTGAATTGACTAGGGGTTTTTTCTTTCCCCTACATTACATTCTGTGGTATGTTTTGTAACCTGAAAAATATTTCATTTGGAAAAGAAACCTGATTTCCTTGATGATGATAATGCAAATTACTGATATTGGCTTTTTTTTGTCATACAGATTATCCTTTTCAGTATTATTGAGAAGTTTCTATTCTTTCATTTTTTTTTCTTTTTTGGTCACTCTACTGACTACTGGATCTTCATAAAGAAAGATCCATACTCTAATTGAAATGGTTCATTGTTTTCTTAAATATTTTATGCAACCTTTTTTAACTTTGTGTAATTATTATAGTGGATAATCTAATAAAGGGAAATACATTGAAGCTGGCCAAATTATTAAGATAATAATACATATTTACTTTGCACTTTATACTGTATTACAAAAAAAGCTGCCTTTTCTCACAACAACCTTCTAAAGTAGATATTCCCAGTATGTGACTTTTCTATAATGGGGAGTCCAACATGTAGGTGAACGAGGAATGGGAAGATGTTTTTCAAATCCAATTCTCTTTTTACTATTCCATTTTTGTTTATTCACTGTTAATCATGATCTCATCTTAATAAACTCTATGTAATAAATAGATTTATTATGTCTCTAATAAACTCTATAAAATAACTGTAGGTTCAGTTTTTTTCTCCTACATTTTTAGCACAATTTAAGCTTCATCTTGTCGAATAGCTCTTTTACAAACTTCTTGGTAATGAGTCCACTGGCAGAGCAGTAAATGGATAAAATTTTGACTGTGAATACATTCTCATGACTATATCTTAACTTCCTTATCTTTGATCCTCCCATTATTTCCTATCTCTTTTTCCTCTTGCCCATTGGTACAAACATATTGGTTCATTAATCCATCAATATTTATTAAGCACTTACTATGTGCCTGGCATTGTACTAAGTGTTGGGGATACAAAAAGATGCATGTAGCAGTCCCTGCCTTCAAGTTTACAATCTAATGGGAGAGACAACATGCAAACAAACATATGTAAATCAATACATATACAGGATAAATGGAAATAATCAACAGAGGGAAGATGCTGGGATAAAGAGGTGTTGGAGAAGGCTTCCTGGGAACTTCAAGGAAACCTGGGAAGTCAGTAGTTGAAGTAGAGGAGGGGGTGTTCCAGGCAAGAGATGGAGTATCTTGTTCATGGAACAGCCAGGAGGACAGTGTCTTTGGATCAAAGAGTGTGTGTTGAGGAATAAGCTATAAGAAGAATAGAAAGGTAGGAGGAGATAAGGTTATGAAAGGCTTTGAATGCTGAACAGAGTATTTTGAATTAGCTCCTGGAGACAACAGGGAACCATTGAAGTTTAATGAGTAGGAAAGGTGACATAGTCAGACCTATGCTTTAGGAAAGTCACTTGAATGGAGAATGGATTGGAGTGGGGAGAGACTTGAATCAGGCAGCTCCACCAGCAGGCTATTGCAATAATCAGGTGTGAAGTGATGAGAACCTGTACCAGAGTGGTGACAGTGTCAGAGGAGAGAAGGAAGTGTATTTGAGAAATGCTGCGAAGGTGAAATTGGCAGGCCTTGGCAGGGTGAAAGATAGTGAGGAATCTGAGTTGATTTCTAGGTTTTGAGCCTGAGGGACTGTGAGGATGGTGTTATCCTCTACAGTAATAGAGAAGGTAGGAGGCAGGTAGGAGGAAAGATAATGAGTTCTGTTTTGAACATGCTGAGTTGAAAATGTCTACTGGACATCCATTTTGATACGTCTGAAAAAACAGTTGGCAATACAAGATTGGAGGTCAATGGAGAGTTTAGGGTAGGAGAGGTAAATTTCAGAATCATCAGTATAGAGATGGGAATTAATCCCTGGGACCTGATGAGATCACCAAGTGAAGTATTAAAGAGAGAGAAGAGAAGAGAGCCCAAGATAGAACTCTGAGGGATACCTATGGTGTTTTTCACATGGTGTCAGTTTCAGTAGTCTGTCCAGGATTTGACATTAACATCAAATATTCAGGAGTCTTCCCCTCCTCATTCATAATAACCTACTTTCCTTGGGATGGTTGTAGTATAGTGCAGAGAGTATGTACTGAATCTGGAGTCAGAAAAGACCTAAGTCAATTTATTAGGTGTGTGAATTTGGGGAAGTTGATTTATTTCAATAAGTGTCACCTGTCAAATGCTGAAATTATACTAGATGATCTCTAAGATCCCTTTCAGCTCTAATGAAAAACAAAATCTCTTTTTCTCTGTCTCTCTGTCTTTCTGTCTCTGATTTTCCGTCTTTGTCACACACACACACACACACACACACACATACATACACACCCAGGTGGTATATTAGATAGAGCACTGCACTGGAGTCAGGAAGGCCTGAGTTCATGTTCAGTCTCAGAGACTTATGAGCTGTGTGAACCTGGACAAGTCACTTAACCCTGTTTACCTTAGTTCTCTCATCTGTAAAAGGCGTTAGAAAAAGAAATGGCAAACCACTCTGGTATCTTTGCCAAGAAAATGTCAAATGGGGTATATTGCTAATGTATTTTTTTTTTTGCTTAATTTGAAGATCTTTACTGTCCATTAATAGGCCCATGTGACCTGTGTAAATCACATGGAAGCCTAAGTGACATTGGTGGAAGGAGCTTCCTGAAAAGGTGGAACAGGAAGGGGTGGAGCTGGAGGAGAACTGAGAGGAAGTTGGTCAGACTAGTCAGAACTGGGAATGACTCACTGCCTGTGAGTGAGAGAAGGGCATTTTGCTTAGGGGAGCCTGTTTGTGGGAAGACCTGATAATGTGTATAGACTTCTTGGTTACTATGATGGATTTCTTTGTTGCTATGAGGGATTTGGTTTTCTGGTGTTGAGATTTGGCTTTATGGTATTTGAATAAATGTTTTGGTTCTGTCTTCCATGTGGAGATAATCCATGTGTTATATTTTGTGATGCAGAACTGTGCTGGTATATTTATAAGGCTACAGGCACTGTGAATATCACATTGGTGCTACATGAGGTTATGTAGAGTCAGATACAGCTGAAATGACTCAACAACCAAAATATGTACACACATTCATGTCTATATATATATATATGTATATATAATATACACATACACTTATGTGCATATAAATACATATTTAAGATGCATTTTATGTGTGTATATATACACATGTACATATACATATATATATGGATATGAATATATATGCATACATACATATACTTATTATGAACAAAGTATTTTACTAGCTGCTTTGAGGGCAAGCAAAAGTAGGTGGGATATAATATAAACAAATTTAAGCACCTACTGTGTGTATATCCCTGTACTAAACTCTGAGGAAGCTATAAAGACATTATCTTGGTCTTTAAGGAGCTTATAGTCTATGGTGGTAGGTGGATGAGACAAGTACATAAGTAATCATAATATGGCAAACTATATTTATTGTGTTAAGTAAGGCATAGGCTTTGTGCTGTGATTAGTGGAAGAAGTGTCATATCTATTTAAATGGCATTAAGGAAAGCTTCTATTATTTCTGAATTGGAGCACCTACAATTTTGATTCTTTGGACGCTGATATTCCAAAGTTTGCAAGTATGTACTATTACAAGGTGATCCTTTGTGTTAAAAAGATGATTTTTTTCTCTTTCAGGAAATAGTTTGGGATTATTAAAACCACATTGTAGTTTCCCAGATCACAGTCTTTCTCCCATTCATTTTTGGCCCAATTTATTGTCCATTGCCATTTCAGTTTACTAACTCAGTGAACTTGTTTGCCAACATCATGTCACAGTCTGAACAACAGGTATTTTTAATCCATTGACATTTATGCCTATGTAGATTGTTAGGTTAATAAGTCATTGGATTTCATCTAAGACTCCCTGTAAAATATCATCTATAATCTGAACTGTATGAAAGCTTTCACCATCTATAGGGAGTCCCTCTTTCATTGGAACTCAGCACAAGAAATTTTCCAGAAGAGTAGCAAATGTCTTTGGTGAGCATATGTCTCTTTACTATATACTATTGTTGGTATTCTATTGGTCAATCATGTCAACTCTTCATGACCCGTAGATCCTATCATCCATGGGGTTTTCTTAGCAAAGATATTAGAGTGGTTTGTCATTTCCTTCTCCAGTGGATTAAGACACAGAAAGGTTAAGTGACTTGCCCAGGTTCACAGAGTTAGTATGTGTCTGAGACCAGTTTTAACTCAGGTCTTCTGACTCCAGGCCCGGCACTCTATCCACTGAGCCATCTAGCTACTTATTATATGCTTTACAATGTTGATAATCAGAAGGCCTCTGAATAGTTAACTCTGTAGCTGAATTTACTCAAGGACCTTTTACCATTTTAATGTATATGAAGAACTTCTTATTGAAGTAGAGCCTTTAAGGTAGCATTTGATGAGTCAAATTATTTTTTTCATAGTCATCAACAAATAATAATAAACACAGAAGAATCTAATATTACTGGAAAATCTTTTTTATTTATTTTTTATTTTTTTCGAAAATCTTAATGTTTTTGTAAGGATATAGTCTACAGAATGAAATCATTTATGAAATGCTTCTGCTAGTTCTCAGCTCATATTTTTATCTTGAAACTTGTGTTGATCATTTTAATTAAAGTTTTATAAAAAGAAGAGTGGAGTAGTTTGCTTATATTAACCAAAAAATTGGAAAATATAGAGATTCAAGAAAACAGGATACGTTGACTTTAGGGCAAGAGTTAGTAATTATTGATCTCCTTTTGAGGGCTCTGCTGAACTTTGATATAGTTTGTGATTTTCTTCTATTGTTTAGGTATCATTCCCTCCCCAAGAGAACTGGAAAATGATTCTTTAATGCTTTAAAAATCCATTGTTTTCAGCATAGATACTCTCAGTATGTACTTAGCTTTGTGGAGTCTCCCTTGACAATTTGATTTTCTTAAGTGCCATTTCTACTTCCTTGTAACACTGAAGATTTAGGGTCCAGATGTGTTGGTTTTTCTGCCATTGGTGATAAAAATCAACAAATGAAGTGTTTCTAGAAAATGTTCCATTTTCTATTTATTTGTTGTCTTCTTGACAACTTCCCCTCTACATGCACTTTTAGTTATATAACCTAATTAGATCTGTTACCAATAATAAATAATACTTATATAATAACTCCCATTTATATAGTACTCTAAATATTACAAAATGCTTTCTTCCCAATAATCATTTGAGATAGGTGACCCAAATCTTATTATACTCATTTAACAAATAAAGAAAATGGGGCTCAAGGATACAGAGTCAGTCAAGTAGCATTTTTTAAGTGTCTGTGACATGAAAGGCACTGTGATAAGTATTGAGAACTGAATACTGTGGATAAATTCACTTACCTTGCCAGTATACTTTCCAGGGATGTGCACAGAGATGATGAGGTTGATGCATGCATTGCCAGAGTTAGCTCAGTGTTTGGGAGACTCTGAAACAAAGTGTGGAAGAGAAAAGGTATTTGATTTCTTACCAAATTGAAGATCTACAGAGCCATTGTGATGACTTCATTGTTGTTTGCCTGTGAAACCTGGACAGTATACCAGCACCATGCCAGGAAACTGAATTACTTCCATTTGTATTGTCTTAGGAAGATTCTGAAGATCACCTGGTAGGATAAGGTATTGGATGGACACTGAGGTCCTTTCTTGAACTAAACTGCCAAGCATTCAAAATCTGCTTCAGAGAGTGCAACTCCAATGAATTGGCCACATTGTTTGAATGCCAAATGTTCATTCACCTAAAAGACTACTTTATGAAGAACTCACACAAGACAAGGACTCACATGGAGGTCAGAAGAAACAATAGAAGACCACTCTTCAGGTCTTTCTAAAGAACTTTGGAATCAATTATTAGACATGGGAACACTGGCATAAGATAGCCCAGCATGGCATGCATGCATCAAAGAAGACAGTGATCCATGAGCAAAGTAGAATGGTAGAACTACAAAAAAAAAATGAGTAAAATGATCACCGTATTATCTGGTCATATCAATCCCAACTTCAGTGGTATAGACAGGGAAAAGACCCAAGCATCTTTCTAGATTGTAATTCTGTTCAAAAGGATTAGTCTTACAAGGAACAAGACCAAAACAAGTTGTAACTTTATAAATGACATACAGCAACTGGGGCAGGATTCTAACACAGATTTTTTGACTCAAAACAAATGCTTTTATCCAACAAACAATTCTGTTTTGGTCAAGAGGGCAAAAAGATGAGTTTATTTTTGGAGTCAAGTCTCTAAAGCACAATGACAAAGGAATTATAAGTACTGCAAAGCAAAAGTCAAATTGGTTAGTAAAAATGTCCAACTGGTAATGATGACCCTAGTGAAAGAAAGCAAGGAAAACAACAAACTTCATAGAGAAAAGATCAAGGAACTGTATGTAGCAAAGACCTAGACCAAAATAAAAGAAAGTACTCATAAACCTAGAAGACAAAGGCTAAGTTTTTTTTTAAAGGTCAGACAAGAATCGGGAGTCAAGTCATCCCAGGAAGTGGCAATTCAAAAGACTAAGCAGAAGCAGTTTGACTTGTGTTTTACACCAGAGAAGGAAGGTCTGCCTCTGGCTCCTCATTCTGCCTCCCTTGGTGCATCTGGGCTTGAATTATTAACACAACAGTTATGGAGAAGTGGAGTCTTTCAGCCAGGTAGTCTCTTTATCTTCTGGGGAAACTATTAAAGTAAAAAGCCTATTTCCAGATATTTGTTTTTATATTCTAATGGCACCTAAACAGAAGTTTCATATATTAAAAAACCTAATTATTTGTCAGTGAGTTATTTTCACACCTTTACTTATCTCTGACACCAGTTCTGTAAAACTGACAGTTCTGAAAGTAGAAAAGGATGTTTGAAGACAAACATCCTAAATTACCAAAAGGGATATAAGAAGGATGATAGAGCAGGATGAGAATAAAGTCTGGAGGGTTGTCAGATGAGAATAGGGCCTATTCAATAGACTGAGAAGATGAGTACCTATAATTTGGGGATATGATCTAAGTAGATGTTATGGTGGGAAAAGATGAAGTTGCAGTTGGGAGATGTGTACTTGACACTCACTAGCTGTGTGACTTTGGGCAAGTCAATTAATCCCAGTGCCTCATCCTGAGTCGTCTCCAGTTGTCCTGATGAATATCTGGTCACTGGATTCAGATGGCTCTGGAGGAGAAGTGAGGCTGGTGACTTGCACAGCCCTCCCTCACTCAAAACAGAGTCAAGTGCAAGTCATGTCATCATTTCTCTGATGGCATGGTCTTCTTTGGCAACAAAGAATGAACACACATTAGACTTACTAGTTCTGTTTGCTGTTCCTTATACAGAACACATGGTGTCCTGACTCACAGGGTTCCCACATGCCTGAAATGTTCTCCTTCTTCATCTCTGCCTGGTGGCTTCCTTGGCTTTCTTGAAGTCTCAGCTAAAATTCCACTTTCTGCAAGATTTTCCCAGTCCTCCTTCATCCTACCCTCAATTCATCCCTATATCCACCTATATAGCTGTTTGCATGTTGTCACTCCCATTATACTGTGAGCTCCTGGAGAGCAGGGACTATTTTTCCCCCTTTCTTTGTATTCTCCGCACTTAGCCCAGTGCCTGACATGTTGGCTGTTCTCTTCCCTTCAAAAGCTACTGTCAGGCCTGCAGGCAAAGAACTGAAATGAATTAAAGAAGAGTAAGCTTTATTTAGATATGTTTTATAATGCAATTTTTAAAATTTAGAATGTTTTGTTTCTATTTTAGAATTTTGTTTTTGTTTTTGTTTTTGCCTTAATAGGAGGTAGCTAGGTGGCCGAGCAAATTGAGTGTTCGACTTGGAGTCAGAGAAACCTGAGTTCCAATCCTGTCTCAAAGTAGTGACTCTAGCAAGTCACTTAACTGCTTTGTATGTCAGTTTTCTCATCTCTAAAATGAAGATAGGAATAGTACCTGCCTCCCAGGGTGGTCGTAAATACCAAATGAGATGACCTTTAAAACACTGTAAACTTTAAAGTACTATTTAAGTGACAGCAGTTTATCATCATCATCATCATCATCATCATCATCATCATCATCATCACCATCACCATCACCATCATCTTCAAAGGCAGCAGATAGTGGCACAGCGCTGGGCCTGGAGTCAGGAAGACTTACCTTCCTGAGTTCAAATCCAGCCTCAGACACTTACTGTGTGACCCTAGGCAAGTCACTGAACCCTTTTTGCCTTAGTTCCTCTTCTGCAAAATGAGCTGGAGAAGGAAATGGGAAGCTTCTCCAGTATCTTTGCCAAGAAAACCCCAACTGGGGTCACAAAGAGTTAGACATGACTGAAATGACTGCAACAGTAACAAATGAAGTAGATACTGATTATGGGAACCATTTATGAAAAATATTCTTGTAGATATATGAATTTCTTTGATTTGGAAGATAACCTTAAAAATAATTTAATCTAAAGTTCTCATTTTACTAAATGAGAAAATTGAGGATCAATAAAGGTAAATAATTTACCAGTGGTAAATCATTAGTTAGTCCTAGGATTAGAGACTTGATTTTCTGAATCTGAGTATTTCCACTATATCAGCTCCTACATTTATTAGATTTGTGCCTTTGGGAAATCACTTAACCTCCTTGAGCTTCAGATTCCTATTTTTTGAAGACTGTCCTCTGAGACTCTTCAATGTCTCTATTTTAATCCTTCTTCCACTATGATCTTGAAATAGTCTTGCCAATTTTTAAAATCAAAATGCAGCGTAGACCAATACCATGCTTCCCCTACAATGGGTCTAATCTCACTCTCTCAGGTTATTTCTTTAATTCTCTTCTTTAGTATGATTTATATTACCAAGTTTAACCAAATTAAATTTAACAGATAAAATTATGGGAGTGATTTTCTGGACCCAAGAGAACATTAGTTTGCAGGGAGATAAAAATTTAACATTCCAGAATGAAAGTAATTATTACTTTGAATGTGTGGTCCCCAACACTCCAACTGATGATAATAACAGGTACCTTTGTTATCAAAATTATTCTATTATCATGGGACTTACTGGTCCATAAAGTAGAAAATAAAATATAGAAGCCCCTGGAAATAAAGCATTTAATCCACTTAACATTGCCTGGGAGCAAAATTAATGAAAAACATTTCCATTTTTTTAGTCATAGGCAAACGTGAAGAATCTAACTTCATTTAAGTGTGCTTTACCTCCACGATAAGGTGGTAGTCAAGTACTAGACTGCCTGAGCTATAGGAATAGTTGAAGGTGAAGAGGTAAAAGACAGAGAACTGATCAGTGAGCATTTAGAAATTTAGTCAATATCCAGGAAACAATGTTTTGTTCACAGAGAGCTTACGTGGCTTCATCAACAAGAAGTTGCATCAGACCAACTTTTATTTCCTTTTACAGAAGGATTACTAAACTGGTAGAGCATTAAAATACTGTGGATAGAATTTATTTAGATTTTTATCAAAACATATAATAAAAATCTCTAATGATTGTTTTTTTTTTTTTTACTGTGTGCAAAAGATGGAGAGATTTTTACTAGATGAGAATGCAATTGATTCAGAACTGGCTAAATGACCAGAATAAAAGAGCAGGCTGTTGTGCTCATCCTTAGATTTTGAAGAGGACCATTATGTTAGAGAAATGATGACATGACTTGCACTTGACTTTGTTTTGAGTGTGGGAGGGCTGTGCAAGGTCACCAGCCTCACTTTGGAGATGGCCCAGGATCAAAAGAGCAGTCGTTAATTGATCAGTGTCATATTGGAAGCAGATCTTGAGTGGAATGCACCAGGAATCTGGGTCAGGCTTTGTGTCATTTAACATTTTCATCAATGACTTGAATAAAGGCACAGATGGAGTGCTTATCAAATTTGCAGCTGACATAAATCTGGGAGGGAGAACTAAGGAGACCTTCAGATATCAAAGAGATCTCTGATGATCCAGTGAACCAAATCACAAAGGTAGAGGGGCACTAAACTCATGAAACTGTAAATGTAGAAACCCAGGTGACTTAGGATGAAACCAAGCACGGTGAATTACCCCACCCAGGAGCATGATATGAAGGAGAATCTAGCCTTAGCACAAAGGACCCAAGTTGTTATGTTGAATAACTAAAAGAAAAGACCATCAGTGTAAAATATCATTGCAAACATAGTTTTATGACAGCCACAAGCAGCGATGTAAAAGAAAAAAAGATAACAAAACATATTTTCCACAATAACTACATGAATTCCTAAAAGAAATGAAATAAGAACTAAAAACCAAAATAAAATCTCTAGAGGAAACACTTGAAAGCAAATAGCTTAGAAGAAAAAGTAATAAATTTTACTGAAATAAAGTAGTAAAACATTACTCTAAAGCTAAAATTGACCAAACAGAAACCAGTTAACTTCGTGAGATAACAAGAAATATTAGAACAAAATCAAAATATTTTATAAGAAAGGAATACATTTGATATTAAAAAACCCTAATCTGTTTGAGAGAGATAATTTAAAAGACATTGGACTCTCTGAAAACCATGATTAAAAAAATTCCTGGAAACTGTATTTCAAGAAATTCTAAATGAAAATGATCTATATCTATTAGAACCAGAAAGTGAAATAAAGATAGAAAGAATCCACCAATCACCTTTTCAAACTGAGCCCTGAAAGCAAAAGTCATGGGAATATCATACCCAAAATGCAGAATTTATATGACATATAAAAATACTTCAAGCATCCAGAAAGAGACAATTTAAGTACCAATGCAGATAAGGATCACACACAATGTGTCAGCTCTTATTAAAATCCAGAGCAAATCTTGGAATACAGTATTCCAAAAGGCAAAAGACAAGGTTTATAATTAAGAATAACTTACCCAGTAAAACTCAAAAAAGATGGACCATTCTCCTGGTCACTTGAAAAATTTTGTTGTCTGTCATTTTGAATTATTGAATTTGACCAGCTTTTTAAATTTTTTTTTTCCTGGAAGCAGTAGATATATTCTTGGGATTGGTGTAATGTTTTCTTTGTTTGGAAGTTCTAGGCAGATGGTATTTCAGGTTTCTTGATTTGTCATATTCTTCTGGGAAACCCATGATCCTGAAGCTGTCTCTTTGCATCCAGTCTTTGAAATCAATCTATTTTGCTTCTATAGAGATCATATGTTGTTTTTAATGAAATTGCTTTTTGCTTCAATTCTTCCAGATTGTTCTTCACTTCTGTGCAATTGTATTCGTAATCATTAGTTTTCGCTTTTGTTTCTCTGGAGAGACTTAACCTCTGTGGATTTGAGTTTTCCTGTTCTGCCGGTTATTTCTGCTGTGCTGTAAATTTTGCTTTCACAACTCTTTTTCTCTCTTAAACCATTGTGGGAACCTTCTACTGTGCTAGTATTCTCTCTTGGGAATCCACAGGTTCCTCTTCATTGCATGTTGATTTGTTTGCCTTTTGTCTTAAAATATTTATTCAGAGATGTGTATCCTCATTGGACCTCATCTTTTTCTACCTTCCCTGTTCATTTATCTGATTGTGCTCAAGGGATTTTAACTGAGATTTTATTTCTCCTGAGATCTTTTTTCAGTCTTTTTTCTTTATATTCCCCTATCACCCATTTTCTAACTCTTTTCCCTTTGATGGTAGATTCCCTGAGGGCTGGACCTTAAAGCTCTCTCAGGCTTCTCCCAAGCTGAAGAGTTAATGTTGTATTGTCAGTCCCTGCCCTAAGTGACTTCAGAGGGGGTAGGACTGACTAGATACCATTAACTTTTTCTTCAGAATTGATAGATATCCTCTCTCTTCCTTGTCCCCTTCCCCCACTGAATTTCTTTTATTTTTACTTCTCTGGCTAAGCACTGATGACTCAAATGATTTCCTATACCACTGCCTTCTGAGAAGGGGTGAGAGGAGTTGAATTCTGTTGCTTGTTTCCATAGAATGAGAGGGTAAGTACAGGTGCAGAGTTTCCTGCATTGGCAGCACGTAAAATTGTGTGATGATTCCCAAATCACAAGCTCAAAGCTCGGAAGTTGGTGGGGAAGATGGTACTGTGAGTGTTGGGGAATAGAGATTAGCCTTCTCTGCTGTTAATTCGTTAGTTATTTCATTGCACTTGCGTCTTTGCCTGTGGAGACAGATGTGATGACTTTACCTCTTGGTAGATGATTTCTTTATTTGGGGGGATTTGTCTTCCATCTTTTTGGTTGCATGATCTGTCAAAATGAATCATGGAATAGAGAATTTTCAAATATTTCTTTTATTTTTTTATCTTTCATTTTTTTCCCAAACATTTCTTATGAAAAATGAGAGCTGAGTAGAAACTTTGAAATGCAAACACAGGAATAATGAGAAACCTAGAAAGACAAACTTGTTTGTTGAAGTGGAAGGGACTGTATGATAATGTAATACTGACATTGTAATGTTCGCGTGGGGATGGTGAGGGTGTGGGAATAAACTAATATATCTTCAGGATCTTAATGTCTTCAAATGGTATTGAAGAAATTAAAGAAAATCTGAGCCTCTTTTGAAGGATTTGTAAAGAAGACTTAAAGAGAGGTGATAATTTTCTTTATATATGAAGAGATTTTAAAAAAATATTTTTGATTTTGGGAGGATAGGACCAAGACCAATAGTAGAAGTAAAGGAAATAAATTTAGTCTCAGTATAAGGAAAAACAGGTATTGCTAAACCAAAAGTGGAATGAGCTGCTTAAGAAAGTGCTGGATTCCCTCTTATTGGAGAGGTTGAAGTGGAAGCTAGGTGGCTGCTTATAGGGCATGTTGTGGAGGGCTGTCTTTTGAGGGGTATAAGTTAGACTGGATCACCACTGATTCTGTGAATTTCTTTCAGTAGAGTGCCAACAAAAATATTTTTAAAAACGGATTCCTGACTATAACCAACTATTTTCCATACAGAAAATTTTCCCTGAGTTTAAATGCCACTGTCTGATAACTATCTCCCCCCATGGCACTGCTTGAGTTCTTGGCTTCTAGGTGCTCAGTCTATTCCTAACCACAGTTTCCTGCAGATTCCATGTTGTATAAACTTCTGACTAATTCTGATTTCCAACAAGTTCAGTGCTCTTAGTGCCTGACTTGCCTGCTATAGGGATCCCTAGCAGATATACTCTGAAACATGGGAGGACTTTCAAGGACTGCCCTTGCCTCATTCCAGCTTCTCTGCTTGGGTTCCCCCTCTTTAGTCCCTTCAGGCTTCTAAGTGTCCTCTTTTGTGGACCTATGCTTCATGAAGGTTCTGTAGTTTCCCTCTTTGTTTCCTAATTATTTTGCTTTATTTTTCTCTGGAATAACTGTTTAGGAACTGGGTCATTCTGCTTCCCCCACCCTCTCAACCAGAAGTGAGTGGTTTCAATGTACAGTCAACTTAGCTATCCAAATAATATAGTTTAAAAAAGGGAAAGATTATAGTTTTTAAAAAAAGACACAGTGATGAAATGGTCAGTTAATCAAGCAAAGAGATATTATTCAGCACCTAGAAGGAAAAAATAATGAAATGGCCTCTGCTTTCAAGGACTCACTGTGAGGAGAGAGATAACATATATACATATATATACATATATGTACATATATACATATACATATATGAATATGCAGAATAAATGAGAGTGGATCAGAAAACAAAAACAAACAAAAAATCCCTTCATGTAGAAGGCAGCATTTGAACTAGGATTTGAAGAAAGTAAGGGATTCTGTGAAATAGACATGAGGAGGTAATACGTGAATGGGGAATGTCTAGTTCAAAATACAAATTTTATGAATACATAAGGAAAAGAAAAGACAATTTGATTAGACTATAGAACACAGCAGGGAGTGAAATGTATAATGGGGTCAGATATGTACATTGGGATCAGGTTGGAAATGACTTTAAATGTCAAATAAAGGAGTTTGCATTTTAATCCTAGAGTCAGTAGGGAGCCAGTAGAGTTATTAAATAGGAGAATGACATGTTCAGACCTCTGCTTAAGGAAAGTGATTTTGGCAATTCTGTCAAAGATAAATGGATATAGAATTATCAGGACAGGGAGACCAGTTAGGAGGCTTCCAATCATCTTAAATAGGAAGTGATAAGAACTTGAATTAAGATTGTGGTTATGTGAATAGTGAGAAGAGGACAATGTGAGAAATATGGTGGTTGAACTGGCCTGAATTAAGATCACAGCTGTGTAAGTACTGAGAAGGGAATAATGTTTGAGGTATAGCCCTCAAACTGAGAAAAGGAATCACTGATAGCAGTAGTATGGAAATGTTACCAATAGATAATGTGGGTTAGGGCTCATCAGGCATTTTCTTGTAAATTGTTTTGTCTCTCCTGTGACAGTGCTTATCGAAAACTCTTACATTTTTACATTTTAAATTTAGTTTTGAAAGGTAGACCAGGAAAGAAAGGATGAAGGAAAATGGTAAAATCGAGAAAACCACGAAAAAACTGCATAGATGCTTTACATTTTGGGGATCCTAGCACATCAGTCAAATGCATCTACTTTCTATATCCTATCTTATATAAAGATCATACATAAACTTTAAGAATTATAGGTCAACTCTGTTGGACAGACCACTTAGCAAAGCCTTAGTGTTTTCAGTCATGACAATACTGGCCTTACCAGCTGCATACATGACAAAGAATCAGCAGAGTAGATCAGGCTACTTTATTAATGTGCACCTGTTGGTGTAGGTCCTGAAGGATTATTTTCATAAAACTTGGGCATAGCAGGTGGTAAAATCAAATCACCTAATTAGGTCCTTACATTGCTTCTATTAGATCTGAAACATGATATTAATTTCTATAAATCTAGATCTAGGTGCATTTTCCATTTAGGTCCTATTTTGTGGACCTTATTCCAACTCATCTAGAAGATCCAAAATCAGAGGCACAGGGTTTCTGTTCCAAGAACATAATGAACTCAGGACCGGGACAATCATGGTACAGCTTATATCACCTATTTTTAAAGGTATAAGAAAGACATTTTTTTACTGGCCCTCAGTGGTGGGAAGTGATTTGTGCCTACTTGGGAAGTTCCCCGACATTTTTTAGTGCAATACTGGAAATAGAAAATGATCTGTCCTTTATCTCATTTTCCATCCTAATCCCATAGTGTTAGTCAATTAGTCAATACATATTTATTAAGGACCTACAAAGTGTCAGGCACTGTGCTAAACACTCTGGGTACGAAGAGAGTAAAATAATAACCCATACTCTCAAGGAGCTCACAGTCTAATTGGAGAAACAATATATTTGCATGAGCAGACAAGCTTTATACAGGATATAATGAGCAGATGGAACGCATTAGAGTTAAAGATCAGGAACCCAAGCACCACTGGAAAGAACAAGGAACTTTGAAAGGTTTCCCATTGGTTATCTGCTTAGTTTGCAAGTGGGCTAGCTTCATAAATCATTAGTCTTACCGATTTTTGGTATACATCAATTTTCTTGATCACTGTAGTTAAAGGCAGATAGTTGGAATAGCAGACAGATTACTAGACTTAGACAGTCAGAAAGTTGAGAGTTTGAATCCTACCCAAGACACTTAGTAGTTCTGTGTGTCCCTGGCCAAATCAAACTCACTGTGTCTCATCTACCTCATTGGTAGAATGGGAATAATAATACCACTTAATTCACAGAGTTGTTTGAAAGATCAAATAAGGTGATATGTGTGAAACACTTTGCAAACATTAAGTTGTTATATACATGCCAACTATTAGGACCATAGCTCTGAGGCATGATCCAAGTTCTAGAGTCCTTTTCTATCAGGTCAAAATATATTATTTTAGTCTTCTAGTGCCTCAACCCCTTCCAGTACTCTTTCTTTGGCATTTGTCATTTTCTTGTAAGCATAATGTATATGGTGTAGAGGAAAGGAGAAAAAACCATTAAACACCTACAATGTGTTAGACACTGTGCTAAGTGATTTACAAAAATTATCTCACTTGATGTGATTGCAAGAGTGCTGGCTGGACCATATTAAGAGAGCTGAGTTCTAGTCTAGGCTTTGCTGCAAACTAGTTGTATGATCATTGGGAAGTCACTTTATGTTTCCAGTTGTCAGCTTCCTCAATTGTAAAACAGAGGATGATGACCTTTAGAGTCTCTTTCAGCTCTAAGAGTCTATGATACAACAATCCTTTTCTACTGCTCTTAGGAAAATGTGAGTTAAGAGAAAAAAAAAAACCCAATTATTTCCAAGATTTTATTGAACTTCCATTGTGCAAACTTCCTTTTTTTAGACATGTTGAACTTGCTCCTTTTCTGCCCAAAGCAACCTGTTCCCAAGCTCTGCTACTTTGTCTTCATTATATCAGCTTTTTGTTCAGTTGCAGAGTTTATTAGTGAAGCTAATAACCATGAATTGTAGTTCATTAATTGAATCTCAGTGGTTTTAATAAAAAGCTTCATATTGATTTCTTTAATTACCTTCAGTTATAGTTAATTTCTTTACAAAGAACATTTGTTATTTTCTCTCTATCTTTCTATTCATGGTGTTAATGAAGGATTTATTATTAATAACCAAGAAATTGTAAGACTCTTAATGCTGCTATGGTTGGCAAGTTGAGTTTGCATCAATACTAAAGTAGATAATAGCAAAGTATTATATTTTAGCCTATGGGAAACTTTGACAGAGACTGTTCTTCCATGAATTTGCATTTAGAACTGTCTAGAATAGAAACAGATTTGAATCAGCGTTTCCTAGAATCTCAAAATTTCTCTCTTTATTTCCCTGTGATTAAATAGTAAGAAAATGAGAGCCTTTCCTTCAGAATGGCCAAATTTATGAATTTTTACTTTTTAAATGACCTATATCTACTGTTCTAAAATGTTTGATTCTTATATTACTTCAGTTAAATAAGAGATTGTTCCTGTCACCTCCTCAGCCTGTTCCCAATTGCTGTAGAAAAGAGGGGAGGAGGAAGAAGAAATGAAAGAAAAGGAGATGAAAGAAAAAAAGAAGAGAAACCAAACAAATCAAACTCAGTGGAAAGAATCACACAGTTCTTGGTGAGACATGAGCAAATACTACAGTAAATAAATTAATTATTTCTATTCAATCATTCATTATGAATTCTGCCAGTAAGGTGTCAGGCACTAGACAAGATTGGTAATACAAAAATGAAAATAAAATTGTCACTGGTCTTAAGGAGTTTACAACTTAGCAGAGTTAGGTATTGTACATGTATGGGTACATACAAAATAAATAGAAGATGACTTGGGGAGAGGTGACTGGTAGCTATTTTTCTACTATAAACATTGATGCTATATGTCTGCATTTCAGATCTTTGTGAACCCGTAGTTGTCCTTCAGAGCACCCTTTGTACAACTTTTAAGAAAATAATAACTTCTTTAGCACCTGCTTTGTGCCAGGCACTGTACTAAGTGCTTTACAAATATTATCTCATTTTATCATCAACTCTGCTTTAAATTAGGAAGCTTTAAAAAAGTTGGGTTAATCTTAGATCTACAGAGCTTAAAATATTCTAAAATGAATTAGAATCTACAGAGCTCCCCTGCATTTATCGTGGTTTAGCAAATTTTATGATTCTGTACTTAGTCCCCACACAATGCATGCAACAGCAGGGAACAACCCCTGGGAGCAGAAATCACAGCTGGGAGAAATTAAGACTGATTAGCTTGTGGCTGAGAAATCGAAATGGAAAGGAGAAACTCTGGAGGGAAAGTGGTGGCTGAGCTCTGGAGGAAGAGCATCCAGCTTTTCAGAGTGGAGTTGAATTCACATAGGGACTTAAGACCAAGGGAGACTGTGAATTTCAGATTTTTAGAGTCTGCAGGTTTCCTCAGCCTATTTTCTGTATAATCACTTTGTGCTGACTCCACTTGACATTTATTAAGTACTGGAAACCTAGGCAAAAGTCCCTGTCAATTTTTCCCCATTTCACTACTTTCTCATAATTTTCAGAAGTTTTCCTAACATTTTCAATTGCTACTGCAAATCATTTCAGAACTTCTTTGTGCTCACTCTACAGAGATTGGTATGGCTGCGGTTTCTGAGAATCAGACAATGCTCATAAATATCAGCTCCCTTAAAAGCCAGGCACACTGTTGTGTATATGGTTGGTCTGAATTATTCTTTAGAAACTGGCAAAATGGCCCAGTTGGAATTCCAGGAAACTAATTCTCAGAAATGTTATGCATAATTCCTGAAAATGCTTTTTGGAGATGAAGAATTGGTTATTAAGGAACCAGATAGGTACAAGGTGAATATAGGAATGTAACTCCACAGATAGGATATAGAATGACAGTTGAATTTAGACTTTTAACAAGAAAGTTTCTTTTGATTTGTATCTGAATGACAGTGAAGGAAAATGTAAAAGGAAGAGAGAGAGAGAGAGAGAGATCGAGAGAGAGAGAGAGAGAGAGAGAGAGAGGGGAGACACACACATAGACACTGAGAGAGACACAGAGATACACAGAGACAGAGATAGAGAATTGGAAAGGTGTATTACCAGTCTAGGGTAGTAGATGGATGAACTGATGGATCACTAAACAAATTATGAATTGATTTTCAATAGAAAGTAGTAATCTGTTCCACTAATTATCCTCTTTAGAAAACCCTTGTTTTTCAGCTCTTTTTAGATAGTTTCCAACAACTTTGATGTTTTATTTTGAGTGTGGAGATCATTCTTGGGATAACTCCTTTGTTACAAAGATATTGTCATTTCATTAACAGTTTAAGAGAAATAAAATCATTTTTAGGATTCTAATTTTCCATCACTTATCAGATTTGATGAACTCTTTAAGGAACAACACATGTATTAAATTCTCTTGACCCTCAATTTTTCATGTAAATCTTTTCTTTTTTATTTAACATCTTTGCATTTGCCAGATGCCACTTTAGCACTAATGAGAGTCTCACATATCAAAGTGAATGTGAAATGTTAAAGCATATTCCAAATGTATCACTTTGAAAAGCTAATATTTGAGAAGGATAGTCAAAATGGTGGAAGAACATCATAATTAGTTGTAAAGGATGAAGTCTGATATGTTAAAGAAGCACTTAAATAAAAAGGGATCTTAATTTTATTTCTAGATTTTGTAATTTCAGCCAAGTCTCTTAAGCTTTTGTTTTTACTCCCTCAACTCTAATAAGGAATTAGTGTTTATAATTCCAGTAGTAATCCATTTGGGAAAGTTATATTAGAAGCCCAGATCTAGTTACCTAGTCTTCCTTTCTCTCCTGAACTGCATTCCTGTATCACCAACTCCCTTAGTATGTATACATATGTACAATACATATATGTATGTGTATACATTTATATACATGTGTGCATATACATGCAAACATATATATGAATGTTCCAGTGAAATTTCAAACTTGACATGTACAAAACAGAACTCTTCAACTTTTCACCAAACCCATTCCTTTTCTGAAATTTCCTATTACTGTCAAAGGTACCATCCTTCCAGTCAGCCAGGTTTACAAGCTTCATGATATTCTCAGCTCTTCATTCTCACTCTTTCTACACATCCAATCAATTTCCAGCAGTTGGATGTAGTCATCTCTATCTCTACACATCTCACATATACTTCCTTTTTTCTATCTAGACAGCCACCACCTTGATTCAAGCCCTCATCACCTATTGCTTAGACAATAGACAAGAACCTCCTAATTGGTCTTCCTGCCTCAACCTTTTTGTACTACAATACACTTACCCATAGCTAAATGTAATTTTCCTAAAGTGCAGATTTTACATGACACCCTCCCTCCCCCTGCCAATTTAATAAACTCTAAGGGCTGCCTGTTACCTCTAGGATCAAATATAAATTCCTCCATTTTTACAGCTCTTTGTAACATTGTCCCAATCTTTCCAGGCTATTTACATGATTCCATTCTAAGATAAGGCCAACTTCAATTCTTCCCAGAAGGTATTCCATTTCTTTTCTTTGTTCTGGTCATCTCTCATCTATGGAATGCTCTTTAACCTTACCTCTGCCTGTTAGAATCTCTGGTTTCCTTAAAAATTCAAATAAAATATCACCTTTTGCAAGAGGTCTCCCCCAGTTTCCTTAGCAGCCAATGCCTTCTCCAAGATGACCTTGTATCTGCTTTGTATATGACTTATTTATACATACAGACACACATACATATATGTATATGTACATATGTATGTTTTCTCCTCAAAAGAATGTAAACTACCTGATTTCAGGGACTGTTATCTTTTTATCTTCGTATCACAATACCTGGCTCATAGTAGGTGCCTAATAAATAACTATTTATTAGGAAATTTAAGGAGATTATATCTTTAAAGGAATCCTGAAGGGTATGTTTTCTACTCGACTTAGGAAAATACTCAGCCATGACTGCCACAGATTAAGGAAAAAGTTACCAAGGAATTATGTAGGAGGCCTCTAGTTTTTTCAAAGTGTTTAGTCTGTGTTCCAGACAACTCTGGACTCACATAAACTACTGAATTTAATGCAGTTCAAAATCAATGTGCTTTTGTTGTCGAGTTCCCCATTCCTGCTCCCTTAGGATCTGGCACATTTCGATGGTGAAACTTTTAACTAGTATTGAAATAATTAGCAAAGGGATGGGAAAACATATCTCCACACTTATGCGCCAGTGAGTATAAATTCATCTCTACTTCCCAGTAACCTGAGGAAACTAAATTTCTATGATTTCAAAACAGGGGGAAAAGCTTTTAAATATTAAAAAGATGGATGAAGCTCAAAATTAGGGACCTTAAAGATGGCTCCAACTACCTATGTGGCTTCACTTGGAAAAATTTGGAAAATACCCTCTGGAAGACTGAAGCTATATCTATATGTATGTATATGTATATATGTATAAAATATCATATAACATGATGTTAAAAATTATATATTATTATAATACCTCCAGACACTGTGCTAAGTGCTTTAAAATTATTATATTCATTTCATCATCAAACCAACCCTGAGAGGTAGGTGCTATTGTTATTTCCTATTTTACACATGAGGAAACTGAGGCAGGCAGCAGTTAAATGACTTGCTCAAGGTCATACACCCAACAAGTATCTGAGGAAGGATTTGACCTCAGGCTTTCCTGACTCTAAGCCCAATCTTCTATCCACTGAGCCACCTGCCATTTTGTATGGTATTATCTATTACATATAATATACGATTACTCTATCCACAGCACTACCATTGTCATTCAGTCATTCAGTCACGTCTGACTCTTTGGAACCCCATATGGGGTGTTCTTGGCAAAGACACTAGGGTGGTTGGCCATTTCCTTCTCCAGTGGATTAGAAGTTAAGTGACTTGCCCAGGGACTCATAGCTAGTGAGCATCTGAGGCCAAATTTGAAAATAGGTCTTCCTGACTTTGGGACCAACACGCTATCCATTGAGATAACTGCCTTACATATGGTATTATATATTGAATATGATATATGATTATTACATATTATAATTTTACTATATAATCTTATTATATGATATAAAATATTTATTCTTTAGTCATTGTAAAGTAAGTATTTTATAATATATGTGCATATTTGTGCATGTGTGTATATATATGCACATATATATGTATATATGAATATATACATATATGTTCCTTCTTGGTTCCAAGGGATCTCAGCTTGCCAAGTTGGTTGTGCTATCTTCCGTATTGGTTGCCTCATTGGCTGCTTCATCACTCAGCTACCCTTCTTCCTCTAGTATAAAAGTTTTCATAGTCTTCCTGCTCCATTTTCTGCACCATACCTAGTAGAGACAGGAGAGCAGATACAGAGAAAGGATGCTGTGCTTGACACTACAGGGACCTGGGAGAGTGTAACAGCAGGGAACCCAACACACACACAGGAGGGCCTGCTGTACAGGTTCTTAGATCTGCTTTTCTAAAAGGGAAAGCAACTTGTGAGGGGTCAACAACCACTTTAATCAAAACACATATCATTCACTTAGTTCAGGGGAAAAAGTCAGCACCCTGAACTTCAGAGAAAATGCAAACAGAGAAGTAAAGATCAACAGACAGGGCTTCCAACTGTCTGACCATATGCAATACATATACCACAGGTCAACAGACAGATCCAACTGTCTGACCATTACATACATACATAGTTACCAGAGAGAGAGAAGCACCACCATCTGGGTGTTCAAAGAGGGGGAGCACTCCTTAGCGGCCATCCAGTCTTGTTTGGTCAAACAAACACTTCCATATGAGTAAGCCCCAAAGTAAAGCCTTTCCTCAGGGTATTTATACATTTTGGACATGACCTTCTTACCCAGTGCCTCAGTAGAAATTAGCAAAAGGTACTGAAGCCTATTAATGGGCAGGGAAGATCTTTAACTCTTCCCCTCACCCACCAATAACTTTACATTAACATTACAGAGAGCTCCTGCTTCTGAAGGTCTATCTCTAAGAAAGAAAGAGTGGAATAGAAAAGACTCTCTCTTTCTTAGAGATATCCCTTACTTTAATATCCACTGCCTTAGAAAGTGATTCCAGAGTGATAGTGTGCCCAATTCTCCATTTTTCAAATCTGGGGAGATGTAATTATGAGAATTGCATTAAGAAGAAAAGTGCCAAAGATGAAGGAAAACTAGTAGAGATTGATTGGAAGAAGGGGGAAATCCCTATGTTAGAAATTGTGTATAGTGTCTGAATGTTAGAATTAGCTGTCCTTCAGTTCTGAATCTTGAAGTGTAAAGGTCATCCTTCCTGCAGTTCTCATAGCTAATTCTTATTTATCCCTCTTCAAGAAGCAGCCTTGCATAGACGGGTAGGCAGAGCCATAAACTTGTAATTAGAAGATCTAGTTTCACATCTTGCTTCTGAATACAAGTTGTGTAGTCATGAACAAGTCACTTAACTTCATGCGTCAAGTGGAACTAATAATATTTGCACTGCCTATCTTGCTGGGCTGTGAACCTTGAAGTGCTATAGAAATTCAGTTATGATTATTCCATTTCCACTGCTGCTGCCCTAGAACAAATGTGACCCTTCCTCCCCCCTCCCCAGCCTACCTGAATTATGATAATAGTCTCTAGCATTTGCCTTTTTCAATCCTATCCTGGTTCATTGCAGCTACATTTGAGATATGGAAGGTTTTGAATAGAGGTGGATAAGCCAGCAATAATAATAGTGAATGAAATATGACTTGGCAAAATTTTAATTCACACAGGGGAAGGTTTGAGGCTGTTAGGACTTTATACAGCTATTTTGCAGAGGCTAAGGAAGAGATGTTCAGGACAATGGATACATCTGGATTTCAGTCACAAGAGAAACAAAACTATAGCTAGGTCTTAGTAGCCTGAGTAGGTGAGAGTCACTGGACCCTGAGTGGGCAGAATTCAGAAGGAATGTTCTTTAGACTATAACAAGAGGAAGATGAGGGGTGCTACTCCTGTGAGAGAACTCTCTCAGGACTTGGCATTCTCAGGTTACACCAGAGTCTCATCACTCCTCCTGGTTCACTGAAGAGATGCCTATGACCAATCATGTGACTTTACATTTTTTTTTTTTTAAACAGGGAGAGATAATGGTTTTACAGGGAGGAATAGGGTCTCTTATAGGAGTGTTTGAATGGTTTCTCTCTTCTGATGTCACAAGTAGTTAGATGCCACAGATTGCAGAGGAATGATAGATTAATGCAGCATGAGGCTGACATTTCTAGCATAATTTTAGATTCCAGATATGGCAAAACAAACAAAACCCATAACAGTCACAGCGACAGATCCAAACCAACCCCACAGAAACTTTTACTCTTACGACTAATTTTTCTTTCACACTGCTAACAGATCAATTTTCTTCCTGCACAGATCTGATAATATCACTCTTTTGCTCAATGTCCTTCAATCACTTCATCTTGCCCAAAGAATAACATTCACAGTCAATCATTCACTGCTCTTCATGACAGCATGGGGCACAAGCCTACCTTTCTAGCTTCCTTTTATACTTCTCTCTATATGTTCTATGTTCTTGGTAGACTGGATTACTTTTCATCCGCTCTTCCTGTTCCATGCCTTGCTCTTTCTAGAGCTTTTCTCATACTACATCTAGATCTTTTTCACACTCTAGATATACATTCCTCAACCTCTGTTATAGCTATCCTTAAAGGCCTAGGTTAAATGTCACCTCTCCCATAAAACCTTCCTGGATTTTCCCTGTCAATAACCATCTTTCCCTTCTCAGTTCTTATCAAAACATATTTTTCATATGCTTTATATTCTCTGATATGTAATGATTTTGTGCAGGAACTTATTTTATATATGTATATATATATATGTTTGTACATATTCCAAATTCATGTAAAAACAGTTTTTACCTTTCACTTTTTAAACAAAAATTGAGTTCCAAATTCTCTCCCTTCCTCCTTCCTCTCATCTCTTCTTGAGAAGGCAGGCATTTTGATATAGATTATACATGTGTAGTCATGCAAAACACATTTCATTTTTAAAAATTATGTTTTCTTATTCTTTCTATCTGTAAAAATCCTCCTCACATTCCCACCTTAGTTGTCCCTCCCCAAGTGAGAACCAAAGAAAGACAAAATCTATTACAAACATGTATAGTCAAGCAAAGCATATCTCCATATTTGCCATATCCCAAAACATATTTATCTCATTCTACACTCCGAATCTTTCATCTTTCTTTTCTTTTGTAAATAGTATTTTTTCCAATTACATTGAAAGATAGTTTTCAACATTCATTTTTTATAAGACTTTGAGTTCCAAATTTTTATCCCTTCCTTTCTCCCCTCCTCCTTCCCAAAGACAACAAGCAATTTGATATGGGTTATGCATATGCAATCATGTTAAACTAATTTTCACATTGGTCATGTGGTGAAAGAAGAAACAGAACAAAAGGGGAAAACCAAGAAAAAACAGCAACAACAAAAAAAACAAAAACAAGAAAAAGTGAAAATTGGATGCTTCAATCTGGATTTGGGCTCCATAGTTCTTTCTCTAGATGTGAACACATGCAACACATATTTTTACTTTAGCCATGTTACAAAAGAAAACATACACCAAAAAACAAGAACAGAACTCAAAAAACATAAAGAAAGTTTCAAAATGTATGCTTAGATCAGCATTCAGACTCTACCAGTTCTTTCTGTGGTGGGAGATAGCATTTTATCATAAGTCCTTCGGAATTATTTTAGGTCATTGTATTGCTAGGAATAGCTAAGTCATTCACAGCAGATCATCATATAGTATTGCTATTACTGTGTACAATGTTCTCCTGGATCTGCTCATTTCACTTTGCATCAGTTCATATAAAGTCTTCTGAAACCATCTTTTTTGTCATTTCTTATAGCACAATAGTGCTATCCATCCATCATGATCACATACTACAAGTCATTCAGTTGTTCAATTAATGGTCATCCCCTCAATTTCCAATTCTTTACCAAGACAAAAAAGAATTGCCACAAATATTTTTGTACATATAGGTCTCTTTTCTTATTCTTTTATATCTTTGGGATACAGACCTAATGGTGGTATTACTGGGTCAAAGGGTATGCACAATTTTATAGCCCTTTGAGTATAGTTTCAAATTGCCTTCCTGAATGGTTAAATCACTTCACACTCCACCAACAGTGCTTTAGTGTTCCAATTTTCCCACATCCCCTTCAACATTTGTCATTTTCCTTTTCTGTTATATTAGCCAATTTATACTGGTTTTTATATTTCTGCTTTCCTTGGCTCCTAGCATTTAATACAATGGTCTGTACATAGTAGGCACTTCATTAAATTATTGAATTATAGCTGTTGGTTTAAGTCTTGCATGAAGTATGGCTATAAAAAACAAGATTTAAAAAAAAATTAGCAAATACACCAAAACTTGTGCATTCAAATGAGTATTGCTTCCTTCAGCATAATCATTTTAAGAGGATATTCTCATAATATGATGTTGGTGCCTAATGCTCAAAACTTCTTGGGACTTTGCCTTTAGAGCCTGAGGCTATTTTGAATATTCTTGGTACTAGCATATTTTGAGGATGGATTTGATTTTTAGAAATAACCAAAAGTCATCTGGAGTAAAGCCTAGTAAATTAGATGGGTGATTAAGCTGAAAAATATAACTTTTTTTGTTCCAAAAACTGAAATGTTATCTTTAAAGCACTGGTTTTATGTTCCTGGTAAATTGGCTCTGAATCCCATACTATTACTGTTAATAGTAACACTAAGACCATCATCAATAACACATACAGTGCTTTAAAATTTAGAACGCATTTTACATGCCTTATCTCATTCCAAAAGAGTTAAAAGCTATTTGGGCAATGGTGAGATTGTTAAAATAAGTGTATTGCCTCCCCAAGGGGATTTACCCTGAAAGAATGTACTCATTTGGATATGGAGAATCTAGCTTACATCAAGAAAAAAAGAGCCTTAATTTCATGAGAGCAGAAGCCACGTTATTTTTTGCATCTTTTGTAGTGCCTAGTAGAGCGCTTTGTATACACTGGGTGCTTAAGAGATGGAGGCTAAACGAATAAATTCATCTTTCTTTGTGTCCAGAATTAGTCAATAAAAAGTAACAATTTCAACCATACAGGATAAACCACTAGGAGTTCCAATGCAATTAGTTTTATTTCACAAAAATCAAGACAAGAAAGCACAGATATCAATCCATGTTACTAGCAGGAGGCAGATGCTTATAAAAGGAACCCTAAGGGGAAATGTCAGATTTATCCCTGGTTCAATCATTTCTAGTACCAGGGAAGGAACAGAGGTTGTCAGGAGAATGATTTCCAGGCTGTTAGCAGACTGATTTACCTGTTTACTCCTCTTTCAAATAAATCTATTCTTTTTAAATTTAGTTTTTTTTTTCCAGTTAATATGCACTTATTTCCTTCTCTACTCTCTCCATTGGCAAAAAAAAAAAAAAAAAAAAAAAAAAAAGGACAAAAAATAAAAATAAAACCCTTATAAAAATACACATCATCAAGCAAAGCAAATTCTTACATTGGTTATGTAAAAATGTATGTTTCTTTCTGTATCTTGAATGCATCACCTCTCTATCAGGAAATGGGTACCAAGTTTAATTACGAGCCCTCTGGAACTATATTTGTTCATTGCATTCATTAGAGTTTCTTGATTTCTCATCTTCCCCTTTGTAAAGCAGAGGATAAGAGGGAAGGAATGCAATAAGCACTTCTGGAGTGCCTACTCTGTATCAGGCATTGTGGTAAGTGCTTTAGAAAATATTATCTCATTTGATGATAACCACAACCCTTCAAAGTCACTATTCTCATTTTACTGTTGAGGAAACTGAGCAAATAAAGGTTAAATGACTTGCCCAAAATCACACAGCTAGTAGGTATAGAAGGCTGGCTTTGTACTCAGGTTTTCCTTATTCCAGATCCAACTCTCTATTCACTGCACCAACTAACTAAGCAGTAAGTATACTTGGCACTATTGCTCTAGGTTTGAATGCATTCTGCTTCTCCTCCCTAGTTCTTCTTTTTCCCTTGTCTAGAGTCCATTCACAGGTTTTTCCCCTTTCTTTCTTCCCATTTAAGCTTTTCTTTTGGGTCTAATCTTTTGCTTAGAGTTTGTTTTGTTTAGGACGAATCCATCAATCTACCTTCCTTTTCTCTTTTTCTGGTTTACTCCTATTTACCTGTTGAGTCGAATGTATCTGTGTACTGTATTTTTCCCTCCTTTGATTAATTCTGATTAAAAAGAGGTTCAAAGTCCACTCCTTTCTCCTTGTTTGCATAGTCTTCTACATGAAGACTCCAATTATGTCAGATAGCTTCCTCTGTTCGGTAAGCATTTATTTAGCACTTTATGCCAGGCACTATCTTAAGTGATAGAGATACAAAGAAAGGCAAAACAACTACAACAACACAAAAATGCCCCCAAAACAAAACAGTCCCTGATCTCAAGGAGCTCTCCCAGTCTGATGGGGAGAAACATGTTAACAACTATGTAAAAACAAGCTATATACAGAATAAATTGGGGATAATTAACAAAAGGAAGTCACTGACATTAAAGAGGATCAGGAAAGACCTTTCAGAGAAGCTGGGGGACACAGTGGATAGAGTGACAGACTTGGAGTCAGGAAGATGAATCTTCCTGAGTTCAAATCTCATCTCAGACACTTACTAGTTGTATGACGCTAGGCAAGTCACCTAACCCCATTTGCTTCAGTTTTTTGATATGTAAAATAAACTTGAGGAGGAAACGGCAAATTGCTTGAGTATCTTTGAGACGAAAACCCTAAATGGGTCACCAAGTTGGACACGACTGAAAAAAATGACTGAACAATTACAACAAAGGCTTCTTGAGGAAGGTGGAAATTTGGTTGAGACCTGAAGGAATCCATGGAAGCTAGGAGGCAAAGGTATGAGGGACAACCAATGAAAATGCTCAGATATGGGTGATTGTGTCTGTCCTTCATTCTCAAAGAAGAAGACCATGCCATCAGAGAAATGATGACATGACTTGCACTTGACTTTATTTTGAGTGAGGGAGGGCTGTGCAAGGTCACCAGCCTCACTTTCTCCTCCTGAGCCATGTGGATCCAGTGACCAGATATTTATCTGGATAACTAGAAATGGCTCAGGATGCAATGGGTGACCTTGACCCCTGTAGTCTAAAGCCAATTCAGGTACTCACTTATGAAGAGGTAATACCCATTCAATGAATAGGCCTATTTAAATACTCAGGGGATTGCTCCTTTAATGAGCAAAAGTAACTAAATCAAGCTGGGAGGGGAAGAGCAACAGTTACTATTGATAATCTCTCTTAAACCAGGATGGTCCAGAAAACAGACCTTAAGTGGAGCTTGGGCAGGCACCTATTGTGGTCCAATCTATGGGCTTCCAAGTGCAGTAGGTTTAAGGTTTTGGGAAAGGAAAGAAGAAATCTAGCCAGTAGAACTCCAAGTTCACTGGGCATCCTCAAGCATCCCAATTTACCTTCCTTTGGAGAGGAGAAGGAAGGGGAGAGGGAGACAGAAAGGAGAAGAGCTGACATGACTTGCATTTAACTTTGTTTTGAGCGAGGGCGGGCTATGCAAGGTCACCATCCTCACTTTCTCCTCCTGAGTCTGAGTGACTGAATGTTTTGTTCAAGAAATAGGCAGAAGGCTAGTGTCACTGGATTACAGAGTACATGGCTGGGTGAGTGGGTGGATAAACTGTAAAAAGATTTCATGGGTAGGAAGGAACCAGCTTTAAAAGCCAAACAAAGGATTTTATATTTGATACTAGAGATAATAATGAGCCATCGGAGTTTATCAAATCGGGGAAGGAGATGAGTAATTCTACATTTTAGGAAGATCAGTTTAATAACTGAGTGGGGGTGGACTGAAGTGGGGAGAGATAAATTAGGGAGACCAGTAATCTGCTGACTGTTCCAACAGGTCAGTCTTGAGGTGGTAAAGACTTATAGAAATGACGGTGTGTCACAGGAAAGAAGGAAGCATATGTAAGAGGTGTTATGAAGATAACTGGTAGGATTTGGCAACAATTTCTTTATGGAAAGTGAGAGAGACTGAGGTGTAGAGGTTGTAAGGGTGGGAGGATGGTGGTCAGGAAGAGGGGAGAGTGAAGGGCGGCATGAGGAAAGATGGTGAGTTCAGTTTTGCAAATGGTGAGTTTAAGATGTCTATAGGAAATTTAGTATGAGGTGTGTAATAGTCAGCCAGATGGCATAGTGAATAAAGTGCTAGTCCTAATAGAAGGAAACCCTGAGTTCAAATATGGCCTCACATACTTGGTAGCTGTGTGACCCTGAGCAAGTCACTTAACCTCTGTTTGCCTAAGTTTCCTCAACTATAAAATGGGGAAAATTGTGAGGATCAAATGAGCTAATATTTATAAAGTGCTTAACACTGTGCCTGGTACATAATAGGTTAGGACTGGGGAACCTAGGGCCTGGAGGCCCCATGTGGCCACCTAGTGCAACCCTTTGACTGAATCTGGGGGATTTGTTCTGAGAAGTTTGGATTCCGGTTCCCCACCCCTGTAAAGTAGATGCTACATAAATGTGGATGTCCTTCCCTTCCCCTGAGTTGGAGATACTAGAGAATAGGAGACAGATTAGGGCTAGATAAGTAGATCTGGACATTAGCTCCATAGAAATGATAATTGAAACCATAGGAAATGATGAGCATGCCAAGGGAAATGGTATAGGAGAAGGGAACAAGGCCCAAAACAGAGCCTTGGGGACATCCACAAATACCAGACATGACCTGGAAGAAGAATCAAGAAAGGAAAATGAGAAGAAGCAGTCAGATAGGTAGAGAATCAGGAGAAAGCAATTTAACAAAAAGCTATAGAGAAGAGGAGAAGGAGAGGAAGAAGAGGATTATCAACCGTCTTTTCAAAGTTTCAAAGACTGAAGATTGAGAAAAAGGCATTGGATTTGTCAATTAAAAAGAACCATTGATATCTTTCGAGAGAGTAGTTTCAGTTGAGTGATGAGGTCAGAAGCCTACTACAGAGTTAAGAGGAGAGTAAGAGGAAAGGAAGTGAAGGTGGCTTTCTATCCATCTATTTTTTTTTTTATTGCTAAAGATTTCTAGAAAAATCTTAAACTGTAGACAAGTACAAAAACGCTAATGTTATCATCTCTTTCAGTGCTAATTTTGTATCCCAGATGAAGACTTCACTTCTTGAGTAAATACCAAGTCTGTTTTTTTGTTTTTATGAAAAAAACCAACATTCATGACTACATAAATATTTAAATGTCTCCTGTTAATTGTCAGTAAGCATTAAGGGTGAAAAGTTGATTGGAATTTTTATTCTTTACATTTGTACTTGCCAACCTGTATCTTCCAAACATTCTTGAATTTATTTTCTAAGTGTATATAATATTCACTCAACTTCCCTTATTCTTAATGTACTAGAATCTCCAAAAGATCACCGAAGGACAAAGCATGTATCTATATTTACAATAAAAATGATTCAAATGAAAAACCATACGCTGTGCCTTTCAGAAAATCAATGGAAAAAGGGCAATCATAATTGTCAAGAGTTTTTCTTCCTTCACCTATGATACCATATTCAATTTAGAATTTTTGCAGTATCATCCAAAAATATTCCCACTGTATCCACAGTATTGGGCTCTACAAATACCAATAGGGCCTAAGCCATTAAGAATCATATAATTCAAAGGAACTTAAAACCTTCAGTGGAAGACTTACGACTTGTGGAACTAACTACTCTCCTTCCAAATGAGTATGCT